>NW_024581093.1:6350259-6460056 GCF_017639235.1 Corvus kubaryi | reverse complement strand
GGTGCTGTGAATCAAGAAGGGCCAAACAAAAAGCTTGTTGGGATTTGCTAAGACCCAGCTGGAAATGAGCTGCCCCAGTGCCCAGGGCTTCTTCCCTAAGCCCTCCTCATAGCCACAGCTGATTTACAGCTCCCAAGAGGCTGTGTCCTCTGAACAAAACTGTTTCTGGATGAGCTCTGTTCTTTGTAACAGCAGCACTTCAATGCCTACTGGTTAACTTTGCTTGGTTTCTGGGGCATTATGGAAAAACCATTTGCTGTTGTCATAAAAAGTGCCCAGCCCAGACTTCTGCACTCTGCAGAGAGGTCACAGCAGGAGGAACTGCCAGAAATGTATTTATAGATGTGCCCCAATATGAGTGCAGGATTGCTCTTGGGCTTGGGAAGCACAGCCCAGCCCTGGATGGCCCTGCTTCCAGGGGTGTTCAGACGTGTGCTCCCCCCAACAGATGCAGCTGTTCCTAAAGCTGCAGACCCTGCTGATCTCTGTCAAACACCAGAGAGCTGCTCTGGGAAGGTGAGTGTGGTTTAACAGGCCAAAATTCCCTTCATCAAGGTGGTCTTTGCCTCAGGCCACAGAGGTCTGAGGAAGCAGCTTTCCTTCCAGGGAAACCAGTATGGGGGCTACACCAGCATCAAACTGATGGAGATCACCTATTCCCTGAGCTTCCAGCCTGATCATGGCTGGCCAGTGTTATTTCCACAAGGGAAATTCAAGAACACTTTTTCAAACCCCAGGCAAACAGCCTTGGTCTTTGCAAAGTACAAACAGGACACCAGGAAGAAGAGCTTTAAGCAGAGGGCAAAGGTGCACCTACCTTATGGTGTTCACCTGGCTGTCTGTCTGGAATGACCAGTGGTACAGGGCAGGAAGTGGGCTGCAGTTGGTCATCTCCATGTACAGCACTTGTTTAGTGTCATTCATGACACAGCCGAAGTCCAGGGCCTTGGCCTGGAGATGGAGATTTGGGAAGTGGACTTCTCCCTGAACAGCGATGTGCTCCTCATGAGGATGCTCCATGAAGGACACCCTGAGTGCCCTCTCTGCTACCCGGCTGTTCAAATCGTTCTCATAAGCTGGGTTAAACTGGATGCAGAAATGAAGTTCCTCCCTTACATCCAGCACCATGGGCTGCAAGGAGATGAAGAGCATTAATCACCTTTGTGATCAAGTCCCAGTCTGACAGCAGGAAACAGTAAACATTCAAAGTGTGACCCCAGCCTGGGCTTCTCAGTTCACCCTCATTTCTTTACAGTGGGGGTCTGACTGCAGGCACCACGCTCTGGCCCGAGATCCTGTCAGGCTCACGTTTCTGTGCTCAGCAGCAATACAAGGGGATGGCTGCTGGAGAGCTGGGATGCTTTCCAGGAGACACCTTTACTGCATGGCTTGCCCCGATCTGCTTTCCTGCTCCCTTCTCCTCATGTCTTAGAGCCAGCATGGATGTTAGCAATTCAGGTAAGATTTTGCTTCTTTCAGCAGCTCTGCTGATGCAGCTCAGGCCAATCCACTGCTGACACTACAGAATAAACTTCTCAACTCGAGGACCTCTCAACAGACCTCTCAACACCACATCTCTCCTCTTCAAACCCCACAGAATGAGCCCACAGATGCCCACCTTGGAGTCTGCAGGGAGGGGCTGCTGGTTCACATCACAGATTAGGAACGGCTGCTCCAAGTCCAGTACAATGCTGAGTGGAAGGGAGCAGATGTTTTTTAAAGACAGAGGCTTGGACTGAAGAGTCAGGAGAGCACTGGGTTGCTACAGAGACAGGAGACAAGGGAAAACAACCTCAAGTGGCCATAGACCTCCTTCCCCTTCCGATGCATTTCACATATTTCAACCCCCAAAGCACATACAAGCCTGACAGACACGTCAGTAACATTTTCAGCGTGGATCCCGCTTGGATTTGCATGCCCGACTTCTCCCATGCCTTGCTACAGTGACCTTCACTCCACAAAAAGTGCAGAAGCACCAGTGCACTTTCAAGGCTTCCTTCTCTTGATGCCCAGACAAAGTAACTGACCCTGTGAAGTATTGGGGGGACCTTTCTGACAGCTGCTTCTCCTCTGGGAAGAGACAGACTTCTTGTTCACTCTAATGCTTTCAGTTCCCTTAGGCAGAGTGCTTGGCATGAGATGATCTGGGAGGCAGTAGCTATTAGATAGAGCTGAGCAGAAAAATGAGGATGATAGTTTAGCCTGTCTAAATGACTATGAAGACAGGGCAACATTAGGTAGCCAACTGGAAGTTATTGAGATGTGCAACAGCTGAGCTGGGGCTTTCCAAGGACGAGGGCTTAGATGAAGCAGTTTCTGTGTCATCAAGTCAGCAGTCATGATTTCCTCATTTCTGTAAAATGAGATGATCTTGTAAGCATAATGCTTACAGAAATTTGTAGAAATTTGTACAGAAATAAAAAAAAAAAAAAAAGAAAAAAATCCATGTATGAAGGGAAACAGGTGATAGAAGGGTCAGTGTCAGCAAACCCTCTCTTGGAAGCAGAGGGGAAAGAATCCATGCGAAAAAGCCAAATAACCCAAATAGCCAGCCTGCCTTCAGGGAAGGATGTTCCTAGGATGCCCTGTGGCCTTCTAGGGCTGGTTTTAAAAGAAACCTCCTCAGGAACAGAGATGTCTCACACTTCACAGGAAAACACTCTGTTTAAGCTGAATACTCAAGACCCTTTCCTGATTTCTCATGTTTTTGCTTCCCCAAATGCCTCCCTTTGTTTCTCACTCCTCCCTCTGATACAACACCACAACCCAACTCCTCCTCAGAGCCTACAGACTTGACAGTCATCTGTGTTGCACATGCAATGCAGGGAGTTGGGCTGCTGACCAGCCTGGTGACTATGAATCTCTCTGGACCCAAGGAAAATGGAAACCCCACACCCAGGGGAGTCAGGCTCTGCAGGAGCCAGGTAGCCACAAGTTGAACTCTCAGATTCTGGATTTCCAGGCAAGACATCCTCACCAGTGCCCTGATCACTCTGTTTCCCTCTCCAGTGAAACCTGTGGGCTCAGAACTGCGCAGGGACAGTCCCACTGCAGGTGATTGAGCAAGTCTTCCTCAAGCTACCACTTAGGCAACCCTTTCTCAGAACACCAGTATCAGCAGAAGCTTCATGCAGACACATTCCACATTCACTTCCACATGTGTGTCCAGTGGTCCTAGAGCCAGGGAATGCACACCAGGGTTAGCTGGCATTTTCTCTGCAGAGTTGCTTTTTCCCTGGGAAGAAAGGCACAGGGAGGAGAACACCCCAAGACTCTGCTAAAATCTCCCCTTGAGCTGCTCTCCAAGGGTGCTGCAAAACCTGGCTGCCCTTGGGACACCAGGGCTGGCTGAGAGACTGGGGTGAGCGGTTATGGAAATATTGACAAAAGTCAATTTGTCAATTCTAATAATCCCTGGGAACAGTTTCCCACGTGGATGGACATCACACTGATCATTAGAGCTGGCACACTGAGTTTTCCCCCTCTAGGACTCAGGGCTAGACCAGCCCTCTGCCCATGTTTGTCTTCAGAGGAAAAGGAAAGCTGCTCCCAGATGCTCCCACCCTTCACAGAGCTTTTGTTTTGCTCCTTGCTTCTCCTGAGTAAAGCACTTGGGATTTGTTTAATTTATTTCCTGCCTGGGCTTCTAGTCTTAAGTGTAACTTACTTTCCCTGGCCTTCCTTTCTGCCCCAACACATAACACTGATAACCTCCTGTTTGCTCCGAAGGAGCAGTATTTCTGTCAGCCTGGATTTTGGGATCAGCACTGGGTTTTGGTAGCTATGGAAACACAAAAAAGCCTTAGCAACTGATGGTGGCCAGCAAGGAAAGCAACTGGTGCTGCCATGGAAACTTGTGGCCTTAAAACAGTTTCTTGAAGTCACTTGCTCCTTTTCCCAGGCAAACGTCAAGGGGCCGCAGAAGAAGCCCCTGTGGAGGGGACCTGATAGGGAAGGCTCAGCCCTTGGCAGGGACCTCACCTGAGCAGTGCTGGAGCAGCCTTCGAGCACCATCTCCACAGTCTGGCCTGGCCTCAGGTCCATCTGCAGCGGTCGCAGCTTAAACATGGGGCTGCCAGCTCTGGGGAGCATCTTTCTTCTTGGTGCCACCTCTTTTGAAAAATGTGGAAACCTTCTGTTGTCCTTTGTCACTTGAAACTGGTAACAGCAGGGATTGAAGCTAGAAGAGATGCAGAGATTGAAAATGCCATGGAAGCTGCTATTTCTCTGTGGTCACTCAGCTTCAGCACTCTGGTGAGGTTCCCTGACTGCACACTCTGAAATAAAACTTCCATGCAGAAAGCTGTCTGAGCTCAAAGCTTAAGCCACAGCCAGATCTTGGCTGCCCTGGAGTTTATCACCACCCAGCAGCTGCTCTGTTTGCATAAAGCCAGGGGAAGTCTTTATGAAAAGCATCTTCTCAGTTGCTGCCTCATCTCAGAGCATCACCAGCCTTAGCTGCTTAACATTCTGAGGGTTTTTCCAAGGTGCTTCCTGCAGGTCTCACCATATCAGACACTGATATGTGTCAGTATCAGTGGCTGTATCAGTCAGTATCAGCTGGCTGCAGGCAGAGGGAGGAACAGCTTGGCTGCCATTTCACCTTTCCCTTAGGAGCTGCTGCCTCAGGTGGCTACCTCTGAGGATGCTACTGAGAAGCTGCAGGGTATAGAGACTCATCTGGTGATCTGAGCACCACTTGCCTCACTGGTGGGGTCCCTGCCATGGCACCCCCTCATCTCCCCCCAGTTCTTAAAGAGCACCCAACCCTAATCACTCCCAACATCTCACCCTTTGCCAGAACAGTGCAGCTGGGATTGTGTTTTACAAAGAGAAATGAACTGTGAGAACACAGGGTCAACAGAAGTTTCCCCAGTATGAAGACAGCAGCAAGACCAGTCTGGCTACTGAGGGAATGGAGTGACAACAAGAGATTAGTAACTCCAGCTAGACAGAAAACAAAATGAATGTTCAATGGAAATTGATTCCTTCATGTAAAGAAACCTTAATTGCAGGCTAGTCTGGAGCTGTTATTTTACTCTCAATAAATCTGAGCATGACCAGGAAACAAATTGTTCCTGGAGCAGTTACTGGTTTTCTGAAAGTCACAGAAAATATGGCTGTCTGCTGCCAGCAGAAGCAATGGTAGGAGAAGAAAGTTGCTGATGTGTACCAGCTTAGTATAAAATGGTTTATGTTAGAGACAGCAATGGATGAAAGCTTGGAGAAGCTCTGGGTAGGTGCAGAATTTGTGGCTCTGGGAACACCCAGTGTTCCCTGGGTCCCATCTCAGCTCACCCAGTAGCAGCTCTGCAGCTGACAGCCCTGGCAACAGCCCTCAACCAAGCCAGTGGGCACAGATAGCAAGAGGCAGAGCATGATGACACCAAGCACATTGACATTGTCCACTCTGTTGAGTAGCCAGTTTGTGGCTGCACAGAGCACAGGACATGCTGGACTAGGATCCACCTCCCTGCAATGTCCCTGCTTACATGGATGGCTGGTGGGTATATATTTAACCCCCCAAAATCTATCCTAAACGCTTAAAGTAGGATTAACCTACTCTTTCTACCCAAAAATTTAGGTATTGGGAGCACTGTGGATCCTCTTTGCAGCCAGGGAAAAGAACAGGCACCTCGAGAAGACAATTCTCATCCCAAGAACTCTCCAGCACAAAGCAAAGAGCACTTTGAAAAGCTCCTCTTTCTCTTGTTTACAAGAGCGTGTCTGATTTCAGACACAGGCGATAGGATCAGTGAAGCCCCTCCTTCGAGCTCACCTCAGTTAACACTCTCCGTGCATCCTGCCCAACCTCAGCGGGGTTTTCCTCTCCCTTTCGGGGCTGGTCCTGCAGCCATCCTGGCTTGTCTGTGCTTCGGGCTTCTGCTGTGGAAGAGACAGTGAGGAAGCAGGCAGAAGAAAAGAGGAAAGAACCACTAGGTCCTCTCTGATAAAGCACAGCCCGGCACGGCAGCTGGGGAAGAACAAACCGAGGAGGATATAGGGCAAAGACAAATTCTGCTGCTCCTCCCAGACTCCCAGGCAGAGGGGAAATAAAACAGCACCATTCATTTAGTCGAGGACCTGCCAAGAAGCTACCGCCAAGGTTTGCACTGTTGTGAGATGATAGTCCATGGGGAACAGAAAAGCAAGCAATGTTATTGCAAAGAGAAATATGGTTATACTGGTAATGTAGCATTTTCCAGCCAGACACTGCTGGGACATGCTGTTTTCCTCCAATTGTTACTTGATAAAGTGAGGAAATAAATGTATTAGAACTAAAGACAATTCAGTAACAATTTAGCAACTGGTTTCCATTTCAGTGGCTTTTGAGGGTATCTAACAACTTTCAAATGGCCATCACATGTTTCTGAGGGAATCTCTGGCTTCAGGCAAACAGAGCCAGGACCTTGTTCATTGAAGAAGATCTAGTCTGAAAGACTACAGCAAAACTGCTCCTTGCTGAGCCCACAGGAGAAGCAGGAGCTGAGAGATCTCCTGCCTGAAGTGGGGTCCCAACTTGAGCTCTGGAGTAAACAGTTTATCAGTGACAATTGTGGTGCTGGTGCCCACGGCCTGGACAGGGATGGTGTCCATATGGCTGTTCTCAATGAACACCTTCACCTTGTCCTGGAATTTCTCTGTGTCATCCAGGTTTGCTGTGACAATCAGAGACACCTCAGACTTAGGGGGGACCACTCCTTTACTGGGTTCAATCCTCCAGCGTGAGCGTTTGCCAGCCTGTAGGACAAGCCAAACACGAACTTAGGATAGACACCATGGACCTGCTCTGCTGTGAGGTGCAGGAAACAGGAGGACTAAAGAGAGGATAAAAATCATAAAGGCTGTAATTTCCCTAAGTCTAAGATAAGGAGTCTGGCAACAGCAACTCTCCAAGAGCTTATACAACCTGTATTTTACCTCCCCTTAAGACTCACATCATTAGCCCAGTTTTGCTCAACCCAAGGGATGCTCCTCAGAAGAAGAAGGTTATTCCCCCTCCAGTCTCTCTTTGGAGTGCTTGCCAAGGGAAGCTATTTACTCTCTCCTGGCTTCCTGACAGTGGAGCTGGATCTGCACAAAGGCTCAAGGCCAGAGGAAGCCAGGACTGCTCAAATACCACCCCAGCAGCCACACAGCTGGAGGACACTGCTGAGAGCCTGAAGAATAACTCTGCAAAGCCAGCTGAGCAAAACCCCAACACCAAAGTCTCCTTTCCCAAGGGGCCTTCAGTGCTTCTCAACAGCCCCTGAAGGACCGAAGCCCTCGCTTCCCACTGACCATCAGCTGCAGAGAGGTGCCCCAGTGCCCTCTGCTTTGGAAAAGTCAGCTCTAAATGGTTATAGCAGGGCAGGAAAGCAGTAAGCAGGAAAAAAACCTGCAAGACGTGCCCTGTGGGCATGGCATGGCCTTCCTAAGCGTTCTCATCCTCTGGTTTCTCATGGACCTCCCTCTGCAGATGGGGCAGGAGAGCTGGAACTGCCCAGGGGAGGCAGCGAAGCCTTTACAGCAGCACAGCTGGACTGACACAGCTCTGCAGGTCAGGGTCTGGTACAAGCATGTCAAACCCATCCTTTCCATGCCAGGCCCACCCAGCCAAGGTGCACTGCTCCCTGCAGGGGTGGAGAGCAGAATTGCACTGTGGAGTCAGGGAAAGCTGCCCTGGCAATCCCCCACTTCAGGGTTATGTTTATCCCCCAAACAGCTGGAAAAGCAGCAAGAGGAAGATTCACCCCGCTCCTCCTTGGCCCAGGAGGCTGAGTTTGGACTCTCAGACAACACCTGATGCTTCATCCACAAACACAAACAAGTCCACAGTGTCAGGGCTGGCTTTAACCAGCTCCAGAAGTTCAACCCACCCAACATGGAGAAGAAAAAACTCCTCCCAAGCCTATTTGCAAGCCTCTCACAGATTCCCCCTCCAGCAGCATTAGAGTAATGCTCTACTCACCACTGCATTCAAATTAAGGGACCGATTTTTCATCTGCCTACAATGACATAAATGCAGAAGAAATCTGTTGTCTTGAACAGAGTGAGTCCAGCTTTACAGCAGGAAGCTGAGGGCAAAGTGTGGCCCAGTAGGGGCTGGGCAGTTTGTGGCTGCAGAGTTTTTTCTGTCCCCACTGGAGATCCCTGCAGTGAATACAACTCATCTGCTCCCCAGGAGAGGAGAAATGAGATGAGGAAGAAAAGCAAACTGCTATATACAATGATATCTCTCTCTTTAACAGGCACTTTCTGTCCTCATCCTTCCTCTGCCCACTTTCAATCAAAGAAATCACTCTCAAAAGCACAAGAATGGCTTCTGTACTTGATCATCTGGTACATGATTTCAGCTTGTGATTTTGGAAACAAAACAGCTCCTTCAGGAATATCCCAAGTGACCCAGCTAACAGAGGCCTCACACCAGTGCAGATCTCTCACTCACATGTGCTCAAAGCTGGCAGGGCTAAAGCCCTCCCACACACCAGTGAAACTTCAGCCCCACCAGCTGGACTCTTCCCATACCTCGATATCCTGGGATCCCAGGGAGCGGACGGTCCCTCTGCAGGTGTAAATGCTAGAAAAGCTGGCAGAGAAATTTTCCAGCTTTTTACAGCCTCCTGTGAAAATCTCCATTCTCACGCAAACTAGCTGAGAAACGGTTTGCTATTTTGTAAACTATTTTGCAGGTGCAGGTTGTTCTGGAATACTGTGGATATTGTTTTGGTTCATTGAGAATAATATTTTGAGAATGGGAACTATTCCTTTCAGCCAATCACTTTGGTGGGTGGTTGACCAATGGGCCAATCATGTCATTTCTCTGTTGCGAACCAAGTTACATAAATGAGTTTGTAATTAATTAAATAATCCCATTTTATCCTGGACTTAAATTCTGTGTCGTTCTTCTCGCTGTCCCTGCGGACAACAGCGACATGCAGGGACTTATGTTAAATTCCCTTGGCTTCATAAAACCTTTAGCTCCCTTCCTCCAGGATGGGTGAGTGATTTTGAATATCTGAAGAGAGCTGCAAATGCTGGCCTCTCCCAAGCCGTCCTCAGGAATACAGAGGTTGAAGGCCATGGGTGCCAGGGAGGTGTTGGACAGGGAGCACCTCAAGGTGCGAGGAAAGCCTAAGAAAATGACACAAATATCCATTTAGGCATCAGTATCCCATGATTCCTGGTGTGAATGTCCTGGTAGGATAAAACTGTGCTTGGATTTTAGCTCTTTGTTATCTGAACTACAGCTCACCTCAGTTCCCTTTGACGCTGATCCCAGATTGCTGCCTTGACAATGCCCAGTCTTAGCCCTGCTGAACACCACAAATTTCTCTCTGCTGGGGAGGAGCTCTCTCAGCTGCTTCAAATCAACACCAGTTCTTTCTCACTGGTGAGTGTGCTCCTTAAATGACCATTTTCTCTGAAAATTCAATCTGTAAAATTCCCTGCTAACTCCACCAACGCTCCCACCATTTTCAAGATGTAAAAGCAGTGATTTGTCATCGAGGAGAAGCTACAGTTAAAGAAAGGGAGGATGGAATTAGGAACTAGAACATGATGAAAAGCACCCTAATGGAGTTTCTCTGGGCAGGATCCTTAAGGCATCTCCTGATTTGGGGCAACCAGACTGAGCTCATGACAACTCACAGCCCACTCCACTGGAGGCAAACCTGAGCCTTGCTTCGAGATCAGCAATTAGGAACCACCTCACACAACAAACGGGGACATCACATCCATGCTGCTCACTGGCTGTGATTGCTGCCCCCAAAGGTTCACACCAGTTCAGCTCCGAGACTTGGTTTCCATCATGGAAAGCAAGGGATACAGCCACACCTCGTGGGGATGTCCTGCAGAGCCAGGACACCAGCCCACAACCTGCTCTGCAGGGGATATATGGCTTGGCTGGCCAGCTGTGTGTGGAGGAGACATCTCCCACAGGCTGCTTACCAAGAGTGATTTGAACACAGATAGGGAGGAAAAGCCAACTGCAGGCACAGCCCAGAGCTTCTCCATGCCCATCAACAGTGGCCACTGCCAGCTCCAGCAGTGACTACAACACAGAGGCAAGAGGGACACAAAAAGGACAAATGGCACAAAACAGGCACGAGAAAGGCACAAAAAAGATGCCACAATCCCAAATGCCACTGAGGTCGCCGGATACAGACAACAGTCAGCAGCACAGTTAAAAGAAACAAAGATACCACAGCTGCCTTCAGCTGAAGAGCCCTTAGGAATGAAATCAGATTAAGCAGGATGAATCTCCTATTACAGAACCATATTCCTGCCTGGTGCCTTTCTTATTATTTCACTTATTCGAAAGGAAACAAGAAGTGGCTCAGCGGTGATGCAGGGAAGAGAGGAAGCAGCTCAGGAAAGGTAATGAGTTTTCTTAAAAAGTCCATGAACAGCATGAAAATACAGAAGCATCCTGGGTGCAGAATGATAATAGCCCTTCAATCAATCCACAATTGATTTCACATTTAAACTGCAGATCATCTCAGTAAAAAGCCTTTTGTGAGCCTGAGATGGAGAACTGGAATCTGCATTTCAAAGGCAATGCTCTGGATGCTCAGCCACCGGCTCTCTCAGCAGAGCTGGGCTTTTAGTGGGGAAGGAGCTGGGCTGATGTAGGAGACACAGGTGCCTGAGGCAGACCTATTGCTAGGGCATCTGACCTGGTCAGCAATGATGTGCCCTCACAGCACCTAATTAACATCCGGCACTAAATGTCAGGCGGGTAAATGATGCCCTTGGCTTGCAACAGGAACACGTGCCCAGAGCAGCTATAGACTGGTAATGGCTTACGCTCCCTTCTCCTGCAGTCCCATCTCCTGGGCCCTCCTGGGACAAGGACTTTCATGGGCATTCTCCTGGCAAGGAACAGGAAGCTGGGGCAGAGGAGACTATGAGGGACACCAGAAAATACTGAGTTTTATTATTTTGGTCATATTTGATCTCACGATGGCAAAATGCTGCCTAAGGCACCAGCAGCCCTGGAGTTAACACCCTGAAGAGGCTGTTTGGAGGAACACGAGTGACGGATGCTCTTACGTTCAAGTGCTCCATTTCAGCAATGCACAAACCTCTCCCACTGTGGTGGGAGCCCAGGGCACACTCACCAAAGGAGACGTCACCGAAGTGGAGGGCAGGCACATCAAAATGGAAAGTCAGTCCCATCACGAAGCCCCTGCAAGGACAAAGGCAGGGAGGCAGTGGCTTTGTTAAAGGGAATTGCAAAGGGTTCGGGTGTCTTTAGGGCTGGGGTGGATAAAAACTGCTGTCAGAGACACCCTGGGTTTCAAATCAAGCCAGCATCCTGTGTTCAGCACAGCACCCATGTGGACAGGAGGCAGCCAAAGCAAAGTGGTCAGCAGCTGATGGGGCTCAGGGCACCATGGCAGGCAGGACATGCCCCTGAGTTGCTGCTGGCCCAATGAAGGATCCTAAACACACACCCAGAGATGCCTATGTGCCTCAGCTTCCCCATCTGTAACATGGTGGACACAGCGGTGTCCCTACAAAAGTGGACTCACTGTAACCGGCCTTCCCAGCCACAGATTCTCTGCTTCAATATTTCTTATCTGGAACTGGTGTTTGGGTGGACCATCTTTCCCAGGAGATCTTGACACACAGAGTCATTACAGGCAGGTTTTTGAGACAAGAATCCAGGGGATCCTCAACCATCCACTGCAGCAAGAGTTCTACACAGAGGACAGATGAAAGGACCAGCTTGGCACCACTGCACCAGCTGTCACAGCCACAAGCAATGGCTTAAACAACCGAACATGGGTGTCCTTAATCCAACACACCACCTCACATTCAGCAGACAGGCTCCAAACTGCAAAAGTCACTAGCATCCACTGAAATCAGCACTTGAAGCTGCACAAGACTCACAGATTTATTTCATGTTTAATGCCAATCAATGCCCACTCTGCCTTTTAGTTAAAAATCAGGGGCCACAGTGAACTGTGCCTTCTATTTTATTCACCAGACTGCTCTACACATCTCGACAAGCAAAACCTGCCCTTGCTCAAGGAGAAAGCTGCTTATGCAATATTATCCCATGACCAGTTTGGGGGAGGGACAGAGGAGAATAAATTATTTGATTGTGAAATGTTCCCTCTTCATTTAAAAAGAAGGAAAAAAAAAAAGGCAGCACTTTTCTGCAAACAAAAAGCCAGCAAAATTGTTTCTCTACTGAGGTCAGACCTACTCACCACTCTTCTCTTCAAAAGTAATAACCTTCTTGGGGTTTTTTTTATAAATTTCCCTTAATCTATTGGTAAAATCAAGTGCAGATTCCTTTCATTTCCCTACTACCTTGATCCAGTGCCTCCCAACAGCAGCAGCCTAGACACAGCCAGCTCCAAAGCTCCAGAGCATCCAGCAGCAGCTTTCCTGCCTACCCCATGTTATCCCACCAGCCCATGGCTCAGATGTGCTGGGACAAGCCCTCACTTGAGGCTCCTGAGCTGAGGTTTACCTGCAGTCTAGCTGCTTAGCACAGCACTAACAGTGTCATTTACTCATTCACCTTTTCTTATGTAATGAAAATAATAAATTGATAGAGAGAAACAAGGTATCAGCATCAAAAATGCATCAAGAGCACAATCTTTTTGTAAGAAAACAACTCAGTGTGTCCTTTCCTGCTACAAACAAGCTTTTGAAAGTGTCTGGCATGATGTAGTGCTTCATTTCCTACCTCTTTCAGTTGCTCTCTTATTTTTTTTGCAGACTTGACACCACTGGGATGGAAACAAAGAGGTAGAAAATGACTTTTCTTCCTTTTCAGAAATGCTTTGTTCTTTCTAGAGCCAGAGATATACACCATGGCTGAAGTATGATGAGGGACTGGTCAGCAAGGGAAAGCACTCCCAAGCCCTTTGAGAGGGCCAGTGCTGAGCCAGGAGGATGGATGGCTTTCCTCTGACTCTCAGAAACAGGCAGGAGGCACTGGACTGAAAACTGTTTGCAATGGACTCGAACTCAAATGCAGCCAGTTTGTTCCAGCTGCTTTTGGACAGCCTGAGCTCAAAGGTGATTTGTGGCTGGGACTGGAACAAAAGCCTCTGAACATGCAGCTTTTTGATCCAGTGTTGCTTTCATGTGCCAAGGGGTTTTGCAGGAAGGCTCCCGGCTGATCTCCAAGGGAGGCTGCCAAAAAGCAGGGATTGGGGTTCCATGAACAACAGACACACCTTTCCGACCCCATCAGAAAGATCCAGATTCCAAGAACCCCCCCAAATTTGACTAGTATCACAACTACCCAAGTTACCAGGAATTCCACAGGTCCACAAAGCTCACTGCTGCCCCTGAAGCCACCAGGATCTACCCCAACCCTGCTGCTCACCTCATAGCTGTGGGCTGCTCTGACAAAAACCTCCCCGATGTCCAGTTCCTCAAAGCTGAAGTGGAGCTGGGGCCCGATGCCTTCCCCTATGAGGAGCAGGGGCAGCCTGGTCTCACGGCCTGGGGAGAGATTTCTATTTCAGTACAGCAATTCCCTCTGCTATCCTGCATTTTCCAGGCTGCCTTAGTGCTAGTCCCTGACTCTGAGCTGCCTGGGACCAGCTCCTGTTGTTCCAGGAGAAGATACGGACCCTTCTCTTCCCTCAGGAGATATGCCTTGGATCTGGCTTCCAATTTCTAACCCACCCCTAGGGCTGGTTTCCAATTTGGCCACCAGTTTTCACTCTGAAGAAGCAATGCTCAGTTTAAAATTATCTCTGATTTCCTTCCCATGCAGTTAAAGGAACTTTGAAATTCATTCAGTGAAGGCACAAAGCTCGCAAAGAGTTTGGCATTGCTGCCTGGCTTGCAAGTAAATGAGGGTGTAGGTGACACAACTGCAGAGGACTTTGTTGCCAAAGTCCTCGGCTTCTCTGCTTTCTGAGATCAGATCAACTTCTCTGCTTTTCAGTATCTTGTTGACAGACTCTCCCCATATTTTGTGACTGGCTTTGAACAAAATTCTCATCTGACCACATCGATAAACAGAGATCCACAGTTTCACATGACACAGGACATCACAACATAAAGGAGAAATCATCATTTGGGATTTTTTGAGCAACTAAGAAAGTTCATTTTGAGCTTCAGTACTTGCTATGAGCAAATTTCCAACCACTTCTTCACTGCTGGCTTTGCCAGTTGCCCAGAGTTGATCAATTCTGTAAATCACCTGATCCAGAAGTACCTGCCAAGTAATTTATGGAGGCATCTTCAGTACAAGTAGAGGCCAACAAAACCCCTTTCCAGTGGGGCAGGAGATCCAGCTGCACAATGCACTGCACTGGGAAAAAGCTCCCAGATATCCGCAGCATGGGGCACACAGTATCTGCAAATCCTCATCCCAAGGGATTTGGGACTAGCAGAGAAATGCCCGAGGAAGGCAGTCACATTTCTTGAAGAGATTAAGAAGCAAAAGTAAACAACTTGCCAGTTAAAGATGGCTGTTTTCTTCAATTATTTTTGCACCCAGGGACCATGACTCTAGGACAATTCCCACCCTGACAATCCACTGGATCAGCTCTGATCTGTAAGGAAATGCATCATTTAAAAGACTACTTGAGAGCCTTTTCCAAGGGGCCAAAGGAAGAGTTAAGCTCTCCCAAGGGCCTCTCAGAGTCATTCAGGAACAGGCTGCTTTTTCTCAACACACATCTTTTGCCCTGGTTCCTCTAAGTCCCAGGCCAGCACAAGGCTTGCAGGCAAGTAGTTTTCCTCTTTCTCTGTCATGAAAAAGCTGTCCTGGCACAACCCCAGGAGAGTCCTGCAGCAAAGTGCTGGACAACCCCATCACCAGAGCCAAAAGCATAGCTCTGAAAAAGGAATCCCTTGGGAACATCTTTTTAAATCCATCCTTTCCTTCCACAGCTCCCACAATTGCAGCTGGTGGGCAGCAAGACAGTTTGTTAGCACAAGCCCTGAGTAATTGCTGTAGATGGCATTTGCTGAGTAAACCCTGCACAATTACTGTGTAAATAGGAAGCTGTTTCATGGCATTTGTATCCATCACTTGGAGCAGGAAGGCAAGAACAGAGCAGCTGGGCTAGGGATTGCAGCACCCTCCAGAAGGGAGCTCAGCTGCTGGAGGACCTTGGGCCTCACACCTCTTCCTTTTAAGATGGGCAAACCCAGAATATTCCCTGAATGGAAATCTGGCAGCCATCTCCCACTCCTGAAAAACACCTAAGCAGCACCATGCAGAGACAGAGAGGAAGGACAAGGTAACCTGAACCACGCCATGTGCTCTGAGCATTCCCTGCCCTGTGCCAGCACAGCAAAGCCACCACCTCTGAGATGGGGTCATTCAGGTGGGGAAAGGACAGCTGCTCCCAGAAAGGAACTTGATGGCACTTCTGGAAGACGGGACAAACAGAAAACTCTGTTTGTATAGCAGGATGCTCATCCTTCCGAGCACAGCAAGGCCCATACAACACCACCTGGAGGAACTGAGAGCCACAAGGTGACAATTCCCACACAGGGAGAGAGGCTCATGCTGGCCAGGGGTGGTCCTTCTGCAGACACCCTGGGCTCAGCAACCTCTGGTCCAGCAGTGTCTGGACCGTGGGAGGGGATCCAGGATCAGGGAGTGCATTTCTAACTTGGCTCCTGCTGCCTGATGGTGAATCCATGTAAAAATGACCCATGCTGGAGGTCAGTGGTCTAGAAGATTTTAGTACTCATTCACTAAAGCTTTTCTGCTCTGTAGCTCTTTGGCCTTTGAGGAAACACTAGCAAAGCTATGGCAGGAGAGCTTATCCCTGCACTGCCTGGATTGTTGTGGGATCAGTGATCCAGAGCCAGGCGCCTCCAGCTTGTATGGGAAATCCCCTGGAAGTTGCAGGGACAGCAGGGATGTGCCCTGCTGACCACAGACCCTTCCCAGCAATTACACAGCAGCCCAGTGATCTGGGAGAGTATTTGCACCTCGCCTTCACTGGGGTGAGAGGGCAGGAGAAGGAGCTGTACCTGAGATGTCGCAGTAAACTGCTTGCTCATAGACCCGGGCTGCTTGGGGCTTAAAGAACACATTGATTTCAGCTGAACAATTCGGCCTGATCTCTCCCTCCTAAAGCAGAAGGCGACAGCAAAACATCCATCTTCAAACATCACATTTCTTGTTTTCAACCATAGCCCTGTAAGCCTTTACTTAGAGCATCAATGACAAGCAAGAAGCGAGCAATGCTTATCAACAATACTGATAACAGTTTGGAAGCAGCTGCAAAAAAATCTCTCTAAGTGCCTTACCTTTACTGGCACCTGGTAGTAGATTTAAACCAGGGGTTTAAGTCTGGGCCAGGCTACCTGTGTGTCTGTAACTGTCTGCTGCTTCCTCAGGGTCTTCTCTCTCTGCTTCTCTCCCAAAGAGTCCTGGAACTGATGCTCAGTCCCAAGGAGCCTTGTCATGCATTTTTGGAGGATCTCACTAAAGGATATCACTTCTAGAAACTGTTTTTAAAAAAAGGCATGACTTACATTTTCTCAAACCCCAGCATTACAACTGTTTCTTAATGCACTTGTTGACATAAATCCATGAACCTCTGATAACTGTAATAACACTCCACAAGGAATGAACAATTTAGCTTACAGAAGGAGACAAAAAGAACAGTTATTTTTTCTATCAAGAAAGTGAGGCTTTGATTCTGCTTGCTGCTGGGTATCCCCACTACTCTGTCCAAAAGTCTTGAACTGACTGGAGCCTCCAGCTCTCCTGAAGCATAAATATTAAATAACTATAATATTGCCCATCAACTTGACACTTAGAGCTCAAAGGACAACCCCTCCAGGAATTAAAGAGCTGTGACATGGTAAATCACTGGGGTGCCACTGCAAGTAATTCCCTAATGCACAGCTTGCTTAGAGTTACCAGAACAGAGGGAAGGATGGAGAGAAAAAAACCAAAACTGTTTCAAATACCCACAAAACAATAAGAAGGAAAGGAAAGTCTGAAAGAATTAATTCACTTGGATTTTACTCAAAACCTAGAGGAAACACATTTTCTAGATCTTCTAGCCAGCAAGCAACTGGATGAAGATGAAGCCTCACTATCCAACAACACACTTGCTTGAGGAACATCAGCTGGCAACCCACACTCAGCATGTGAGACATCAGACCCCTCAGGTTCTATCAGAATGCTGCATGGACTCACCAGCATCCAGAGAATAATCTTGGATTGACAGGAATAAAAAGCATCTGGGTTGCTCTGAACAACATCAACTCTGCTACAACACCTGGAGCTTGGCTAAGTGGAGCACTGAGAAGAAACACTTGGATGATCATTTCCCTGGCTTGGCTAATTAGGGTCTAATAATTCACCAGTGCTCATCACCCAGCTGCTTGCTGTGTGTTTAACAGCCTGAATTCAGTGCTCTCACCCTGGGCAGAGCCTCCCAGGTGAGGGGGATGCACTAGGCAGCTGCTTGCCTTTGCTTCAATCTCAACAGCTGGAGGTGAATGCACACCTCAGCTCCACGGTGTTCAGCACTTCTCTTAAAGGTACTGCCTGGGCTGAGCTCCCCAGAGGCACCATTTGGTCCTTCAGCTGCTGTGGCCTCTGCCCAGAGAGCTGCAGCCAGCCCTTGTTTGGTTCCTTCACACTGCCTTGCCAGGCCTGCCAGCACCATCAGCTACACAAACAACCCCTGCTGATACGCTGGGGAAGGCCATTAATGAAATGTCAAGAGCAGTGATGATGCACGAGGTCATCATCTTCTAGAGGTGTGTAAAGCAGGGAAGGAGAGCACATCCTGAGCCTTAAACCCAAAACACACTGCTGCAGTAAAAGGGAGGGGAGTTCAGCAACAAGTGGGAAAGAAATGAGCCCAAATTACAGAAATGCCACACAGGTCACTCCAAGGAAAAGCCTCCATTTGCTCTGAGACTCATGTGCCAGACAGCAAACTGGGGAGAAGGTATTTGAATGAGACAGGACAGGAGCAGTGATGCTGAGGGTGCAAACTGATGCCAGGATTTGACTGTAGTCCTGCCATCAAGGCTTATGAGGGCTGTGCACCAACAGGTTACCAGGGACAGGCACCTTAGAGTTTGTGCTGGCTGTCAGACAGTGCCTACCATAAACTGAGCATCCAGTTTTCTGGAACTGTGTTATTTCTTGCAAGACTTGGGGATCTTGGTGTAAAATATGACTCTGCTTTTTCAGATTTTACACCACATCCTCCTTTAGTGTAACACTGGCTGCTCTGAAACCGAGTTTGAACAAACAAGAACAAGGTCTCAGAGCCAAATCACTACTGGGAAACCCAGAGAGCATCCCTCCTTCCACCAAGGCCAGAAATCAAACTTCTTGGAGCCTAACACAGCACTATCAGTCCTTCAGGTTGACCATCTCACAAAGTGCTGTTTGGCTGTTCCTCCTGCTGGATTGCAGGCTGATGGTACTCACTGGTCTGTTTTATGTGCTGCCATCAGATCTATTGGTCCTGTGGACACTGGGGCAGTTCAGTTATTACTCAGAGGCTGACAGAGGCAATACATCTCCTGTTAATGGAAGAAAGTATAATACAATTCATAAGCAAAAATGAAGCTAAGCAGGAGAGGAAGAAAATTAAAAAGAACCGTAGGCCTGATGAATATGCATCTGCTAACAACAGTGCTCTGTTCTAGCTGAGTGAGTTTAGCTGACTTTGGGATTTGTCAAATGCCAAGGCCAGCACATCTGTGACAGAAATATAACTGACACAGGGATCTTGCCCCACTGCTTTGGAGCACAGGAACAATAATACATCACAGAGGCAAGGAAAGGGACAGACCTGACTGGACAGGGGACCTGGGAAGGGGGTGCAGGGCCACAAGGCAGGGACAAGGGTTGGAGATGATAATCAGCCCATGCTTGATGCTTGTGACAGCTGTGTCTTGCTGTGAGCTGTGTCCATGTCATTTGTCCTGCTCTGGTCACTGTCTACTGAGTTGTGGGTGAACAGGACTAGGATAGCAAACTTATCTGTTCCCCCACTAAGCCCTGGCAGCCAGACAGACCGACTGCATGCCTGAGCCCCTAAAGTGATTTGCAACAACTATCCCAACTGCAGTGGTGGATACTGAAGCCCTGCACTCATATCCTTGCTCCCAAGAAAACCAGTTAAAAACTCAAGACTCCTGAGCTCCTGAGATCAAATCACCATTCTGCAGGATTCTGTGTATTTGGATGGAAACTTTTGGCAATATATCACAGAGAGCTTCCCTGTACTGTCTAGGAAACTGAAAGCCAGGGCATTTGACTCTAAAGGTGGAGGGGTAAGAAGAAATCATCAGTTACACATAGTCTACTATTCTGTACTATTCAACCAAATTCTTTCAAGATATAACATATTCTGGAAAACTTCTGCCATTTCTCCTTTCATTACGGCAGTATGTCAGTCAGTATGTCAAAGCTAGAAAATGTTGTTAGATATTTCTCCTGGGAAATTAAAATAGCTGTTGAAGAGGTTCCTCACATGCCTGCCTCCCCATAGGATAAAAAGGACTACTAGTCCAAAGGATGTGCCTCGTTACCCACCCTTGCAGACTACAGCTACATGTGTGTGAGCCTTGGAACACCTCAGGAGTCAGTGCTCTGCCTGGGCTGGCACATTCTCTATAGGATGGCCATTGAGCCAGAGCACAGAAAACTGCTGTGGATGCAAACCAGGACAGAAGTGAAGCTAAGCAGAGCTGTGAACATGACAGTACACCACTTCTGGCACCACGTCAGCCTCCACCAGGCTGCCACGGGCAGGTGGCCTGAAATACAGATGGTGGATGGCTGATGAGACAGCACAAAATCTCCAGCTGTTGTTCCCTGGCTTTGCTACAGCATCCAGCGACGCAATACAGGAGGGGCTAGCTCAGAAGCTCACCATGACTCACAGCTACAGAAGTGATCTCTGTGCAAGCAGAAATACACGTGGACCCTGTTTCTCCTCTCTCAGCCCCTAAACGATGAGAATGTGATGGACTGGTCTTGAAAAGCTGGATACCACCAGCGTTTGGCCAAATTGCTGCCTCAGTTTGGCAGAGGGGGAAGGCAATCCACAGAAAGGAAATCATTGCTCAGAGCAGACAGGAAAACAAGACAGAGCTGGCAACAGAAGTACCAAAATGGCACCCAAAGAGCAGCCTGTTAGTTCAGGGCACCCAGGAGAAAGGCAGTGACAAAGCTAACATCTGCCTCTTTCAATAAATAACTGCAAGCTGTGGGATGGACCAGGGCTCCCACTGGACATGGTGCCTTCTGCCAAACATTGAAGCGCTTGGCAGTAACCTCTCCTTTGGATGGGGACCGGTTTCCCCAGCTGAGGTGGAGATTTGCAGGAACAAACAATGCTGTTATCTCCTGAGCCAACCCTAGGTCTATAACCCAGCCATCTTGAAGACCACCTCCATCAGCTAAGAGTTAACACATGACACTGGGGAGTCATGACCAGGCAATGACAGGAGAGTGATGAGTCGTCAAGGTCAGGGCAATGGTAACAAATCCTTGTCCTCCCTTTCCTCTGGTTTCTATTTCCAAGGAGTCAGCTCCCACATGTCTGCAGTGTGATTTACAGCTAAGCTGTGGTGGAGAATGTGCAACAAAAAGCAAAGACTTTCTCCTTTGGTAGCCACCTGGGCTTCTTGCACAGCTGCTTCTGCTGACCCATCATGTGTATTTGCAAAAATAAAACACAATTTGAGATGCGCTTGGCAAGTCAGAGTTGCGTAACAGTTTGTTTCCCACGGGCTTGGATGGATGCTCAAAATGTTCATGGTCACATGGCGATTCCAAAAATCCCTGCCTCCTCTTTTTGTTAGGATTTTCATCAGTGACTTAACCCTATACAGACTACAGTGACCTGCTGGAGCTTCTAAAGACAGCAGCACCTGAAAATACTGGCAGCTAATGGCCCACACAGCAAAGCTTCTGCACAAGCCCTGCAAAGCCACCCTGCCCAGAAAGCCTTTCCAAGACTACTATCCCTCCACCAGCTTCCTAATTTCTGGAAGCGATTACTTCCTCCAGCCACTTGTCACAAGGCTTTGATTTTCTATAGGGTGCTCCCAGACATCATAGGTGATGGGTGGGAAGAAGAGAGCAGCCACTGTTGGCCAGAAGGTCAGAGGCAGAAAGATCCCAGCTTTGGGGGCCTCTCCAGCAGATGGACTGGCTGCACAAGGGGAGTCTCTTTCCAAGCTAAAGTTACAGGGCCGTCACCACAGAGGAGGTTGTAGAAGTCAGTGGCAGTGGAATTTTAGATTCTGTATTTGATAAAGAGGATCAGATACTATCATTTGGTATAAAGACACCCATATGCCAGAGCAGGGAGTAGACAGACAGGATCAAAACTCCAAATGTGAAACCAAATGTTCCATAAATAATGGCATTAAAGGAAACCAAAAGATTGATAATGCTGGACGAAACAGAAGGTAGTAGCCCACTTATGTTCAGTTGTAGAACAAACCATGTAACATTAAAACAGCCTTTTAAGAAGGGTTTCCACTCAAGATTTGAGGCCAGGCCATGCTTTATGTCTGTCCATCATTAGATGGAGTACCAGAACTCTACTATGGGCAGCCAGACTTCTGGAGCTCACCTTAGTGCACTTCAGGAGCACAGGGCAGGTTAAGTCAGTTGTGGAGACATGGCCTCACTGTAATGAAAAGCAGGAGCCTGGGGAAACACTCCAAAATCAGCTCAGCACACCACAGGATGCTCTTAATGCTCAGCTGATCAGCTCCCACTGTCTGCAATATTCCTACTGCTCTGACACAAGCTTTTGGTCACATCATGCTGCTGTCAGCTTCAGTGGTATAAAACTTGCATTGTTCTGACACTGGTGGCTCTTGGCCTTAGATGGGCTGGTAGGAGTAACCAAGAAGAGAACGTGATCCTGTTCTTTGGAAGGAAAAAAAAGTGTTTAACCTTTTTTAAAAGAAAGCAGAGGTTGGGATTATTCTGGGATTTACTCAAATGTGAAAAGGGGTTTTGCACTGCACAGACAGTAGGCATTCTTCATTTCACACCATGCAAATACTCAGAATTTGGGCTCTGGGTGATGGAAGGACATGGGGGTCTGCTTGCATAAACAGAAAAGCAAAATATTTTCTGTCCCTGTGTGCAATAGAAAAGTCCATTTAAACCTGCCAGCCTTGTGTCCAAGCTCACAAATGATGCTGGAAAGGAGACTCAGACATGGTTCATTCCAGGTTACAGGAAGGGATTGGCATTTCTGTGATTAACCTTAGGAAGAATTTGGCCTGCTTTCCACAGAAAACCAGTACATGCTTCAGTGAACTGACAGTGCTCCAACACCCTCTGTTACTCCCCAAACACTATGTGTAAGATGTATCCTTACCTACAGTAACTGATCCCTCTGGACACTGCAAGGACACATATGGAGTGCTCTTGATGTCAAGCCCTTGCAGCAGAGCTCGGCTTTGTCAGGCTCCCGTCCCTGCCAGAAACCCACAGGGCAGAAATGCTTTTTGCAACCAGCTCTCCAGCCTCACCAGAATCCCGATGACTTCTCTCTTGGCACACAAAGCCAGCTGAGGCAGGGATCTGTCGAGTGACCTCATTCAGGGATGAGGAGGAAGAGGAAGTGAAGCAGGAAGGGAGGTTCTCAGCCATCACTTACCTTTGGCTCAAGGGAGAAAATGTCATTGTTGAACAGCATGGGGTCTCCTTGCAGCCTTGCCCTCTCTCTCTGGATGGTGCGGGTGAGAAGAGCAGAGTGTTCTCGGTGAGTGGTGTCCACTCTGTGCTCCTTCAGAAAATCAGATAACTTGTCCTTTTCCTGCCGACACAGCCTGTGATACTGCCTGTAGCCACAGGAGAGACAAGCCCAGCAGGTTGTTTAATCAGCCACGTATTTGCAGAGAGAAGTGGAAGTGCAGGGGCAGCTCCTCAGCAAGGGGCTGACCCCGAGCCATGGGGTCCCAACTGGATCAGAGGATCACTTGTTGTTCACTGGCACAGCACACAGTTTTACTCCACACTTACAATCTCAAGAGAGGTTTCAAAAGCCAGCAGCCCTCAAGAGAACCTCAAAGCCCCTGCCACAACTGTGGGAGAATCCACTACCCACCACAAGTGGCTTTTCCTCGCACTGAGCTGCTCATGGGAGGTAGATAAAGATCAAGAAACGCCTACTGCAGGACTTTCCTGGGAAGGCAAGAAGAAGCTGAGCTTCAGCTGCAGGTTACCAGCATCACTCTTTGCTCCTTTCCTTTCGGACTTGCAGGGATAAGCAAACTCTGTCTGCCCCGTTCCCTGCACTACCTTCCACCAGCTCTCCCTTACTTGGTAGCTGCAGCAGAAATCACTTTGGTGTTTAAAGATCACAACCAAGAGATGAGAAGGAAGCACTGCTACAGAGCAGTTCCTTCTGAGCTGACAGGTCACTGTCCTCCCTTCATGCTCCAGTCCCCTGGCCAAGAAGAACCAGCAGGTGACGACGGGGGGGACGAGTGGAAGCTCCATATGGAGTGAATCGAGGGAGTGCAGTATAAGCAGGACAATGATCATCACGCAGCCCAATTCAAATACAATTAGAGAGGAAATACAGTCATGGACATTACCAGCTGTACACAGACAGAGCCTCAGGCTAACACTGTCACCAGCACCAAAAATACTCGCTGTGGCTGCTCCCTACAGAGCACGATCGGAAATGTCTCTCCATGGCTGACCTACAGTGCCGGGCACAGGGAGGGCTCCCACCACTGGGATAAACCACCCTGGACTCAACCTCCATCAACAGACAATAATTCCACCATGATGTGACAGAAAGTCCTGTAGGAGGGAGACAGAGCAAACTCGTGGATAGACCTTCTCATGATCCAGAGATTTTTGGGTCCCCTCCCAGTACAGGGTCCTGCACTACCCTCCTCTCATGAAAGTCCTCTCTGCTCAGAGATCTCAAAAGCCTCTCTGACACCAGGACAGTGGCCTTAGAACTATGACCATCCTTAAGATTGTAAGTAAGGAAGAACATCCTGGTCAAAGTCTAGGACACAAACTGGCATGAAAGCAAATCTAAGTGGGAAAAAAATCTGGTCAAACTTAGCTGTGGGGAAACCTGTTTTTTTTTTGAGGGGAAAGAGGATCACTCAGAGTCCAGGCTGAGATGGGCAGGTGGGAAGAAATGGGTAAAGAATGGTCCAGGGAAGTATCCAGAGAAGGCTGTGAGATTTTCTTTTAACACACTGAGCTTACATGGAAGTCAGAGACTGTGTAATTAAATAGAGAACAGTGGAAAACTAGTTTTGGCCTGCAAGGCATTTCTGACCTAATTACGTTGAACTTTATTTGCTCAGAAGCCCTTAAAAAGTGCTGCAGTTTGAGGCAGTTTCCTGATCAGGTCTGGGTTCAGACTAACTCCTATGAACCCACACCCATCCAAGTCTGAAAAGTCACACAAGGACTCCCTGAATCACCTAAGCTTTTCAGTGTCATTTCTAATCCATCCCCCTGGGCTGTAAGTGTTTCTCTACTGCCTGAAATGGGAACTTCAAAGCTTCCCCAAACACACCCTTTGAAGAAGCAGGCCCATCTCTCACCACCATGAAGACCCACAGTGCCCAAGCCAAAAGCACTTCCAAGCCCTGTGTGGCACCTCCTTCCTTGCAGAATCCTCCACCTCCAATCCCTCCCCAGCCTCTAAGGAAGGGTACAAATTCCTCATTGTGCTGGAATCCGGAACAGTGCAGGGCAATTCAACATCCTACAGCAGGATGGCCTCAACTCTCTGGGCCAGCGAAGACCCCTGCCCTGCACAGCATTGGAAAGGAGCCTGACATTTTGTCAAAGCTGGAATGGAGGGAGCTGCAGTGAGCATCAGAACAGCTGAGCCACCTGCAGCTGCATTAAGTCCTACTGCTCAGTGCAGTCCCAGGTAAGGAGTGTTGACACTCTCCTCAGCCTCATGGACCCTCTGTTGCCCAGAGATCTCTGGACCTCAGGGGTTTATGGCTTCCACAAACAAGAATTTGCTCTCTGAGGAAATCCAGTCATTGCAATCAAACCTTCTTCCTCAAAACATCACCCTCAGCTGGAGTATAGATGGAACTGGAATGGGAAGTGCTGAGCTCCATTATCCTGAAGCCCAGGTTCACATACCCTGATGTCTGGATGGTTTACCCTAAACCATTTAGAAACACCAATATTTCCTGAAGCCATATGTTAGTTTTACCCTTGGGCAGGGTATCTCACTGAAATGCATCTTTCAAACTCACCTCAGTTTCAGTTGATCCTCCTCTTCCCGAGTAGCAAAAGCCTTCCACTGGAAGCAGACTGTGACATAATTTTGGTTGGGAATGACCAGAAGAAAAGTGTCACAGCTTTTAGCTGATTGAGCAGTTTCATGGATCAGTACATTTATCACATCCCTACAGCTGTGTAAGGATGTCCTAAACACCACCTTAAGCACTTATTTCTGGGTATGTTTGTAGAGATTTGTCCCCAAGGGGACAGTATTTACAGTGAGATTTCTCAGATGTGCTCAGGTGACCCACTCAGATCACAGGGAATTCTGCATCAAAGTCATTCAGGTGACTCTGAGGAGTCACAGCTTGCCCAGGGTCTCCTGCAGGCGTTCCTGTCTCTCCCCATCTCTTGTTGCTGACAAGGAAGGATGCCTGGGGGCATGTGGGCAGAAAAGGGGGATCCAGAAGAACAAGTGAAGTGACAGCCCACGGCAGGAGGGGACACAGGCGAGGAAACACGACCCAATACTCTACAACATTCAAGATGACAAGATCACTACAAAATGAACACCATGAAAACTATCATCATCTCCCTGTCTAAACCCATGGCCACATCAGTCTTGAAATATTTGGGATTGTTCTGATCTCAAAAACCAAGCTGAAGCATTTCAAATTAAATAAAGAAGGGCAGAAAGAAAGTTTAAAAGTACAGAGCAGCTTCTGTATGAAGATTGAATGGGATTTCTCAACCTAGAAATTGAAGAGAAGATAGATAGGAGAGGTTTGCAAAAGCATGAATAGCCTGGGAAATGGGAATAAGGAAAAATTTGTCATTATTTGTCATCAATCAGGAACCCAAGGGCCTGAAAATGTTATCCATCAGAAATTACACAAAAGTTGTAGAACTCTTCCAGGGAATATCCCATCCTTTGAAACACACTGCTGGGGGAGGCTGTAGAGGCTCACAGAGAGCAACTGGACTGATGCTTCGAAGATAAAACCATCAGAAGCTATTAAACAAAGATGAGACTAGAGCCTCCAGCCCAGGAAAACGCCAACTCCAGAGCCCAGGAGGGAGGAAGCAGATGCTCTGCCTGTCTCTGCACGCCTTGCTAAACATCCCTGACTGCTGCGCTCCCGGAGAGGAGCCGGGGCTGCAGCCACCCCAACACTCCTGGCTGCTGGCACTGAGGGCTCTGCTGAAGGCTGGAGGCTTTGCCAGAGCACCTTGTACCACACAGGGATGTTGCTGGCACGTGCTGAATCTATACCCCCACAAATGTCTGGGTACAGGACAGCAGGCACAGATGCAAGGGAATCGGGAGGATGCTGCAGATCTTTCTGCCAGGCAGAGGAACTGACACAGAGAGCGGAGCTGTTGGGGTTGGCTGAGGGCAGCTGCAGACTTCATGTCTTGGGCACCAAATTAAATGTGACATTTCATTTAAGACTCTTGGTTGTTTAATACATATGTTTAAAAAATAAATCTCTGTACTGTACCAGCGATTCAGCACAAGGCATTTCACTTGACAGGGTAATGTCCACAGTGTGCAGCTCGGGATGCTCTGCTGCCATGAAAGCACATTTACTGAACCTAGATGAATCTGCCCTATCATTATTTACACAACACAATCTTATTAGAGGCTGTCAATTCTCTCATCCTTACATCCTTTGGATACATTTCCTACGGATGACAGGATACAGCTCTTTCTACAACCTGGGCAAAGCAATGTCTGGACTTGAAATTCAAAGGCAGACTTTTTTATAGAGCAGTAGTGCAGATGTTTTTTGGGTTGTGCAGTCCTGCATAAGGCTGTGACACAGCAGAAACACCACTGTGTTTTATCCTATCACCCAGCTGCATGACTATGGACACAGTTATTTTAGCACATCATGATCACTTTTAACTGCCTGGAAGTGAAGAAATTGAGCCCTGGGTCATCTCTGTGGGGCCTGTAAAAAGACTGAGGGGGAACTTACAGAAAAGCTAAAACATCTCTCTGAATTCTTCTAATACTACATGATCAGCCTGGTGCAGAAGGGAATACTGTTCAGAATAGCACAAATTGTTCTTAAATATAAAGACAAATTTGATTTAGCCTGAAAGTATATCTCAGTGATTGGATGAGCAAACCCTTGAACAAGATTTCAAAATAAATTTCAGGGTTTATGAAGAACATTTTCCTAGGATTCAACAGCTGGTACTTTTCTTCATCAACTACTGCTCTAAATATTTGAAAGCTGGTAGCCAGATTGATTAGACAGAATAGAAATAAACAGTCCCTGCTGCATTTAATCTTCTGAGATGATTCTTCCTCTGTCCCTGTCACTCCCTCTTTGCTGAATTTGGATATGAAATCTTTTTAGGAGTGCATGACAGTCAAATTTGGAATATTTGGCTGTTATAGAAAGCAAGTTCATTTTCATTTGCCCAGGTTTTCAGAAGCCTGGGCCTTGCTCTCATCTCTTCTACGAGCACAGCTGAGTCATTCCCAGGTTACAACAAACCCCAGAGTATCCTCACCAGCAGCACTGCTGGTGTTAATGATCAGAACTTCCCAACATGGTGCAGGCCTCAGCCAAACACCCCCTGAGCCCAGGCACCACATTCCAAGAGAAAGGTCTCTATACAAAGGAATCACATGAAAACTGATGGGGATGAAATGGGTTCAGGACTGGTTGTGGCTCTTCAGACAGCTCTCTGGCATGATAAAAATCAACTCATTTTCAATCAGACTCCTCACTGTGCAGCCAAGTACTCCCCATTATCTCCTCTGCACTGTGCTTAGGAAGACCTGTGTGTCTTGCTGGATGAAAGACTCCAGCACAGGAATATCTGGGAGCCAGCATGGGGGCTTTGTTCTGCCCAGCATGAAGGAGCCTTCCAGAATATGCTGGAAAGGACACCAAAACCGTGGGATGATGAAAGACAGCACTGCTGCATGGCCAGGGTGCCACAGGCCATTTTTAATCTTTATTGCTGCTACAGTAATGATACACTGGGGTACCTGCCTGGTTGAAACATTGCTTTTGGCCCATGGGGAAAACACTGCTTTCATTCTAATGGCAAAGACAGACTCGACATACCACTTAATAAATCAATCACCCTTCAAGCTGCTCTACTGCTTCTCAGCAGATGCTGATTGATCCACAAGGAGAGGAATCTAATGAATGGGCAGTTCTGCCCTGAAACACATCCAGAGGTAATGACACTTAAGAACGTATTTGTGGTTTCCGGGGATGATGGAGTGGGCAAGCTGCAGTCAAGGATGACCTGCAAAGAGATGGAAACCACATTCTTCCAGAAATCCTTCATGTGATAAAAATGGGCTGTGTGGGCTCACATGAAATCGGTTTCTGTGCATATGTGGGGATGAACAAAACAGCCTGAAGGAGAGTTTTAACTTCCAAACAACCCACCTAGAACACAACCCCCAGTCTGTGCTCATGCAGTCAACTCTGCAGGTTGCTTTAGCAGGGATTTTGTCAGGAGGGGTGTTACATAGTTGTGGAGCTATAAAGCTGTGCAAAAAAACCTCAAGCAACTGAAGCACAAACTTTATTCCCCTTCATGTACCCTCAGAATGACAGACTATCTGTCTTGAAACACAGTGCCCTGGTGAGAGGGCAAAGGCCATACTCTGTTTGCAAGCAGCAGAATAACCTTATCTAAAACAGTATAAAAATCATTATTACAAGAGTTCTAGACAAGGGGAACAAAGGCAGGAAGTGGTTGTTACCTATTAGCTGTTTTGACAGAAATTAGCACTTTGGAGACCAATTAGGCTCACCCATCAAGCTAATTAATTGGAACTATAAAAGCCTATAACCAATCAGCTGGATAAAGCATTAGGTACCAATCCTGCATCTGTGGCAGCACTGCTACTATTAAGAAACAAAATCAACACATAATTGCACAAACTGCCATTTACACCTTTTTTTTTGCTTACAATAACTGACTCCCTCAACTCACTTTGAAGCAAACACACAAGGACATAAAAGTTCAACAGGAAACAGCCATGCTCCTTGGAATTCTCACAAGAGAACGAAAAGCAGAAGGAGCAACAGTTGCCCGTGACTGGCAGAAAGAAAAATCCCTCTGCAAAGTTTTAAAATTCCTGACAGTCCAAGGCAAAGCTTGGTCCTGTAATAACTGCAGCATCAGACTGGCTTACACATTAAAGTAACACAGGAAACAAGATCTTCTAAAACTTACAGGATACAATAAATTTCTACCAGCTGCCAGCGCCAAACACAAACAGAAAAGATTACATCCGTTGATGCACCACAGTGAAGCTCTGGAATCAAAAGAGGCTGCTCCTTGGGAAGCAGAAGGTTTCCCCAACTCTGAGCACTTAGTGCTTATTATTATCCAAACTGTCTGGATGAATGGAGAGTTGCATGAAGATGGACAACACAGTGGTGGCCAACGGGAGCTCAGGGTCTGCTGCTATGAATTTAGCCCAATAGTAGCTTAATGCTGCTCCCAGCAGCATCAGAGCCCCCTCAAACACTCACACAAGGCTGATTTCAACCTGAAAAGGGTTTTGGTATTCCCAGCCTGGTATCCTGCACAACACATGAGTGACTCAGATAAATACCTAATGTGGTAGTGAATTGCTCAGGCAAGTATTGAACATCCTCCTCTTTGGCTGAAGTCAATATAAATGGAAAGCACTCAGGAACTTGTCTGAGTGATCTCAGGAATATAAAGTGCAAGGTGACAAGACCTAAACCTCAGTTAAACCCTGCTGCCTATCCACATCCATCGGGGGGTTTACAAAGAAAAAAAAAGAAAGAAAGGAAAAGGCTTGATCTAGAGACTAAATCAATAGGATTTTCATTTCATTTCTCAAACAAGTTCCTGGAAGCCACCGATTGCAACACCAGCCTTGCCAGACAAATGACGACCCATGGTAGGAAGGGGTTTCTTAAAGAGAAAGAACAGGGCTATGAAAAGGTGGTTGTTTTCTGCAACATCTACACAAAAGCACAGATGAGTATCAGAGCAAGGCAGTAGTTTTCTCAGATGCTTTACCCTCGTGAGTAGCTAAGATGTTCACAGGTGCTGGCACATCCATACTAGATTTCCTTGTTCAGCCTCAAACAACAATAATCAGCCAGAGCTGGGAGTTTCCTGCATGTGTACATTGACCACTAACACACCACCAAGCCCTTGCACGGATGGCCTCACGTATCAAAGGAAGCTGATTCAGCCAAACCGGGCATCACTTCTAGCTGCAGAAAGGGATTCAGCATCACAACATGTTTATATTCAGCTGGCAACCCCATGCTGCTCTGCACAGCAGCTGAGCACTCACTAACAAGCTGACAATTCCCCTTGGCCCATTTGCAATGCTGGGTAGCCTCTACTACAGCTTCCCCTGCTGCCAGTTAAGCACACCCAGTCCTGTAGTTACACATCATCTTCCCCAAGCCCCAGTGACGCCAATACATCCCATCGAACTCACTGCCATTCCACAGGTGACTGAAGAGTTCCACATCAGCTCCCTAAGTAGCCATTTCAAAATGTGCCTTAATTTTTCCTGTGATCTCATGCTTCATTTTCCCCATCAGAGATGATGCCAGGGCTTTTTTCCCCTCAGTGTTTTCCCCTAGTTCTCTGCAATGAGGCTCAAGGGTCTGACTGCCAGCAATCCCATCCGAGGATGGTTTGTGAATAGTCCAGAGAGGGTTAAGAGCTATTTGCATGCACAACTTGACACTGACTGCCTCAGGAATCTCTTTTCCTGCCACCTATAAACATCACCTTAAGGGATGCAAATGTCAGGGCACTACCTGTCCTGTGAGATTACAGCCTAGGAATCAGACAGGGCTTGAAGACCAAAGAATAATTATTGTTTAATTTGCATGGGGTTGTTTGGGTTTTTTTACCTTGAAAACATCCCATTTTAGCCTAAGAAAGGGCATATTTTACCAGCATTTCAATGAAAGCTACTCTAAGAGGAGCCACAATCAAAACACTGAATGAGTGCAAATGCAGATTAGAACAATATAGTGACATGGAAACAAGACCCAAAAGGAGGATCCCATTTACAGCCTGAAGAATTCAATCCCAGCTAAATGAAGCACCATTAACAGGAGCACATCAAGGGAGCTGAACTGGAGGTTTCTGTGTATTCACCAGTGATGCAATCTAGGACTCTGGGATGTCATCCAAGCTGGTAACTGTTTGCTTGGCCCACCAGACAAGCTCCATGCAATGCGTTGGAAATAATGATGAAAATGTTTTTGTGCGCTTTGGGTTTAGCAGGAGCAATTAGGATTTGTCGCCAGGTAAACAGTTCTTGGCTGAGAAACAAAACTCAGTCCTTTAACGCTTAGGGAGAGCTCAGGTGAAACACACTTCTGCCCAGCAGCTGCTGCGATTTGGGCTCTTGTACAGCCCCACTGAGAAAACAAAAGTTCTTGGTCTTAGTGCTTTGCTGGTGGTCAATTTTTCACCTTAAAAACACGTTCTGCAGAGTTTGGTGGGGATTAGAGCAACACACAAAAAAATAATGAGAACAACTGGAGCCGTGGGCAAGCTGAACTTTATACATGTCAGTAGTGACAGCTGATGAAAATGCTGCAGTTTCTGCTCATTAAGGAGCTATTCCTGCAATTAGGCCTGACCTGTTCCCATGACCACCAGTGAGAACATCACTACTGGCTAGTGGAGAAGCCTTGGGCCAGCCCTGTTTATGTGCTGGACCTGAGACTTTGCAGAGAGGAGAGGAAAGACAAAGCCCCACAGCCCAGAGCTGGATTACTCTACTCCTGCATCTGCCCTGATGGTAGTGCCAGGATTGCTGGAGGTCTCTGCTGGGGCCTGGGGGGATCAGTGCCTGGTGTGGGAAACACAGAATTATTTTTCCTATTCTTCTGTCAGAAATTTTGCCAGAACAGAGAAGCTCTGGGGGAAGTTAAGGGGAATTCCTGTCAATACTTGAGCATTGCATTCTATCCTGTTCCCTTCCTACTCCTGTCCCTTGTCTACATATTCCTGCCCTTAGATGGCAGGATAGGAATAACACTCCAGGGGGTGACTTCAGGGGATGCCTGAGAAAGAACATATCTTCCTATGTTCAGATTATCAGAAGAAGAGGGTGCAGCCAAGTTCAGGACTCAGTTCTTAGGACTGAGAAACCGAGTGCAAATCAGCCCCTGCATCTCCTACGTCCCACCCCAGGCTGTACCCACCAGACACCTCTTACTGCTGCAGCAGGAACTCGTTACCCCTCACATAGACGTGGCTCTCCAAGAACCAAAGACGCAAGTTCCACAGTTATACTTAACTCCTCTGAACTTCAGCCAACATCATGATCTGTTCCCTGAGCCCACAGATAAGAAGAGCTGCAAAGGAGACATCCCTGACACACTGTAACAGCCAAATGAAAACCACTGCCCAGAGATGGAGCTGGCAGGCTAAACTTTGGCCTCTCATCCATTAATTGTGAGCTGTTTCTTAAGATAATTCTTGTCCCATTAGATCTACCCTTTCCATGAATCACTACTGCTCCCGACAGGCAGAAAAGATAAGGTTTGATGGTTTTTTAATAGCTTGTTTTCTTCTGCTTTTTTAACTATGTCCTTTTGTAAATTTGCTTTCTTGTATGACATCTGAACTTTTATGGGTCCAGATCTCCCAATGGCACCTTGCAAGCCCCAGACACTGGTCTTGTTTTGAGCAGTGTGTTTGCTCAGATCATCTCCAGAGGTCCCTTCCAACAAAAGTTATTCTATGATTCTATCTTCTAAATCAGCCCAATTGCTTTTCACATATTCCCCAAATTTGTCATATTTCCTATACCCCTGTGCATATACCAATGGGCTGATGGTAGATGAACAGGCATTAGGGGACGTCAGCCTTTAAGAAAGTTCCCACTGAAGAATTCATGATGATGTTTTGACAAAACAAACAAAAAAAAAAAAAACCAAAAAAAGAGCAGAAACACAGGAATGTCTGAGTATTTAAAAAGAAATCTCAGTGAACGTGGGGATGACTTAATTAGAATAAAAATGCTGCTTCTATTCAAAGATTAAATCATCTTTTGAAATTTAAACTGGCTTTCAAAGGTTCACCATGAAACAGAAGAGATGACTGATGCCCTCAAGTGACAAGGGAAATCAGATCAGCTTTGACTGACAGGAACAGCACAGGCTGTCCACAGCACAGCTCACGTTGGGCATCTCATGAGAGGACCACTGGAAAACCACGTGCTTGTGGCCTCGCAGAGAACAGGCCTATTTGGCTGACAGTGCTGAGTAACCATTTCACAAGGTGCTTATGCTCAGGAGGGTGCAGCCAATACCTAACATGTTCCAGCACCCTCCAGGAAATCTGGGACAGAGAAAGCTCAAAGGCTGCATCCTGCTTAAAACATGAGAAGCGACAGCAAACCCCACACGTCCTGCCCACTTCCAGCCATGGCTGCAGGGCAGCAGCTCTGATGCTCTGGTTCCTTTTGTTGCTCTTTACCAACTCTGTTATCACCCAAACAGAGTTGGGTTTTGTTGTTTTGCACACTGAATGCTGAGCTGCCTCACCTCTGGGTGCTGAGGTGGTAACGAGCTGTCCGGTTACCAAGGTTGTGAACCAGCAGAGTCTTCTCACTGCTGTACTTGACCGGACACTCCGAGAAGTCCAGAAGGTCAGGGAAGTCCAGGATGGCTCGGGCACCAACGGCACAAATTGGCACAATGAACTCTTCCCTTTCGGTGATGCAGAGGAGCTGGTGGAAATAATCCTGCAGGAAAAGAAACTGTCTCAGCAAAGGACATTTAGTGTCATCCCCACAGCAGAAGACAACTGCTGTGTTCTATGACCCTAACAGTAGCATTCAATAATTAATAGTACTTTGTACCTCAATGACCTTTCATTCCAGTAGGATGACTTGGACAGGGCTGTTAACTTGCAAAGAAGAAACAACTCTATTGATTCACCTGCTTTCACAGCAGAACTTGACAAAATTATCTGATACTTTGATTCTGAGCCACCAAAATAGAGTAATTTCAGGTAGTGGATTACAGTAATAACAGAACCTGCTTTGACCACCACTGCAGACTATTAAAGGCACCACTAAGAACCCAGCTGTGCCACAACACTAACTCCAGTCCCAGCAATGCAGCAGTGCTGGGGGAGCTTGGCAGGGGTGCTCTGGTACATTTTCAAAAGGACTTTGCCACATGAACAATCAACAGCACATTTTTGGTGAAATACTTACCAAGCTGGAGATGGTAACTGCTTTAATGCCAGGTGAGTGTAGGGTGCACGTGTATTTCCCACATCTTCCCATAACATCATTGGGACAAGGCAAGGGACACACACACCCTTAAAAAGCCATCTGATCCATCTGCCCACACTGAACTCACTTGGCCCTAATGCCAAACTATTCTTGCCAGATGTCTGACAAGTACTTAAATCACTAAGAATTTCAGCCCTGCCCTCAGCAGCCTATTGCAGCTCTGCCCTGGGCTTAGGGAGAGCTCTTCCTGTGGGAGAATCTCCATCTCCCTTTAAATCTCACCCCAGCTGCAGGGGACACAGCAATAACTTTGCTGCCTCTGCTGCATGGTTGATGCCTTAATCACCTCCCTCTTCCGAGGTCTCTAGGAGTGATTCGGTGCCTACCTGGACAAAGGTGGGATGGAACTGCAAAAAGGAGGCCCTCAGGCATCCCTATCAGAGCAAACTAAACCCTGCTATTCCCAGTAGTTGGCTTGCTCAGGCAAGAGCCAGACAGCCCCTCCTTCAGCTGTCTGGCATTTAGCAGTAGGAAGGTGAATCAAATCACCAAAACCATTTCACTGTAGGGATGAGCAGATCAATCACTAGATGCACGATGTGGCATTGCTGTGCTGGCTGCATCGTCTTACCCCTGGTGAAATCAGTGGTAGAGCTGCTGCTGTAGGGCCAGGAGCCATTGCCTCCAGCAGCTCCTGTATCGATGAGCTGATAAAAGCTCTGCCTCTTATCACTCACTTGCTGGCCGATCTTTTCTCTTCAGTGCATTCAACTCGTTTGATATTTTTATCATTGTTGAAGCAGCAAGCAGACAATTTGATTTAGGAACCGCACATAGCAGCAAGCTCTCTTAACCAGAACCAATTCAGATTCTTCCATGGTTGGGACCTCCTGCTCCCATACCCATCCTCTCCAAACTTGGAAAGGGACCTAAGGCTGCCAGAAGAGGCACAGACACACAGCTATTGCTTTAACCCAAAGCTAATACCCAGTGCCTACCAACCACCTGCTCAGCAGCAGTTTAAACTCACCCTAACAGCTGCAGCCACATCCAAGATGGTAAAAGAATAAAGAAGGATCTTTTTTTTTTTCCCCTAGACCTCTCAAATATTCACACTTGAAATTGCAGAAGTGCTTTTGCTTCTCCTATTTGGAAGGTAAAAATAGCAGGAAGGGAACTGCAGCAAACGACCTACAGCACTGAAGATCACATTTCAGGAGAGCGTTTCATCTTCAGCAAGTCTTTCTGAATTAGCAATTTTGCACTCAATCTTGCAGCCTAAGCCCTCTAAAATAAAAGCAACGGGCAGCCCATGGGAATTTAAAGCACCTATTATCTGGGCACTTCACGTCCCAGACTGCTCAGACCCTCAGAAACTCCATTAGCAAATGCAGAATGCTATTTACCTTTTTTTGGTTGTTGTTATTTTGGCCACACTACTGTAACAAAGGCATTGTAAATCCAATTGAAAGCTGTGTGTCTTTTTAAGCCTTGGCATCCTCTATTCAGTTATCTCTCCCTTCCAGATGCCAGGTAGACTGAAGAGGATGCAAGGAGTTCAGATCAGTACGGGGATAAAGAGAAAAGAAACTTCAACAGCTGGAGGTATCAGAGGGAAGTAAAAGGGAATTTTCAGTCATTGTCATTGCTAAGAAGTGAGGGGATCAGCATAAATGTAAATAAGAGCCCAAGGAATAAATCCCTCCAAAAGCCAGCACAGGCACCCATTCCCAGCTCTGCTGCTGGTGGTGGGCACTGGGACTGGAGGCACAGGCGGGCTTGGGAAAGGGGACTTCTCTGTGTCTGCCAAGGCAAGGCAAGAGCAGCGAGGCAGCCATGACCTTGAGGAGGACGCTGCCTCTCGCCGCCCATGCCCATGCACGTTGTGTGCTGAGCCCCTTCTACAGGGATGCTGCAGCCAGAGGAAGGCTTGACCCAAAGCACTTCAGAGTGTGCTGACCCTTCAACTCCATGATGGCCCCCCAAAGTGGATGCAGTGTCAGGCCAAAAAGGGGGAAACCGGAGCAGAGAGGGGTGTGCTAGGCAGAGGCTGGCTGTCCCTGCTGCTGTGAACTCATGGTTCGCTCAGCTTCAGAAAGCTGAATTGCCTTCCCTTGGGAAAAGAGGATTGCAAATTCTCCACTGCAGCACTGCCCTGTGTTATCAGGACACTAACTCTGGGACAAAACCCAGGGGGACAGCTGAAACCAGTTCAAAATCTTGCTTTTATTCTGCAAACCCTAAGCAGACTGTTTAAAACCAGGTTTCTATATAGGCCTGAGTGAGCAAGAGGGTGCATCACTTCTATGCTTTATAGATTATTTAGACACAGCTTCAGGCTACAAATTTTCGTGCAAATATCCCTTTTGCCTTCAAACAACCCTTCTCTCAATTTCAAGAAAAGTACAGATGACTGTAGGATCATTCCTCTGCTCTTATTCCTCTTTGATAAGCAAAATGTTACAAGCTGTGGCCTTCCAAATATCGCCCTCGGCATTCAAATTAGTAGCCACTGAAACTAAACCAACTGCTTGTCTCAGATGTTATTTCCTTGAATTATAGAATTGTTTCATTTGGAAAAGACCTTGAAGATCATTAAGTCCAACCATTAACCCAATACTGCTCTCAGGCCCTTTGCAGACTCAGGCCAACATTAATTGGTGTCACAGTGATATCAACCTTGATGCCTGCCCGGTACACCAGACTCAGATGTCAGTTATCCTGCATAACCAATCCTAAATCCTTCACTGAACTCCCTGCAGCAGACAACTTGCAATGAAAACATCCCTGTAGCATGAGGTAATATAATAAGTCAAGCAGGGAAAGCTCCCTGCTGAAACCATGATATCATATAGGCTGGAAAACAGAGCCATTAAAAAAAGGGGAGAGACTGAAGGATGAGGAAAGCTCCACAGGAGAAGGGGTACCCCTGCTCCTGCCCCTTCAGCTACCAATTCACAGTAGTCTTTGAAAGCAGGCCCTGTTCTCCAGGTTCATTCTTGTGCTTTCATTTGCTTTCATCTTCTGTCCCTTTCCTCCCTGCAAGAGTCATCTTAAAAGTCTGTTTGGAACAACTTTGGTGCGCTACAAAACATCTAAGAGGGCTGGACTGAATTTTAAAGGAGTTAATTTCAGTAACGCAGTAACTCATCGTTCTGTCATCTTTCCTATTAATCAGTGAGCAATATTTCAGTCTCCACTGAGCATTAGGAATGAATTTTGCAAACCTTACAGATTGAACTGGTATTGCCTGAAAAATATTGTCTTCCTACAGTGGAAAGAACAATAGGACAGAACAGAATAAGCTGTGCTATGATTTTATGTGCTCCCTGCTTCTTTCTTCCTTTCAGATAATCCCTTAATAAGCCTGAAGGACACACAAATACAAACATTCCTGTCTGTTGGGTATTTGCCAGTCAGTTCCATAATGGTTTCCAATTAGGCAGAGACTGTCAGACCACAATGCAAGGACACCAGGGAACACAGGGTGGCATGAGAAGATCCATGCTGAGCAACTGGAGCCGTAAAACAGGAATGTGTAAATCAGAAGCAGCAAGAGGAACTAATTGGAAACGTTGCCCAGCAGAAACATTAGCATTTCATATTTATAATGCAAGTGCCAATAAACGAAGAGACATGTCAGCTATTCATTTACTTTCTGACAGCCCAACCATGTGATACATTCCCAAACGACTGCAAGACGATAGGAAACTGCTCATTTGTCAAGAAAGGGCAACATGGCACGTGGCATTTCAGCCACTAGCAGCTCACATGGTCCTTCTATTTAGGGCTCAGCCACAGTTTTGCCTTGAATCAGGAGTGACTTCACTGAAGTCAGACTTACCCCAGGGAAGAACAGATTCAAAGCAAGAGAATTATATAAACCAACTGCAACATCCACAACCCTGACACAGGGGTTTGTATCTGCAGCCCAAGTCACTGGGTCATCCATAATCCCTGTGGATCATGGAGCATGATCCACATGCTGCTCAAAGGCATGCCTTCCACAATTAAAACACAGATATTTTGCCAGCAACTTCAAGCCCGATGCAAGTGGCTTTTCAGAACCATTTCTCAACGCCTGCCTCTTTGCTAAGGGATTTTCAAGGTGCTCTGCTCCTGCTGCCCATGCTATTGATGTGTTTCTAGCTGAGCTACAGCACTCTGGTACTTCGCTGACTCGCATTCAATCAAGTACAAGACAAAATGTTCAATTTGCACAAAATTCTGATTCTGCGGTAAAAATCCTCACATGCTTCTTGCTGAGCAGCACACAACCCTCTCCTGATGCCCTACAAAACCCCTGCAAGGAGCCCAAAGCCCAGTTCAGTGAAACTGCTGGGGTGTCAGTGAAGCTGTGCAGAGAACCTCTCATTGGCAGAGCTCCCTGTGCCATGCACTCACCAGTTCAAGGGCAAGACAAGGGACAAAGTATGGGACATTAGTGCTCTTGTGGGTTATCTCCCCCTACTTCTATCTGTGGTGATGTTCACATGTTGCTCTGTTGCCTCTCAACTCCAAGTGCAGCACTTTGCCCTTCACAGGTATCAATTTACCTCTTTCACCCTGAAAATGAACACTAATTCATGCTAATAAATCACATTCTAAAGACACCAGTGTACTTTGCAAAGCCTACCTCAGTGATGTTAAGCTCTTGTGTCACTTGGGTAGTACAGAGAACTGCCCAAGGCCAGCATAATTTTTAGTCTAAATTTTAACAGTGTTAAATAATTCCTTAGTCCCTCCTAAGGAACAAGGATCTAGGGAACACAGGGCATTTCCCCTTTAGTTTTCTGTATCCATGCTGCTTGAGGATAGGACAAAGTGTTAAACTAAGTCTAAGCAGCAAAGGGAAGATGGGAAAACAGGTGCACCCAAAGAGATCCTGCACCTTTGCCTTGGTGCAGAAACATCAGCTGGCTCAGAGCTCTCCCCATCTTTGCCTCTCCAAACAATTCAGGTGAAGAACAGTGCTAAGAGATTTCAGGATGCTGGTGGAAAGAGTCAGCCTGCCTCTCTTTGTTTCCCTGCAAGGCTTCCTTCCATTCATATCTTAAATCCTCCTGTAATAACAAGCCTCCAGATAACAGCACGGGGATTAGACTTGCCAGGGCCTCAGCACTGATGTTCAAACCTCCAAGCAAAAGCACAGCATGTTTGGCACAGAGCAGTTGTGAGCTGCCAGAGCAACCAGCGACATGCATGAGGACACAGCCACAGCAGTGTCACTGCCCACAGGTTGTACTTGCCCTACACGAGCTCTTTCAGGCAGGTGTCCAAGTCACCTGCAGCTCACCAACCTCCTGCTGACTAAGAGTACGTAGAGCTCAGCATGCCTGTGCCAGGCTGGCTCCCTGCCATGGGCACAGCACCTCCCCTCCCCTGGCCTCGCAGCTGGGTCATGGGCAGGCAGGTGTCCTCAGGGACAGCACGGCTGCAAGCCTGGGGAACAGAGGGTGTGGAAACACATCACCTTTGCTTCAGTCCAGGGTGAGGCAGGGAAGTGAATCCCATCTGTCTGGGCAAAGCAGCTCAGCCAGAGGCAGTAGGGCAATGCCTTGTGGCAAGGAAGTGCCGAGCAGGTCAGACACCCGCACTAGGATGGAGACAGAACACCTGAACCAAGTCATCCTACAAGTCATTCTGCAAGCCTAAAGAACCTGCTTGCTTCTGCCTGCACACGGCCATGCAGCTGTGTTCCCAAGGGGGAATGTGCTACTGAAGGCAAAACAGCACGTGCTATCCTGGGGTAAGGAAGAGATTCCCTTCTAACAGACTGAGTTTGAGTGGGGCAGTCCAGCTGTGGGGATACAGTCATGTGGGCAGACCAGCAAGAGAAGGAGACCAGACACTGTGGCCTTACTGAGAGTAAAAGAAACCTGAAGGGCAAAAAGAAAAACACAGCAAGACAGAGAGACAACCCCCAAAACAAGGAGATGGCACTGAGAATTTAAATGGGCTGTAAAGAAGCAAGGGAGAAGCACAAGACATTACCAGGAAAGGTTGAGGCAGAAGATGAGAGCAGTCAACTTGCCAAAGTGATGGAAAACCACATGACACCCCAGGCTGTGCCTATCAATTATGGGTTTCAAAGGCATTTTCTGCCTGGAGAAACATGACCAGCACTGACTCACAGTGTGGTTTCATTACTAAACGCCAATCTCGGCTCTCCAGGAGCTCTTGCTGCCTGGTGATTGTGGCCAGGCAGCTGCCAGTGCAGGCAAGCTGGACTGCTGGGCATTCCTTCCTGCACCCAGGAGTCCCTGCAGGCACCCTGCTGCCAGGTTCTGCCCTCTGGAATACACACACACACAAACACACAGCAAAAAGGCATTTTCTAGCACACAGATATCAACCTCTGAGCACCAAATCACACCTCACAAAGTCTAAAACAAGTGATTTTGATGAACAGGCAGCTTCACTGATAAACAACAAACTCACTTGAAGCTTGGAAAAAAATGGAGGTTTGTTCTGCACATCGGTCCAAGCCTGATAATCCATAGCCAAGGAAGTCCTGAACTCTCCAAATTCTGTCTGCTTCCAGCAACACCCTGGGGCAGTGAGTTCCAGGGGCTAATTTCACACTGAAGACAAACATTTTGGTCACCAAGACCCCTGGAAGATGAATACACATGGCTAAGACCATCAGCAAAAGCCACCCAGGATATCTCTGAGGGTGGTGAGGAGCAGTTGGAAGACAGAAAAGCAATTTGACAGCAAACAGGTGAGGAAGTTCTAGATTTGAATGATTACAGAGCCTCTGTTTGGAATACGCTTGGCTGTTAGCTGGATTTTTAGGGAGCAGACAACCTCAGTTACCACACAATCTAAGTCAGTGTGATTCAGAGGAATCTGATGAGAAACCTTGGAGACAGAACACAATGTTGCTTTTCTCCAGTACATTACCAAAAGCCAACAAAATCAGAATACAATAACTTCTCTTGGGATTATCATCTCTGTCTTTATTTTCCTCAGAGCTGAATCTTACTTTTACACCAGTGCTGTCCAATGGTTGAGGTCTTACTAGCTTCAAAAATAATTCTTTTGGGAAAAAAAATTAACAGCTCACACATGTGTATGCCCCTTTTCAGGGTATACAAATGCCAAGATGCAGCTGTACAAGTTCATTATTTTTTACTGAGAGTAGCAGAAATTTTAATGCAGACGTCCTTTTCCACTTGAGAAAGCAGAGCAAATTCACTGTTTGTCTGTTGGCTTGTACTTGGCAAAAACAAACATCTTCATGTGCTGCATGGATACTGGAGCAGCTGAAGCTAAAAGGCTCAGTGGGAACAAAAAAGAGCAGCAGGAACAGGGAAACTGAGGCACATTTGAATCAGCAGAGGAAACCTGCAGCAGATGTGCCAGAATCAGCATGGACCCCACCAACGGAATCACTTGGGCATGGACATCCATGCTGCACCTTCCCAATATTCCCAAGCTAAATGCCAGACCAGGAATGATTTAGTACTCTCCAGGAATAACTGAGGGACCAGAACTGCATCCTTCCCTGCCCTTTGCAGCCGTGTCCCTGTCAAAACCTGTTATCCCGGGATACACTTGGACTTCTCTTGTTGTTCCTCCACCTGTCATAAGCCCCAACAGCTTCTTTTGGCCACTTGTTTGTTTCTCCCAAGAGGTGGATTTGGAGAGGGGGTTAATTCATCTGCTCCTATCACACTTCCATCTTCCCATCCTGCCTTTCTCATGCATACCTCTTACTCTTCATTACACAACACCACCCTTAATTACACTGTTCTTTTTCTGGTCTTTCTCTACTTCCACTACACTTTACTGTTATGTATCAAGAGAAGCCCTTGTGTCTAAGAAAGTGCTTCGGGAGAAAAGATTGAACTCTTCTCCTTTCCTCTCTCTTTTCTTCCCACCAGCTTGCTCTTGGCACAAGCCTCATTTGAGAAAATGTTCCCCTGTCTGAAATTCAGAAGGTCTCAGTTTTTCTCTTTACAGTGGAACACAATTGCTGACATTTTTCAGCTTTTCCCTTCTCAACTTTCTTGGGAAATTGCAAAACAATCACAATTTTTTCAAGAGAAGGTAGAGACCTTCAAGAACACACTGCTCTGGAGGTGCTGTGGTTCTCCAAAGGGAAAGCAGAAACACCATGTTGCCTCTGGAAAACCTGAGCAGAGGTGAATTAAACTTAGCAGGAGCCTGAAATGGCACCTAAAGGCCTCCCACTGCTTCTGCTAAATCAGCCCGATTCCAAGGCTGTTTCAAAACACATTTCCTGCAGTGCCAATGCCACTAATTGTAACTAATTTCAGCATAAAGTAGAGAAGACTCAACACCTGAGCTTTAAGTTCAAGTTGCATAGAGGCAGCTAAATAAGCTTAGAGAGGCAGAGATTCCTGCCAGGAACCAGGATTAACCAAGGAGCCACAGGACACGGTGCACACTCGAGGTAAAGCGCGAGGGCAGGTAAGAACTGTACAGCCCTCAACATTCACATCAATCCAGGGCTTTCAAGGGAAAGAAAGGGGCTAGAAAAGGTCCTTTGGGTTAGATACCACCAACATACTGCCAAAATCAGGGGAGAATCGCCTGGGAAGATTTCCACCATCTTGCAGAACAAAGGTGCTGAGACATTTTATTCTGGATGTGCTGCAGCAGGTAACTTGCTGTGCTGTAAAGCACTGGAATTAACATCACTCTCCTCTTCCAGCTGCTCAGTGTTAAACCTCCACATCCCAGCACTTACCTTGTCCCTGTTCCTCAGAACCACTGGCATTTCATAGACCTCGCCAGGGGTGTAATTCTGAAACACCACCTCTGGTGAGAAAGGCTGAAGTGAGCGGTGATCTGGGTAAACTGCTGAGAACTGCAGAGGCAAGAGAGAGCAGGGAGAGGTTCAGCTGCTGGGAGGAACATTCGTGAATGAGAATCCTGCACTGATCCCCAGTGAGTACAGACTCTGGGTGAGTACATCTGCCCAGCTCACACTGGGGAAACAGTGGCTCTTCCACCTCTGCCCTGGGCTGCTCAAAAGCTGCTGCACCACACCGAGGAGGCTCAAGCCAAGCAGCTCTTTAGGCAGGTGTTTCTTCAGGTTTCCTTCTCAAAAATCCAAGGCAGCACTTAGCTCCTGCAGAGCCCTGTGCTAATGGGGTCACAGAGCTCTGGGGCACTGACTGACAGAGCCCTGAGTACTCCTGGAGCAAGTACAACTCCAAAACTTACATCAGGCTCCATGGGAAATAATTTTGGGATTACTTTTACTCTGAGATAGAGACTCCCACACAAGTCCAAACACTTCTTTTTATCTGATGCTTAGACACCAGTGAGAAGAGTACCAGAGGAGGTAAGGGCAAAAAGAAAGTAACGCAGCAGTTAGGAAAAAGACAAGTGAGGTGAATGCTGAATGGGGATAAGACTCAGCTCTTTTCTCAGCAGTTTTGGGCAACTTGAGCAAGACTGAAGTTGGTGTCTCCTTTTTACATGAGCTTTAAATGGCTGCTTTCTTGTAATCTATTATTGGTGTCATATTTATTACCATTGCAGAGGCATGTCTGGAATGATACAACAGTAAATGCTTACTGAGCAAAGACATTACTTTGACAAAACCCCTCCCTGCTTTTGTCTCCCCTCTCCAGCAGCACTGTTCCCACTCAAAACACACAGGCAGGTGTCCTGCACCTCCACAGGAGTCACAAGTGGCTGAAGTGAGGGGCTGCAGCATACTGCCAGTTATTTGTGCATCTGACTGAGGCATTCCCAGCCTCCTGTGCTATCCAGGGCAGTGCTTAATCAGTTTGTTGCAGCTCTCTTGCTGACAATTTCAACAGCCTATCTCAGTCATTGACCCACTGGGACTGTGCTTTAAAGTGAGCAGCCCTCTAAGAAAAGCAGCTTTAAACACACCCCTCAGCAAACACTGATCCAGATAAAGCACATCCACTCCCCTCTGCCCTGGGCAAGTCCCCTGTACATCTGGCAGCCTGCAAAATCTAACACCCTGTCAGTGTCCCACGCATTGTTCCAACCCAAAGCTTTAATACAATTAGTTTTCTTAAATCAGGAGTAATCACCACAGGCCCTCAGCCTTCAAAGGCCAACACTGCCACTGTGGAGGGAATCCTATAACCCTAAGCATTTGACAGTGACCACACCAAAGCAAGAGGTGGCTATTTCAGCAGAAGAATGGAAAATGGCAAGCTCATTCCCTTGTGCTCTGCCCAAGCCTTCTCTCAGGGATGGCAGCTACACTCCAGCAAACCCCACCAGCTTCAGCAGAGGTTATTTCTGTTGACTTAGCACAAATTGGGACTCCAGTGTCTCAGCAAGGAAAAATGCTTTGCCTTTCCCCCACCAGAAGGACCTCCACCACCACCAGCAGTTTGAAACGACAGCAGGATCTGGACACTGAGATATTTCAATGAGCTGGAGGGAAGCCTGTCACAAGTACACACCCACTTCAAATGTCACATCAAACAGCAAGGAAAAGGGCAGGGAAAGGCTACCTTGTGATGGAGGTCTCACTCTTGTCTTGAAGCTGGACAGCCTGGGGCAGATTCATCTCCTGAGTGCTGGCCAGCCTCTGCTTGATAGTGAGAGACATCTCCTTCTGAAAGGCAGAGGGAGTCAGCTGAAAGGTAAAAAAAATAAGGCAAGAGACTCAGAAATGCCCTTGTTCAGAAAGGCTTTTCTTGTTCAAGTGCCAGTGATGAATAATTTGTGATCACAGCCACTAGGACTGTTCTGGAAGCCCTGGAAGTTACCTGCTGAAATATTTAACACCAGTAAATTAATGATATAGAGCAGAATGCACATGCTGTAACCACGTGGCTCTGTCCCATTAGCTTCTCTGTGATTTGATGTGACACGTTTGGGGATTTCTGCTCTTTGGGCATTTGTTTCCAGTTTAGTTCCATTGGATTGAGCCAGTGACCTTTGCAGAGAGTGGGGAGGAGTTATCAGAACTCCTCTAACTCCATCCTTGCACGACACTCACAACCCACAGCGTGGAGATGCCACTGCTGGGTGAGTCCGAGGGAGGCAGGAGAGCAGCACTGTGCCAAGACTGAAGTGCACAGGAATGGGTCCAAGTTTCAGTGCTCTCTTTTTAATGAGCACTGTGTGTTTTCTCTGTCTGGCCTCACAGACCCCTCCACAGCAGAACACAGAGAGATGTCCTTGACAGAGCCCCAGCACCAGGGCATCTCCAGTCAAGTGAGCTCCAGTCAGCAAAGGGACATTTGTGGATGGGAAGGAGGAATTGCCCTGACTCCACTGCTGGGCTGGATCTGTGCTCCACACAGGAGATGAGAGAGAAGAGCTGGTTTGGAACCTGTTCTAGCTGGGACCACGTCTCTCGAAGCTCCAGGCAGAGTTTGAGCTGCCCTCCCCCTGCGAGGTGCCTAAGGGCAGGTTGGTGAGAGCAGCACAAGTGAGTGTCCAACCTGGCAGAAGGAATTACTGCCACACAGAGGGGATGGAAAGAAGCACACGCTCACAGCTTCAGCTTTACATTGGTTTAACTTGCCTCTAGTCCCTTCGCTGGATTCATTGCCCTTCTCTGGTCTTGCTCCAGCACCTCAATGTCTGTCCTGAATGAGGGGCCCAGAACTGGACACAGCACTCTTGCCTGTTGAGAAGTGCAAATGGGTTTGATGTGATTATTTCACCAAACTCAGGGGGAACATTCCGTAGGTACATTTGTACACATAGATATAGATGTGCACATCTCTGTGCCTGTGTGTGGGAACTGATCATGGTCTACATGGTGAGTGAGTGAACTTTGACAACAAACTCTGCTGGGTCACTGTGGAAACCTACTCAGAAATTTCTTTAACACTGGTGTCTCCAGGCTGTGGCATCCTTCCAAACTGGAGAGCACAAGGCCTCCCCACCTTGTTTCCCTGGGCCACAAAGACACAGCAGAGTCTACTGGCATTTCTCACCTTTCCCTCCACCCTCCTCTCCCATGATTATTGGAACCCTATTTACTGGAATTATTAGCCAAATCCCTATTAATATTCAAACTGTCCTTTATAACTCTTCAGAATCTTCTCAGGAATTCAATTTCCACCAAAAGAATCTTCTTTTGGTGGGTACAGAAGGATGGCGAACATCACTTGGCTGCTTAATTTTTCAAGAGCGGCTGACCTGATGTGACTTTGAGTCTGGCCCTACTTAAGGACTCAGAGTGTTATGAACAGCCTCAAACCCAGGGACACTGCTGCCCCAAGCATTGACAAAATCAGAGCACTCTCCTGCTTTCCAAAACAAGCGTCCACCCTTTGTGCAAGAATGTTTCTGCTGATTTTTCTAACTAATGGAGCAGAGAGTTCAAGACTCTGATTAAGAATTATAGTTTCTCAAGGCTAATTTGGTTAAGTTACAAAAATTATCAAACAAATATAACTCCTTCCAGGTGTGAAATTACCACGCTGCCCAAGAGCATTTCTCCATGAGGGCCCTAGTTTTCATTTAGTAACATTCATATTCAAGGCTTCCTGTAGGCATTAGAAGTCGTAACAGCAGAAATAAAAGCAGGAAACCATTAAAGGAACATGAGCAATTAGCTCAAACAGAAATTCAACATATGGGAAAGCAGGCCCGCTTCAGACTTCATCGTAGTGGCAGTTCTCCAGAATTCTTACCCTACAAGAAGCACAGGTAAACAGGGCCATTCCTCTTCCAACCAGCAGCCTGACAACCACCTCTCTGTCTGTGTCACAAAAAGTGGGTGTGCAAGGAAGGGCAAGAAGAGAAGACAACCCCAGAAAGTGAGTTTCAAGCACTGACAAGACTCAAACATGGACAACACTTACTAAGCACTACTTTGGGCTAGAAATAATGTCCCCTCCCTTTCTGGCAAACTGGATCAAGGAACAGATGCATTTGCCCACTTCTTATTTTCAGAGACTTGGGAGACCAGCCCTAAACTAAAATTATTTGACATTAGGTAAAATCTCTCATCATATTCCCTCTTGCTTCCTTCTGTTCCATATCTTCTTTTTTTGTGTGTGTGGACTTGCTTTATACAGCAAGACATTGTCTACACAAAGATGACCATTTCCTTCCCCTCAGGTTTTACCTACATCCTGCAAGCAACCCAGTAACTTCATTCCTTTATTCTCAAAGCAGGTACAGCATTGTACACATAATCCACAAGGCTGCTGTTTCCTTTTGTTCTTACATGAAACATGAGAGCACAGCACTGTCTTATGGATATGAGGACACGCTGTAGCAAGAATTAGGATTTAAACCTGGAAATAACTATTTTTCAAAAGAGAAATCTAATGAGGGACAATACATTAATCTGGATTTCAGTGATTTATTACTGGGTCTTAAGAATAACTGGATTATTTGTTCCAGTTTTCTAACTGCAATTTCATTTCACTTGAAATGAAGCCTGTCCATCATGCCCACAATGCTAATTTCCAGATCGTTTCTACTCTCCATACCCCCCATCCCAGTCTAGCAGCTTCCCCTACTCTCTAGCCCTGGAGAGATGCTCTTCCCTACTCCAGAGTTCCACTTCCCTAAAGCCTCCAGGGATCAGCCTCCCAGGCCTGGGGGAAAGAAGCAGAATTAGGAAATCAGCCTGATCTCCCTGCAGGGATAGGAGGAAACACCAGCCACGACACAGCACAGCTCCAGCCCACCACCCCAGTTCCATGAGGGGAGATCTCCACGTACCCCACCCCAGACAGCTCTTTGATACCCAGCAGGATTTAATTAGGTTCCTGATCTGGGGGTAAGTCTGGGGAGGTAAATGGGTTATAAAACTGCTGTGCAGCTTGCAGTGATGGTGGGGACTTCTTGCTTAGCCTAGATGTTGGAATAAAGGGAGAATTGAGGAGGCTGAATCTGGGATGTCCTCAGTGATCTTCAGCTTGGCATCCTGTTCTGATAGATCTGGGTTTCCTGAGACATGTCAGGAATTGTACCCCAGGCCTGGGCATATTTCTTCATTGCTTTTCTAGGTGGCACAGCTGTCCTGGCACAGCTGGTTCCTGTGACTGCAACAGTATTACAAAGTGCGCCTTAGAGTGGCATTTGGTAATGCTCCACAAGTTTCAGGTAAATTTATGTTAGACACTGCAGATGAGCCCATCATGTCTTTGCTGAAGGAGTAAAGAAAAACTTTCCACACTGAATTACAAGGCAAGAATTTAATTTGTATTTTGCTCACCCAAGGAGGACCCTCATCATATCAATGCAAAGGACAGCAGGCAAACCTCTGTGTTGCCACAGCTCTGACAATACCTTTGGGGGTGTCCTTTGGTGTTGCACCTGGTGAATACCCTCTGATGAGCTTGTTCCAATTAATCAGGCACACATTTACACACATACCAGCCAAGGACACCCAACTGACAAGAGTATCTCTGCTGTCAGGTAGCTTCATGCATTTTTGGCACAACAGATGCTATAAACAAAGCTTCTCAGGAGACTCTAAGCCACAGGCAAACCAAATCCTCACATCTGCTTGGCAGGGAACAGGGAACCCTACATTTGGAAACCATCATTCATTATTTAGGGATTTACAATCCAGTCAGGGAGGATCTGAGCCCTGAAAAATAATTTGCTCTCCAGCTAGCCAGCCTGTGGAGACTCACTCCAGAACATCTCCTGCACGACATTCAGTGTAAGCAAAGCTCAGTGTAAACTGGAGAGTTGGGGCAAAGAATCCTCCCCTGTGACACCCTTGTGCACTCAAGTCACCAAGACAGAACTGCAAGGAAAGGAAGCTGAATGGTGGGGGATGCTTCCTGGCTCAGAAGGCAGAGCTTGGAGACAGATTCCAAGGTGAGACCCACCAAATCTCTCACACCTGGTCTGAGGTGCACTCACAGGGCTGCCTCCTTGTGCCCCTTCCCACAGCTCCAGCACCTTAGAACCAACCTTAGATCTCTCAGCTGCTCAGCACAGGAGTGATTCCTGCCTGCTGCAGGCAAAGAGGACAGCTGGAACCAGGTTTCGTGCTCAGAGGACTTGCCAGAGAAGCCTCAGGTGCTCAGCAAAGGAAACTGCTGGCAGGAAAGGATCTTCATGGAATGGCATGGTGGAAATGACATCAAACACACACAAGGGCTTGCAAGCCCCTCAGCACCCAGTGCCAAACCTGATGCTGGTGCCTCAGCCCACTCTCAAACTCAACAACCCTGCTCTCACACTCAGCTGTGTCCCTGCTACTGAACTCACCATGTATTTTTCCAGCTCAAACCTTCTGCCCCTGCCAGGCAGATGGAGGGGGCCTAAGCCATTCCTTGGTCCAGCTTGTCAGCCCAGACAATGTCACTTCTACATCTCCTAGACTGCTGCAAGGAGAATGCAAGTGAGAAAAAAGCCTGATCCGCAGGCTGGCACCTTGGATGCTCAAGAGCTAAGGAAAAGCCTTGGCTGGGGAGCTCTGCTCCCTGGATGACAAAGTCTTTTAGCTAATGACTATTTAATGTGCAATGCATAAGAAGTCTCTGGAGGGAAAAAAAGGACAAGAACCATCTTTTAAGTGAATGAAAGATTTGTTTGATGCTGTGGGCTCACAGCTACTACTGAGACTCCTTGCCCCAGGCAAGGCAGAGAAAAAGGGTCTGCACGGGACCTGTACCCTGCTCCCAGGTGAGTGGTTTTGGCCATGACCTATACTGGATAAATAAAAGCACCTTCACCTCATCTCTTCAGGGCAGGAATAATAACCTCTGAACACTGCCTGGCTCATGAACAGTCTCCTCCATTCTGCTGACATGCAGTGATTTATTAGTTCACCTTTCAGCTGCATCCCCAAGATGGAACACGGAACATTCCCAGCACCCCTACAACCCATCCACTCCCTTTCTAAACCATCCCTTCACTTCTGCAGCATCAACTCTAAGTGCACAGCACAGGCTGCACAATGCTCACATCCTGACCAGCTGCTTCACCTGCCAGGTCATGGAGAGTTTGGACATTGGCTGAGTTCTTTGAAATGCTTCTGTGAACCTCAGTCCCAACCAAGATGGTTTAATCTCAGTCTTCCAAAGATTCTCAGTCAAAGTGCACGTGTGTTCACACCCAGTTCTCACAAAGGAGCTTCAATCTCTGGAAGACAATAAATATTAACTCAATTCAGAGACACCAAACTGGAGACGGGGAACCAGCCAAAAGCAGAAGCAGGAATACAATCCCTGAGCCTGACCTTGGCTGGCTCCAGACTTGTACTTGCTTCTCCCACACCCACACACAATACTGGCTGCCAGAAAAGTAAATATTCGGTATTTAGTGGATTGCTGCTCTAACACTACAGCACTGGCTGCAACCCCAAGGTGTCACAGAACAAGCTTTAACTTCACTGATTATTTCCTGTCCTTCAGGTATGGGGCATGTCTGGATGACCTGCTATGAGTAATTTGCACCCACGTGGAGTAGCCTGGCCTTTTTATTTTCTCTAACTACATACAGGAGTCTCCACTCAGCTCTGCTCCCAAGTTCTCCCTCCTGAGGCCAGACAACCTGGGAACCAAAAGCCACCCTCCACCCGGAGAGGGGACACAGCCACCAGCACTCCAGCATAGGGGTGGTCACCAGCATCCCCCACTTTCCCCACTCTGCAGGGCCACTCTCACACACCAGATCCCCTCAGCCAGCCAGGCTGTGGCCCTCCTTCAGGAGCAGCAGGGCTTCCCAGATATAGGAGAAAGTTTCACGAAAGATGTCTGGACTTCAGGTGGCTCTCTTGAAAGCTGTTTATTGCATAAGCGAAGTTACAGCATTTCAGGGAGTGGGTATCCAGAGCCAGCCCTACAGCTGCCAGCTCCAGCTGTAGGCATACCTGAAGCCCCTTTCTGTTCAAGTTACAAAGCATTATATACTTCTCTTTGCAGAGTATCTTAACACATAACAACCAATAAGCACCGTACACAATACCTTTACATTTGCCTATAGCCCATCATAACTACTACCATCACCATATTATAGTCATTATTATCCAATCACAAGAGTAAGTAAGTTACAATTTAAGCTTACAGTGGAAAATTCTCAGACCTTTCTTCTTCTTGCTACATCAACATTTCTTGTTTGCCTGCCATATCTCTCTTTTTGGTAAAGACATGTTTTCTATTTACTTATGCTCTTCTTGAGACTTATTTACTTGATGAAAAACATCTTTGTTTGTAATCACATACCTTTGTCCTGCTCCTAAAAACCTCCTTCCAACTCATCTCCAACCTTTGCCTTCTCAGTTACTCAGCGATCACTGTTTCAGCAAAACATCTTTTATTCTATATCAAAACTAGCTTTCATTTCTATCTCATCCCCAGTTTCTACATTCACAGATCTTTCTGCCAAGCCTACATACCTGTGAAACTTTCTTACCAAACTTTCATCCTCCCCAACACCCAGACAGCCCCAACACCACCATGGCAACAACAGGGATGTCAACAGGGGAGGAGTCAGTGGTGGTTTCAGGAGGTGACAGCAGCCTTTCCAGCAGTGGGACAAAGGGATGCTCAACACCCACCTGGTGCCCAGAGGGGAGCTGCTGTGGTTCCCCTGCCCCAGGGTAGAAGAAGCCAGCTGCACTTCCCCACATCTGCTGGGATACTGGCAATGCCTGGCTGCCAGTGCCTTTTTCAATGTAGTAGCAGCAGCTCAGGGACAACACACAATGAACACAGCAAACACACAGTGAAACTCCCTCCAACACACCTGCAGCATGTCCCAAGAACTGCAGCATGTCCCAAGGAAGCAGAGAGGAGACACACTTGCCCGCAGCCCAGCACAAAAGCAAGCCAGGTACCTCAGCATTTCAGACAAGCTACCCTTCTCCGTCCTAGCAGGGTCTGACCAAAGCAGGCTCCAAGCTCTGCTCTCTTTAGAGGCACAGGTAACTGTTAGTTTGTGCAGGGAGCTGAAATCCTTCCTCCATCCCCGGGAAAGGCTCTTTGTGTAGCTCTTTCCTCCTGCAGAAATAAATGAGCCAAGGGCAACAGGCAGGCACGTTGCATTATTAACCTCTCCTTTGCTGCAGTGCTAGGAGGACACAGAGCACTATGAGCCAAAACCCTACTGCAGGCTCTGAGATGGGACCTCACAGCACAGGCACACTCAGGCTTCTGAGCACCAAAACCAGAGACCCTGGGGGGGTTGTAACAGGCACATCAGAAACATCTCTCCTGTCATTGCTGCTGCACTCATGAGATCAAACCCACTGAATTAACTGGACACTTTTGGTGTCTTGCAGACTACACAAAGCTGCAGCAAAAGCTGTAATGAGGATCCAGAGAGAAGAGGAAAGTGCTGGCAGAGACAGCTCACAGGATGGAAGAGGTGCAGATGGGAGTACTCCCCACCCCCATTTTAACCCATGAAGTGCTCACTTCAAGAAAGGACTGACTGCAATGCTCAATCACTTCAGATGTTATCAAAATATTTACATTCCCTACCAAAAAACTGCACTGAGATCACTTACCCAGCTGCAACCTTATGAAGGCCCAATCATGAAGTCCCAAACAAGCAGCCCACAGTCCTCTTTGTTCCAAACAGGGCTCATATTTGTTTTCTTCAGAGAAAGAAGGAAAATCAAGTTGGGTCCTTTTAGCCATTTTTTCGTTGCCTTCCTCTGAGCAATGCAATCACCCATTGCAAGGGAGAACATAGATTTATTTTTTTTGGTAGCACAGACCTCAACATCCAGCCTTGGGTTTATTTTCTCCCTTTTTATCCCTACGCTGGGAATCAATTTGGTTTCCTCATTTTTTACTTAATTTACATCTCACTTTCAAACCCTGAACTGCTTCTGTACTCTTTTCTAAATCAAGACACTATTTAAATTCCTGCCTTTCAGAGACCCAGCATTAGCTGTGCAGTTAACAAACTTGAAAAGAATAAATTGTTTTATCCTCACTGCCTCTTAAAAGAAAACAAAATCCTTGACCCCAACAAGTGTAATGCCTCCTAGGTTTTCTTTTTCTTTAGTTCTATGAAACCATTTAATCCAGCCAGCTGTCTTTGTATCAATGCAAAAGAAAATTTACAAGCCTCCAGAAGTTAATCACAGTTCAAGGGGAATCTCTGACACAGAGGTTAGGAAAGGCAGTAACCAAGGCTGTGCCTGACAGGAGACAGTGCTTTGGAAAGATGGGTAGGCTTTGGATGGAGGCTCAAGCCTGACTCAGCAAAGTGCTGGCACAGGATCTCAGCCTCAACAAAAAAAAGGGACAGATGTCAAGGGTGACAATGTCTGTGCAGTTACAAGATAGTTCAATAGTTGTTCCTGGGACTGCCACTATCTTAATCCCAACTGCCTTGGCATCCTGTTTCCTGGCAGCTAAAAACTATCTGAGACCCTGTGAACACAGAAAATGCAGCAGCAGCACCACTCTGTAGGACCAGGGCTCAGTGGTCCTTCCCAGTCACAGAGGCAGAGCAGAGCTCAGTGTCTCCTCCCTCACCCCCAGCTCTTCTCTGCCAGCCGGGTCCTGCCAGGGCATTCTCCACCCCTCCCACCAACGGGGCACCACAGGCTGGGAGCAGCAGGCTCTCCCTCTGCTCCACCCAAGACACAGAACCGCCTGCAAGCCCAAGCACATGGCAGCTCTCTGCAAATGGACACCTCATGCCACTAAAACCACAGCCACACCTGAGCGCCCAGCACGATCCTCCAATGGTCAGCCCCAAGGACCACCCCAAATGCCACAGGCAGGCCTTCCCTCCAACCTCTCCAGGCTGAGGAAAAATGTGCTTAACCAGATCCACAACAGCTCGGCTGGCACTTGCAGCTTCTGGCATCACCTGGCAGCTCCATTTGCAGTAGGAGGGCTCTCCTTGGCTCCTGGCTTCACAGCAAATCGGTCATCCCCAGCCTAGCAGATCTAGTGCCTCTGCAGGGCACTTCCAAACGCCAACAGCTGGCTCTGTGATGAGAAGAAAGGGAGAGAAAGACTAGAAAACACAACAGTTGTAAGTGGAACACAGGGATGGGACAAACCCAGCCCGTGACATGCGTTTCAACCTGAGCCCACAGGAGCACCTGGCATGATTAGAGCAGCTACAAAGCACCAGGCTGTTTGAAAGCAGTGCTGTGAAAGGGGTAGCTTGTTTTATTTATCACTTGAGAAGCACCAAAGGAACAAGCTGCTGTCCTTGCTGTTGCCAGCCAGCTGGTGCAGCTCCCTGCAGCACGCAGGGCTGTGCTGAGAGGTGCTGGGGCAGTCCGCAGGCACCAGCTCTGCTGGGCAAGGAACTTACTAACTGAAGCAGGCACCAAGAAAAAAAATCAAAGCCAAATGTGGCTTTTCTTGCACTGGGCAGTTGCCTTCACAGGTCCAATACAACCACACAACAGCCAAAATTGCAGAGTTTGAACTCAAGCAAAATCCCAAAGCATTTGGCTGGGTTGCTTAAGGAGGGACTACTGGATTGCCTTTGGCTTAGCCAAATATTTGACTGCATTTGTATCCAAAAGTCTTTTGCTTAAAAGATTGGGAGTTTTGCTAAAAAACAGCCATGCAGAGGCTGTTCTGGGCTGGAACCTGAGCCAGGGCTTTCTGATTTTTAAACAAGGCATCTGGTACATCCCCTAGAAGAGCCTCTGCTCTCTGCCCTGGAGGTACTGTCAGACTCTACAGCTTTTGTGTGATCAAGGTCTCCATGCTGACTCCCATCACATCACATATTAGCAGTGGGTGCAGAGGGACAGATTTTCGTTTTCCACAAAGAAGTTGTCCAAGCTGAAGTATTAAACAAGCTCCTCAGGTTCTTCCTTTGAACCTCTTCCCATCCTTCACACATCCCAAGAACTACTGCGAATCAAAGAGGCAGCAACAAAACCAGCCCCAGACATCTCCTGAGATTCTCCTTAAGGGAAACATTCCCACTCATGAAAGACCAGCTTTGTAATAAACATACAGCCTCAAAAACAGAGGGGAAAACCCTTCAAAACATAAAGCAGAAGCGGAGTCACTCATGACATTGGAGTGGTTGATCAGAAAAGCTGGTCAAATGGGTCTGTGTAGCAAACACCAAGGGCCTGAGAGAGTAAACCTGTCCAGCCACTGTACCATTTAAAACAAGGGGGGGTTTAGAAGACAGACAGTAGCCACATTAAAAAAAAAAAAAAAACCAAACCAAATCAATAAAGAAATTATAAAAGGTTAAAAGATAGGCACCTGAGTGGGGGTAGGAACAGCCGGGTTTGCATCTTGGTGACCATCAGCACAAGCATCTCTGAGTTCCAAGGCCGAGCTGCAGGACAGATCCACCTGATTGGAGCTGTGAGCCTTACTGCAGAGTTTTGGTTTCCCATTATAGGAACAGCTCAAGAGGTTTGATTTGAGCAGCGTCTCTCTGCCAAGGATGAAAGCAAGGACCTGAGTACCCCATTTGTGACTTCCTCTCACATTGAAAAGTCTTCCTAGTGCACTCTGGCACCTGATCTCATTAAAAAGGAAGAGAGGGAACAGATGGAAACATAAAAAGAAACTGTCAGCTGCCAACCACTGATCCCATCCTGTCTCCATCTCTCTCCCCACTGCGGCAGGAGCACAACCAGCAGCTCTTGCAAGGACAAGGCCAGCAGGAGACAAGGAGGATTTCACGTGGGCAATAAACAGTAGGAATAGATGAAATCTTGGTAAATAAGAGCTCCTTTTGTCAGGAAAGGCAACACATGAGACCTATGCCATGTTCAGGAGCCCTCCTGTCCCTGCAAACAGCAAAGAGTGGTATGCTGGCTGAAACAGCCACCATGCCTGAAGCCTTTCCAGCATGCCTCCACCTGCAGGCACCAGCAAACCCAGGAGCAAAGTCCAGCAAAAGATGAGGTGGGACCCCCAGCAGGGCCTGTAGGAATCTCTCATTTCTCTCTCCCAGCCTGTAGTTCAGGTATTGAAGCATTCCAGGAAGCCTCAGCAGGCCCCGGGGATGTCCTATAACCAAGAGCATAAGAGAAGAGACACAGAGACATCACTTTTCCTTTCAAGGTGTTTGCTTCATGCTTGTCCCTGAGCATCCCTCCTTGGACGCCACCACAGAGACAGCTCTGCAGCTTTCCCTCTCAAAGCAGCACAGGGACTCCCAGGGCAAGCAGGCTACAGAGAAGAAACTTTCCCCAATTTCTTACCCATCCCCAAACATTTTCCCCTTTCCCAGAGAGAAAAAAACCCCACACTTCCCCTCCCTGTCCCAGAGGCAGACATTAAGGTGGACCCAGGATGACACTGAAGGTCAAAAATTTGCACTCACCTAATTACAGCTCTGCCAGGTATCAAGCAAAGGGACTCGTTTCACAGGGGCTCAACTTTCTGTATTTATGCAGGAAAAGGTGAAGTCACAAAGGGAAGCAAAAAACTCTAATTCATCCCAGTGCTGGGAATGCTACAGGGAGGCTGATCTAGCCTCTCTCTGTAATTAGCCTCTCTATTTTCTGAACACCCAGTGGTTTCAACAACATATAACATCAACTTTTTTTGTAGAAAATGGTATCTTTCACCAGACTAACTTGATGGGAACAAAATGTATTACTGACAAACCTTATCTTGTCCATATCCTTGAGCACAGCTGGCTGGATCAACATACCTTTAAAACAAGTGCCTGCAGCAGTCCTGAAAGGCAGAGAAAACAGCATCTCAGCCTTGTGGCAGAACTGTGATGCAGATGATACTGCACAGGAAAATTAAGGTGTAAGTTGATTATGCATCAGCTCTTCCCCAGCAACTACCTACAAGCGGGGTCTTGTCCCTCAGAAGGCACAAGGTGTCACACCCCACGTTTGCTGTGGGCTTAGATGCCCAGCATGTCTGCAGTCAGATTACAGCACCTGCCTCCTGCCCTAGCCACCCACCTAAAGACCTTGAAGAGAAATGGAAAGGCACTGACCATCCAGCTGGTGCCTTCAGCCCTCAGCATCCTCCATCACAAAAAAAAAACACAGGAGAGGGCAAGTAAAAATTGTACCCAGGCACCAGGAACCTCTAGAGGCATCCATCAGCTGAACTGCTGAGACACTAATATCTACAGCCTCTCTTTAGCACAGCCTCAAGGCAGAGTCTTTGTTTTAACCCTCCCCAGCTGCTGCTCCCACCTTTTAAATCAGGAACTGGATGCTAATTTCTTCCAGACAAGTTCACAATAACTTGCTGGGCTGAACACAAAAAGATGGCTTCAGTTTAATTTTCCTATGACTACAACACAGAGGTTTCCAAACTTGTTTGGAAACTATTATTTTTTTCCTGGCTGGTGTCTCTAGCACTGAGAACTCCTTTTACAAATGGTATCTCCGCATAGAGATGTCTGGGATTAACCAAGCCAAATACATCAAACCTTCACAAGGAATAGCTGGGCTGCAAAGGGAGCTATGAATCCCTTTACGGAGCAGCCCCGGGAATTGGCCCAGCAGTGAGGCTGGTGGGGAAGCCAGTTTGTTAAATAACACTCCTCCAGGAGCAAAAGGAGCAACAGCTCTGCAGGCTGACTGGGGAAGGCTCCAGCTGCTAACGGAACACAGCTCCCTCCTCTGCTGCTCTGAGAGCCCTCCCTCCCCACACAGAGACAGCAGATCAGACAGCAAATTTCCCCTCAGACAGGACATTTGAGGCTGTAATGGCACCTTCAGTCCCTGGGCTTTGCTCCTCTCCACTGCTCAGCAAACTTTTCTGCCTCACTGGACACACTGGTCCCTGCATGCCCTCAGCTCGAGAGGGGACCCTGGGGAGGTCAGACCTGCCCCTCCACACTTTCAAGCTCACTGGGTTGCATCTCTGTGCAATCCTCAAACCTTGCACATAAGGTCAGCCTATTTTTTCAGTCTCATTGGCAAACCGAGCTGAAAAGCAGCTGGGGAGGAACATTCACTTGGGAAAGCAGGATTTCTCCTTCCCAGCAAGTAGCATTTGCAGGGCAGCAGACAAACTGGCTGACATTTGCAGAGAGCTCTGAAGGCACATAACCCTCTGGAAATGTGCATCATCAGTCCTGCTATTCTTGGCCCACTAAGCTTGTTTGTCTCCCACAAAAGCTGTGAGAGCACAACTCTTGCACACATGCTGTCTCCCTGGGAACTAATCCTACCTCTGTCCTCCTTGACTTAAGTGTTCATTTGAGCCCACAGCAAAACTTCAAGGCCTAGGAACACCTGGCATGAAGCGAAAACAAAGGTCAGGTATCAAGCACAACCCCTCCTGGGGAAGTACACCCATCAAGAAATCCTCTCTCACTATGCTCATAATCCAGGTAAACAGCTGCTCTTGGAGACAGAAGCAATCCAAGGAACTTCCCAGCACAAAGTCCTGCCTGGTCCCTTGGCAGGGCATGGGCTGCTGCCAGCATGGGCTTCCTGCCTTCCCAAATTCTCGCCTTGAAATTGCCACTTGCCCCAAGTCTATGTACAAGTCCATCTGGCAACTTCACAGCAACAGCAGTTGTTCTTCCAGTAAAATAAATTCATCTAGGAGAGAAAAGGCAGCTGGCATCTGCTCCCTGCCAGAGCCCACAGCAGACATTTCTACATGTTTTATAAGGCTCTTTTCTCTCTCTTTCACTCCACACAAAGCACACTGCACAGGTGATCAGTGGGATCAGGCATACAACGACCTAAATAAAGATTTAGGTGGAAGAGAATTTGGATGTCTCTGGTCCAACCTCTCCACACAAACCACACAATTTCCGAGTTAAAACAGATTGTGCAGGGAGGTACCCAGCAGTGTTAGGTATCTCCCAGGATGGAGATTCCCCACCTCTCTGGCTCACAGAAGCCTTCACCTGCCTTTAAAGTCACCAGACACACATTTGTCAGCTACAAAATGGGTTCCAAAAGATACCGTGTGCCATGATCCCATAGTCCCTGCTCTGTAAGTTAACCTCAGCATATGCCTTCAAAGTCCTTGGCTCCCTGAAAAGAAGAAAAAGACTCCTATTGTGGGTGTTGTTTGTTTTGAAGCAGCCATGTGTTGAACCAAAATGCCAACTGCTTCATACCGTACAGCAGAAAGGCACCGGGGTTATCTGCCCTGCACATACGAGTGCCAGAAGATGGGTAACAGACCAAGAATCTCATGGAAATAAAAGCAACCTCTTTTAGCAACATTTATCTTTAGTCTTGCAAATGCAGTGAGATACCTACCTCTTCTTCATGGCCTCTTGCAGTCCAACAGCACCAGGCAGGCAATATCAGGGCCATGGCATCACCACCATCTATTTCACTGCCTGGGCAATCAGCTGAGTATAAACACAGCACATCAGAGATGGACACCCAGCCAGTTGATTATACAAACCAAAGGGATCAGCCAGGAAATAGTAAAAAGAGGCCTGAGTCACAAACAACATGACAGAGCATGTGGTAAATGGGCTGATGAAAAGGAAAAAAAGAAAAAGGTTCCTAAAGCACCTAAGCCGCACCACAGAGGAAAGGTCAGAAAGCAGGGAACATTCCAGAGTCAGGCCAGCTGTAAATGAACCCAGCTCACGGCTCAGAAAAGCAGAGCTGTAACACATTCGGAGTGCCAAGATTTGCTCAGCTAATACATGCCAAACAGCAGCTCTATTTGTTTTCCACTGGATGAATAATCCTTTCTATCAGGATGCAATCAGGAGCCTAACTCCAATTTAGCTGGGACAGCCTTTCTTCTGATTAGGAACCTGGAAATCTCAGCTCAGCCACTCACAAGTTTCTTGCTTGCAGGGAGATTGTTTATAACAGCCCAGCAGATTAAATACAGCAAACATTCACTGCAAGAATCAAAGCAAAGCCGGAGGTACTGCTCTGCCTCTTTATACAGCTGCAGAGCATTTTAGTTGAGGGAACAGACCAAAGGATCATTCTTTCACTGATCCCCTGAAATTAAAATTATGCAACTGCTTTGCATCACTCATTGCCATCCAAATTTAAATGATTAAAGGTGTTCATTTCTCTCTGGAGTCAGGGCAAAATAATGAGGACTTGCCACCTCCACATGCCTGCACTTCAGACTTGTCCATACGTGACTTACACAACCATTGCAGTGACAGAGCTCAAAAACCAAAGTCTCTCCTAACACTTGATAACTGAAACTAGAGGGGTACAGCTCACAAAACAGTGGGGCCAAAAGCTGAAACAAACACATGGCCAGGATATGGGGAAAACAGGAAGGAATGCTGGAAACACCAGATTCCTAAAGCTAATGGCAGTATGGATGCTCCCTAAACAAAAAGCTCTATATGCTGCATTCCCATCGCACTATTACCGGGGGTTCTGAATGTTTAAGGCTGTCCTCTACCTTGCTAGGGGGGGGGGTCTGACTCCTACAGATATGCAGTAGACATTCTTAACTCACTCAGCCTTGGCAAAAAAAAAAAAAAAAAAAAAAAGAAAAAAAAAGCTGTATCCTAATGAAAAAAAGCAGAAAAGCAGCCCAAAGCTGAACATGGGACCACTGTGGAAGTCACTGTCAGAAGTCAGGGCAGAAAACAAAGGTCTCCCTCCAATCTCCATCAAAAGGGGATGATTCCCAAGTGCCTCCTATCTCCTGGGTAGTAAATCAGTCATCTGCAGACCAACCAAGTCTTTGAGAAAGAGTCTGAAATCTCCACCGCTAACACCAGACAAGCTCCAGATGTCATCAGGGCAGGGTTGGCTGAATTATCCCCACCCAGGGAATTATCTAAATTTGCCTCCTCAGTCCAGAGCGCTTTTAAATCCCCCATATTGATCCAAGTTGCCAGAGGTGTTTCAACCCTTGAGACCTTAAGATGCTGAACACTGGTTGAGAAAGCAATTTTAAACACACGAATATTATTTTCTTTGGTGTTTATTTAAATAATGGCTGTGAATGAACCACTCATCCATCCTTGCTACCAGCTCTTGCTAGGAGTAGGGTTCATTCAGCTCCATTTTGCATGAAATTCCTGCTTAAAATACTGAGCTGAATCAACAGATTCTGTCCTGGAGGAAAAGGTAGCTCTGCCCTGAACTGCAGTGCATCACACAGTCTGAATCTGGCTCCGCAAATTAAGGGCAAGAAGCAGGACAGAAACAGAACAATTAATAAATTGGCATAAACTGCTGGATTTTGAGGCCTGGTATGCCCCTTCTAAAAGGGACATCCAAACCCACCTGGGCCAAAGGACTGTTCCTTCAAGTAGAAGTAATACAGTAATCCCTCTGTTCTTCTCCTGGTTCTGGTCACCAGAGAGCTGTCCATCAGCCCATGGCCAGGAAAGCTCAGATCCTAATTAAAGGCAGCATTTAAATCCCAAAGCAATAGAGATTCATTGGCAGAACATAGCAAGTGACAAAAGTACAGAAGCTTTTGGTAACAATTCTTCGAATGGAAAACTAAAGTTTATAGGAATCACTGCTGGAAGGCTCTTAGGGGAGAGGGTTAAACATTGTCAATTGGGAGATTTAAGCATTGCCTGGGAAATGTCAAACGCTGTCGAGATATGACAAAGCTCTCTGTAGTGATGCCCTAGCAAAGGGTTCATCTCTGAGAATGCAGACTGATGGATCATCAGCCCTGCCAACAGAAAGCAGCTTATTAGCAATTGGTACAGAGAGTACAGCAAAATAAAAAAAAACAGGTTACTTCACCAAGATATCCAGCATCTCTCTCCAGTACCTACAGCCACATCTGCAGCCCAGCCCTGCTGTCAGTTCTTCCAGGCTTCCAAACCTTGGCTTCCAGGGTGCTTCCAGGCACATCCAGTCAGTGCTTCCAGGCTTCCAGGAGCTGCTTTCCAGGAGCTGCACTCAAGCCACTTCAGGGAAAAAAGATTAAGATATTCCTTAACTTCATCAGCAGACTTCCAGGAATTTTCTCACCTCAGAGAAAATGAAATGAGAGGGACATTTTTATTCATTTGCTTCAAAGCAAAATAAAAGCAGCCACTGCAGCAATAAGACAGCTATCACTGGAGTAGAGCTCTTCAAAGCCCTGAAAGAAATAGCCTTGCCTCTAGCTTCCAGCTGCACTGAACTGCTTTACACCACCTTACACAAAACCCAAAATAAAATGCCTCCTACAAGTTATCAAAGAAACAGCATTAAAAGTGTTGTTGATGCCCATAGGATTAGGCATTAGCTTCTTAATTTCCCCATCCTTTGGTCTCCAGAGCAAACCTTCAGGTCCGACTCAACCCCAGCATTAGGCTGGTCTTCTGAAATAGTAATGAAAGCACCTTCAGCAAGATCAGACAGACCATGGAATCTTCCTTCCTTATTAGTTCAAGTCCTGCTGTCTCTGACCAGCTTGATTCCCACAACAGCTACTTGGCCTGTGGCAGCTGAACAGCCACAGAGCCTGAGCAGCAGATGAGGCAAAGCTTGGGGAAGAAAATCAGGTGTGAAAGACACTGACAAAGTGAGGAACACTGGGATCTGAATGTCACACCATCCCTTCAGAATTGTCTCCATGTGGATCCAGAACTATAGAGACTGGTGCTCCAAGAAAAAGCTGGTGCTTTCTCTGGCCTTGCTTGGCATGTCAATATTTAAGCAATAGATGCCTTTACATCACCTTCAAGACATCCTTTGAAGGGAAGGAAGGAGGGAAAGGGGGAGAGAGAGATGGGGAGCAATACACCTTCCAAGGAAGATTAAAAGAATCGAGGTTTTGTGAAACCTAACCAGGTCTCAGACATTTTTGTATCTTTACAGATGTTACTATACAAGGAATGAAATAACATTAAAATCCATTTCACAGGGAGAAGAGAAAAGCTTTGGAGAAGAGCACAAAGGACAGTGCTGCAAACTCTTTCAAAGCCAGTGGAGCACATCTCCTCCTGGGGGTGGCCAGCTCTAATTGCCACATTGCTTCCCAGTAATGATAGGAGGAAAGGAGTCAGGACAGCTGCAGAAAATAAATTAGACTTCTCAGAGGAGAAAAAAGGAAGAGACAATAACTAAGATCTTTTTACCATGATATTTGTGACAAGAGTCATCAAAGCATGAGAGTCAGTGATGGACAGCTGGGGAGAACAGTCAGGATTCAACAAAACTGTTCAGACAGGATAAAATCAGAATGAAAATTAACATTCATCAAAAGTAGTAGCCTTTTGCTTTGCCCTAGAGGTACCACTGGGTCACAAGGTAAATATCTCATTCTGCTGCCCAGATGCAAACCAAACCCACTCTTTTCCTGAGGGCAACTGCCACAGCTCTGTAGGAGGGTAAGGACTGGACACCATCTCTTCTCTAGCTGGGAAAGAGAAGCTCCCTCCTGATCTGACAGGTTCACTTTGACAGGCATCAGAGTGGGCTGTCCTGCTCACAGTCAAGTGCGGTAGGATGGGCAATTGTTCATGGGCTTGTCAGAGCCACAGAGGAAGCAAAATCCAAAGCTCAGTCACCCTAACTTTCCTCTTCTGCTCTAGTTTCATAAAGGTAAGGTTTTGAAAATATCTCTGACTTACCTTCTGTGCCAATGATCCCATCTTCATCTGGGTTGGCTCTCTTTTCTTAAGTAAAAAGAGAAGGGCAGGGGAAGCCTGACTGAGCAAATAGCTTCCCTTCTGTGGGGGCATTTGCTCAGCCCTCCACCAATGGGAGGCAAATTATCTTCTGGTGCAAGGACAGGGAGTTCAGCATAACTCTGCCAGCAAAGAGCTTGGCCCAGGTCTCCCTTGTTGATTCCGGCTTTCTAACAAGCATTCAATTTTTAAGACAGGATCTTAAAAAAGGGGGCATCTGCACAGCTGAGAAGACACAGGATTCCACTCCCTCCTCCTGCTTTCCACAGCAGACCTAACACCCAGGAAAAAGAAGACTTGGGAGTCATCAGATGTAACACCTCATTTATTCGTTACAGCTGCCCCTGTTCTTTCCCCCATATCATTATGGGCAAAATATATGGCAATTACAGTCCCCCCTGCAGGTGCATTTTCCACGAGGTTTCGAAGTGCAGCTCTGAAGCAGAGCTCCATCTAAGTAGAGCCAGCTTTGAGATCTGTATCCCAAAGCTCAGTGGGAAATGGGCACCTCTAATCCTTAAAACATCAAGCAAGCCACCTAGGACACCGTGCCCTGTGCTGTAGCAATTCCCTTCACCACATCAAAGGTGACAAAGTCATTTGACAAATTGCTCATTCTTCTTGCTTTACAGGACTCTTGTGTCACAGCACTGCCTCTGAAGCTTCCCATTTCCCCTACAGAGCAAGGTTACCCCAGCATTTAAACATCAGACAACAGGTTTACCTGACACTTTAGAGTCAGCTAAGGCACAGCTCAGGTCCTGCACAATTTATGGTGCTCCTGGAAGCTGGTGGCTTTAAAAAAATCCCTTCTCTGGGCACAGCCTTGTCTCAGCTGCCAGAGCCCCCACACAGTCCACTGGGTCTGAAGGCACATTTTTCATTGCCCTTCAAGTCCCAGAAGGCCAGGACTTGAAAGGGACACCCTAAGGACACAGTCAGAGCGACCCTGGCTGTAGTGAGGGAATAAAATAAGTCAGACAAAATGTAACACCTCTTCCAGTTAGTTTCCAGAAATCCTCAAACAACAGAGAATTATTCCACACAATAACTTCTGCAGCTTGGGGAGATGCAGCCATGTGTTTGAGGACATGTGCAACCAGTGTGTACGGGCTCATAGCTGGGTGCTCTGCATTCTTCTCACTTCATTGCTGTTGAGACATTTTGACTCTTCAGCTCTAACTTCTGGTTCTGCAATAATTCCCCAAATAGTCAAACTACAGTTTCAGGCATCCCATTACCTGAGGAGGATATGACCCTGGAAGTGTGACTGACCACAATTCAATCTTTCCTGTAAGAAACAATGGACAGAGGAATGTGTGCAGGCCTTCCAAAAATGCACACAACCTAAGCCCACAGGGACAGCAGATGTGGCATGGAAGATGGAAAGACAAGCAAGACCACTGGGGTTGTCAGCTGCCAATTCAACACCTGGTAATGACAAAAGTACTAAAGGAGATTCTGCTTTTAAAATACCAAGAACTGCTTATTAACCTGAAGTTGAGTGGAAAATCCATAAAGCAAAATTAAACTTCATCATGTCCTGGTGACCCTGTCTGACCCACCTTCAAACACATCATCCTTCTGAAAGATCTCAGCTGCTTCACCTGCAAGACTGAACACTGGACAAATCTCCCACTGCCAGTGGTCCTGATGCCTTTTCCAATCCATTACATTTTCATCACCACCTTCCCCATGCCTGCTGCTCACTGAGGTCAATTAAGGATGAAGGATAGCAGGACAATGACAACAGTAACCAGAGTAGGGTATTAAATAGCTGACAGCAGAGCTCCGAAACAGAAGGGACAGACAGTGAGGCGTTACTGTACATAAGCTTTCACAATGCAGATGCAGTATAGACAGGACTATAATCTGCTCTCAGGCCTGGAAAACCCAATCCCCTCAGCAGCAGCCGTACTACCTACACCTGCAAATTTCCTTATCTAAGTCTTAAGGACAGAGGAGCTTCACTTTGATCCAGATCCAGCTCAGCTCTGAGCTGTGCTGCCATTTTGAGGTGTTCCCTATGCTGTGGGGCATTCTCAGCATCAAGGCACAAAACCCTAAGCCAGAACATGCACACACAAGGTTGGGTACAAGCATCCTGATGTCCTATTCCAAAAAGAAGTTGCAGAGCAGGGAAGTCTGTCTTATCCTCCGAGAGCTTGCAATAAGCATTAACAATACGTGCACTACCACTTAAACTACTTCGAGGAATCCTTCCCACCCCCACTGTCTGGTTCACCAAGCACAAAATACCTGCTCTAGATCAACCCTTATTGTCTTCCTTCTCCCACACCGCCAGTTCCAGGCTGGACATTACCACTCGCCAGTCACGACTTGCTTTAGAAGTGGGTTTGTTTTGTGTGTTACATTCTATATTTGTTGTGGTACTTCGTGCTTTTAGGCTTGCGTTTCAAATTCTTCTTAGCAGTTACAGACACTAACAAAAAAAACCACAAAAGAGAATAAAAAGCTCTCCTAATTCTAACACAAACAGCCTGGGATTTCATGGAAAGTTCAATACTGAAAGGAAGTGAAGGAGATCTAAAAGACTGTTCTGCAGTTAAGAGTCCACAAGAATAACACAGCAGAACTGTGGAGAGTCCCATCAAAACCTGCAAAGTCCTACTTCATGCCTTGCTTTTCTTTCAACTCTCAGCTTCACATGAGGCTCAGAGTCCATCCACACATGTGTCACACCTCCCCAATAGCAGCTTTCAGATATATGGACCTCTTACACTTGGTTTGCCAGTCAGGCCCTATTTCAGCACCTCACTCTGCTCTAGTCAGGGTCAAAAATTAGCATTTTCATTTGTCCATGCTCATAAGGCAAGACTGTACTGCAGAGGCCTAGGGAGGCTTCTTGGTACAGAAACAGCTCCTTTGGAATTAATGCATCTTGCATCAACAGAAGCAAAGTCTTAATATTTCAGCAGGAACCAAGATTTCATGTGTTGGCCCTATTCCAAAAACTTGGGCTACTTACATCACATGCACTAGATTAAAATAAAGCAGCATTATGGTTTAGTTAATTTTTTCTGCTCCATATATCTCTACAGGCGTAAGAAACAGGCTTCTGAATTTGAAATGGAGCCTGAAGTTTCTGCAGAGCTTCACTTCCCAAAAAACAAATATTTACATCCACTAGCACCAGCTGCCTCTTTTCTTTTTTCCTCCATTTAATTTCCAGATGCATTGTTGGTACATCTGCTCTATTAATTAAAACTGATTTACACAAGACAAAATAAAATCATTATTACAAGCCTTCAGTGCAAATGAGTGATGTCTAAAATTGCACTGACATCTTCCAAAATTCCCATGTCCCATTTTTGCACCTTTGCTGCTTGAAAAGTGTTTTGCTCTATTCAAGTCCATTGGGCATTCCTATAGCTAAAACCAAAAGATAGTTCAGCCTAACCTGACTCTCCTGACTTGCTCTTAGCTCCTGTCATGAATGATTAACACAGTGAGGACTGAGGGGAAGGCTGGTGGTGTTTGGCTGTATATTTTCATGACCTAACCATTTTTCAGACTCATCTTTAGGAGAGCAAGGAGTGGTGATGTAGTTTGGTTTCTGGCCTTAGCTGACCTTACTTAGGAAGGTACAACCCAACACACGCCTGCTGAAGCAGCTCTGAGGAGCAAAGAGCTTCACCACAGTGATCCCCACAGCCACAGGTGTTCTCTTCCTCAGAGTGTTACTGGCCTCAGTCAGGTTTGCCTGTTGTCAGTAACCCAGTGGCAACTTCAGGTCAGGAGGGCTCCTTAGAAATCCTTGCCTTTCATTATCACACTCTCTGAAAGGTGGAATCTTCCAGACACCGCTCAGAAGGGCTTGAGCTGGGAAGGGGAAGAGAAGAGCACACAGCACAATTTCAATTTATGCTCCCTCTGGAAAAGATAATACCCCCTCTGCCAACTACAAAGAAGGTTCTGTCCGTGTTTTTCCCTGCTCCTCCTATGTCCGCACGCTTTCCTGATGCCCTGCTAGCTGTATCAACAAAATCTTGCCCTCACAGTCTCTGTAGGACACATCAGCCACAGAGTCCATCTCATTCCCCATATTTTGATTCCATCTTCAATTTAATCTCTGCTGTGAAAAGCCACAGAAGTGGAGTCCTTAAAACTCATCTACCTTCAAGGGAAAAAGTAAATATACAAGTTGGCTCCAAGAACAGATGGTGTCTGAAAGAAATTATGATAATTAAGCTTCAGAGTTGTAGATTTCCAAGGGACTATTCCACTCTAGCACCAGACCTCTAGGCCAGTGCAGCAGTTAAAAGTTTCACCACACTTTATTAATTGCTAATTACTGCTTCATTACTTCCACTCATGCTCCTGAGACTGCTGCTGTCACTGTTTCCTTCAGGGGTCACTTCAAAACTGTAGAGGGTGATGTGATGAGTAAGGTCAGTTACTGAAACATAAATAGGTCTTCTCAGCTGCTATGTGTGCTCAGCCCCAAACCAGTTCTGAGGCCTGTTACACTCAGTAAGCACAGTTTGTCATCAGGATCGTACAAGAGGACTCAGAATTTGTCCAATTTACAATTGCACATTTGTAAATTTATACAGTTTACACTTGTAACTTCTGTTCTGGCTCCCTTTTGGCAAACCCCACTGTCCCAACATCTAGCCTAAGGAGCAGTGGCTGTCCTGTCTGTCCCCTCTGTAACCCAGTGAGGAACTAGTCAGAGTGAATTTTACATCTGAGTTTAATCCATTTCCTACTCAAACTCTTCCTCCCAAAAGTTTGAGCAAATTCAGTCAGAGTCTGGTCTTGAGTTTTCACACACAGAGCAGTGATACTGCTGGGAATTGACAGTTGGACAATATCCAGAGCTTTGAACAGGTTTCCAAGTCTGAAAACAGTTTTCAAGCACAGAACTTTCACAAAGCTAGTCACGTAATTAAGAGCCAAACTACTTACATGAATATAAATTTATGGGCTAATACTACCTGGTTTCGTAATGGAAACAAAGTTAATTTGGGTTTTATTCAGTGCCAGTGTTATTAACCGTGCATCTTAGGCATAACTGAACTTCTCCATAAATCTAAATTTCGTTAACACCCTGAAATCAATTACTTTGTGATTTATAGCTAAGACCATAGTGCTGACAATTATTAAACACCAGCCTACTCTGGTATTTCCACACAAAGTGCAAGCTCACTCCAGGTGAGGACCAGCCTCTCCTGTATTCCCAAAGAGCAAAAGTAAGTTTTTTAACTAGCTTTCTGTTAATTCCCAATACATTAGCTGGGGCCAGGTCCCTTCCAGGTCCCTACACTCAATGCCAGTTCTAAGAGCTGCTAGGTGTTTTTCAGGTGTGACAAGCCTCTGCTGCCATTTCCACCAGCCAGGAATCCTACAGCCATCCCAGCCCTAGGTGCACTAATCCCAAACACATCCTGCGCTACTGATCTACTCCATGAAGGGCTCTACATGCTGTCTGCACAGCTGGCAGCATGGTTTGCTGGGTACCATCAGCATCGCTGCAGTAGTGAAGGCAGGGAGCTGCTCAGAGGGCTCACACAATCCTGATGGCCCCACACTCCTCTGCTGAACACTTGTCTGTCAGAGCACACCATTATTTGTGGGGACGTGCAGCTACTCAGCAGCCACCTCGGAATTAGGTGTAATTGTGACCCCAAGACAGATTTCATTACATTTCAACTCAGTGGTGTTGAGTTGTGCTCTGTCATCAACCTGGGGCAGTCAACTGATTATAAAGCAAGTATTTAATCACCTTAACGCTCTGGAGACTTAAATTAAGGCATTTCACCACAGTCCCTTTATTCCTTAGTCTTAATTGAGGTTTCATTACCCACTGGCTACAGGGTCATTGTTTTGAGGCACAGGTACCTGACAGCTGAGGACCTGGGGCTACCTCGGCATGAGCTTTCATTTCTATCAGGCAGCATGTGCTCATTCATCTCTTTGATACCCAGATAATGATCTCTGGCTTCAGCAACAAATAAGTTTTGAATATTGATTCACTTTCACCCTGCCATCCCCCAATCTAAACAAATCAATTCACCAGCAAGTGACAGGCACTTCTCCCTGCTATCCCCCAATTTAGATAAATCAATTCTTTAACAAGCGAGTCATCCCCATTTAGTAAAGCACTGGGAAGGTGTACTTCAATAAATCTGTTCAAGTTTCCTACAGAGGAAAAATATTGCTTTAATATACAATTTCATATTATTGTTTTAATAAAAGGAGCCATTAACTGTGGTGCTCTAGTTCAAGTTGTGTTACAGGTAAAATTTCATCTCCCCAGTCTCGATGGGGGACACAGAGGACCTGACACAAGACAGAAAAAGGAAATGTGTTAAATAGCTGTTCAGCCAGGGAGAAAGCTAATTTGGTTTGGGCTCAGTGCTTTGTCTTTGCTTTCAACACCAACTATTTAAACTCAAAGACTGCCAGCCATGCTAGCATATTAAGATCTATCAAAATTCAAATAAGATGCATAATCTAAATAATGTAGTGTATAAATTGACTTTAAGGACTGAAGAAGTTGCATATGCAGCTTTTAAGGTCTGCAGCAGCAAAAGGAAGACATCCATATTTTCCCTGTACTTTCCAATCTGCCATTTCATGTCTTTAGGCACTTTTTTTATACTATTATATTGGGAATGCAAATATTTCATAAAACTTTTTGTAAGCTTGAATACAATTCTGAGCATTTACATTTCCCTGTAATTCAGTAAAACCATGAACCCATTAAACAGTATTTCTACCAAAATCAACTTGACAATCCCCATAACAAGCACTTCTGACCCAGACTCCTGTTTCAATGATGCTCCAAAGTCCTCTTATCTTGTTTTGACATTAAGAGCCAAAGCCAAAGTATTAAGCTTCACTGAAGCCAAGAGAAGCAACGCTGTCCTGCAGTTCAGCATCCGTTCAACTCCTCTTCTGCATAAAGATTTCCCCAAAAAACCCCAACTAGCTGTAAGGAAATGAAGGTATCATAACAGGATCCATTTCCTGTATCATCTCACACATCTAGGACACAGAATGATTTTCCCCAACTCTCTAATTTGGTGCTCACTTCCAAAGAGAAAGGCAATGAAAAAAAACACATTAGCATTAGTAATTGCAATCAAAATGAGTTAGCAAGCAGTGTCCAGCCAAATTGGATAGCCAACCCAAAGACATTCACCTGGAACCCCTGGCAGGGCAGCAGAGCCAGCCCTGAGGAATAAGGCACACAGCTTTTTCTTAATCACACTGCTTGGTGAAGGCAAACAATTAGGATGAGAACATTTTGATAAGAATAAATAATAGACTTTGCAGACAAAAGTACAGCGTATAACAACCTTGTCCTACCATAGCAGTTGTCACAGCCAGGAGAAATAAAATATCCTTAAGACAAGATCTTTGCTGCTAAAAGTTACAGCAACCACAGAGAGGGACATGGACTACAATGCTCAGTGACAAGGCCAAGGCAACTGTGTTGAGGCCTCCTCCAGTGCTTTGACCACATCTGCCAGTGGAGTCTCTCTGAGCTGGTTAAAGAGAGAAATGAAGATCACTTTACCCTTCACTCATTAAGGATGGATCCACATGGCAAGATGAGAAAAGCCTGGCAAAAAAAAAAAAAAAAAAAAAGAAAAAGAAAACTAAACCTCCCCAAGCCCCCTATTGCATTTCATTGATTTTTTCTATGTTTGGTAAAGAAACATGTAAACAGAAACACTGAAAACCTAAAATAAAAGGCTTTATTTACTCCAAATAACATTTGTTTTCCTTTCTTTTTTAAAAATGTCTTTTAACACTTACAACATTTGTCAGTAAAATGAAAATATACAACAGCCATGTAAATCAACATCTTTTCTTCTACTTCAAAAAATGTATCATCCTTCAAACTAAAAGCACATATGGATTACTTACAACACGAAAGCTTAATGGCTGTACAACCCTGAGGGCTCCCACACAAACATGAACACACTTGTGTGCACAAGAAAGGCAGCACACAACTGGCCAACTGTTTGTTCAGGTGGTAACACCTCAAAGCCTTTGTTTTAAGGATTTTTAGCAAGGAAATGCTGGCAAATCACAGCAACCTCATGTTATATGAGCCTCTCATGGCTGGTAGAAGTTTCCTGCATTTAAATGTCTCCTAAAGGTTCTGCTCGTTATAAGCCTAAGTGTCTACAGCCACTGGATAATTCTTTTAGCAAATTTCATTCTTGAGAATTGAGCTCAGCTTTGGACCCATAAGAAGTCACAAGAGAGGGCTTGATGGCAATCCAAACTATTGCCTGAAGAGTAAGCAATGAACAGCCAGAGGCTGAGCGCTTCTCTGGCATAAACAGCTCCATTTGATCCTTCTGTCAAGTGACTGAAGTGCACAAAGAACTGGAACTTAGGATATCAGCATGGCATTCACAAAACAGCTGCAAGAATGAGATGGAGAAACCATCATCAGGCTTTGGCAAGGAAATTTTCATCTCAGTCCTCACTAACTGAAGTGCTAAAGAGGCTGATATTCAAAGGCTACAAGGTGAAAATTCAGAGGCTCTTGTTTAAGAGTAATGGTAAATGGGGACACGTACCAATAAACACCACCATTCCATACCATCCAAAATGGTAAAGCAACTTACACAGGATTTCCCTCACATCACCATTAAGAATTATACCACCTCTAAACTAAAGGGATGTCAAAAGACAGTTTTTAAGGATGGCGACAGGAGGCTCTGAGGCTTAGGCTCAATCGTCAGCCCTTGCTTCCACTGAATCAAAAATTCTGTGTTACTCCACATCCTAAAACACCCAGCTCAGTGGCCAGAAATCAAGGTCTGGTTTTCTTTTCTCCTATTTCCTACATAGACAATACAGTGCAACTAGGATTGATAGTTCAAAATATCTTCCCAGCACTCTCAATGTCACACCAGTTTTGCATTAATGTTACCTTCACAATAACACCACCTTCTGCCTGCCTGTGAAACAAGGTCTAGCAGCAGCAACTCACTCAGTTTGAGAATTATTTTGAAGTGGAATGTCACTAGTCATTTGCTGCTGCTGAGCTTGCACAATCAGGTGGAGCTGTCTCTTTGCAATGGCTGTGTTTAAATCCCACAGAAACTCCAACAGCTTGCCCTGGAGGAGAATCTCCATGGGCACGAACTGCAGAACCTGCTGGGGAGAGTCTGTGTCCAGCAAGGAGCTCAGCAGTGTATGCAGATGCTGCAGGTACTCCACAACCGGCACGGGGAGGCCTCGGTAACCAACACACAGCAAAGCAGCGCCGCTCCTCAGGGGCTCCCGGGACGTTGGACATGCAAATGTGATGCTCCTGAAACAGCAGTGCAGGATGAAGACCAGGCCAGCTGTGAAGCGTGTCAGGCAGGAGAGAACAGGCAAAACCAATGCATCTCCCACTGCCAGCTGGGCCAACGAATGCAGAACACACTCCAAAAGCTGCTGCTGGTACTTGGGTTCTCCATCATAAAGCAAAGAGAAGCTGAAAGTCAGCAGCGTGGCTGAGTCCATGGGCTTTATTTCCATGCTGGGCTGGCTTTCTGTGTCACAGAGGGACGGAAAGCCCACGACAAGGCACTTGAATTGGTCACTACAACTTTCATTTAGAACTTCCTGATGGCACCTGGAAAGATCAGACACTTTTGCCAGTATGAGTTCCCCAGTAAGAACTTCACAAGAGTGACAAGGCTGCAGCATCGATCTGCTTTTCAGTCTCCCCCGACCCAACTCCTTCATTGCTTCACTAAGATTTTCCAAGACCTGAACATCACAAAATGGAGAACACTTTACCCTTGGCAATCTTTTTCCTTCCAAAATGTACCAAAAGCTACATTCAAGGTTAGAAAGTGATCCTTCTAGGATGCACATGTTCCCAGCATTATTTAAACTATGTTCCTCAGTGCAGTGACTAAAATAGCCCTTTGCCACTTTATCATTCCACGTCAGGGTTTCCATCATTTTCCTTTCATTGTATGTACTAAAATACTTGTTTCTTTGCCCAAACCACTTTGCATTCATGCTGCAACCAGCCTGGGATTTCTTGACAAGCCAGTTATTTCTGCCAATGGGTTTCACGTGAAACCTTTGCATGAAGAACTCTACCGCACAGTCTCTTAACTTGTTCAGTTTCATCTGCTCTGCTTCTTGCATGCACTCAAAGAGACGGATGTTCTCAGAGATGGTCTCTACCTGGCACTTGTGGAAGAACGTGCAACACTCTTCATGTGTTTTAAGGAATGATTCTGGTAGTGCATGCTGGGGGAAAAGGGCTTTGTTGACTATTTCTGTTCCGAAGTTCTGTGTCATTTTAGGAAGAAGCAGATGAAGGCTTTCTCTGCCCATATAGCGAAGACAAACCACGTAGGCCTCTGAGTTTCCAGCTTTGCTGGTGGCTGGCTTAAAGACATGGACCTCCTCAAAAGAGCAGTTTAGCAGAAAGAGCAGATTGATAGAACAGTGTTCAAACAGAGTGAACATCTTCAAAACAAAGGATCCTCCAGTGCCCAGGATCATTAAAGCAGTGACTGTTTCACAGTAGTGAAGGGGTGAGACGAGAGCTTCCTGCTCACCTGGGTTTCCCTGGCAATCAAAGCTGCCATCAGCAGTTACCAAGTGGACTGTGGTCATACTGCTCACAAAGTTCTGAAGTCCTGTTAGATGTCTTAATGTCATCACATCCCCAGTGTTATCTGGGCCAAAGTACCACCACGGTAACGTATTTGCTATCAGACGGTCATCCATGATCATCATAAGGGTGTCATTGGCTTCATGATACGGGTTTAGAGTATTAGCTACCCAATTCCAATGGCAAGGGACATGGTGGGACTTCAAGTAGTGGTTAAGGCTGGCTATAAAAGCTCCAGGTGCTTCACAGAGGTGGACAGAATTCAGTTCTCCGTCCTGAAGAGCTTCTTTGGGGAGAAGAGAAAAACTGCACAGGATCTCATGAAATTTGCACCACGCTTGGGTACAGAGCTCAGCACTCACAGATTTCTTCACATGAGATATTATTTTCCCTGCTTTATTGGTAAACGAGGTGTGCTGATGCCAGTCCTCCAGGTTCTTATCACTCAGTTGGTTCTTCACTTCATTCATTGAGTCCTTCAGAGCCAGGAGTGAGTGAAATTCCATGTGATCACATGTAAAAGCATTGCTTGGATCTGGCAGTTTCCATTCATCATTCACTGGCTTAGCATAAGTAAACTTCTTCGCAAAGAGCTTCTCAATTTCAGAAAGAATTTCAGGACTAAACTTTTCAAGGTTGGTCTTCTGGTCAACATAAGGCTGCTTACATTTATCCATTCTTGGGTGGATTCACAACCTGGACAACAGCAGGGGAGAAGAAACTATGTCATTCCAATCATACCAGTATATAAATAGGAAAAGCTTTTTATGAAAAATAAAAATGTATCCTGCTTAACCTCTGTATTCCAGAACAGGAGAGAAATGCTTCATGGACTCATACACCACTGAGGAAAGTAAATGAGGGCTACCCTAAATAAGGCCATTTGGAAATCAGGAAGGTCACCAGTTCAGTTGCCCTTCCTGCTATTTACCCAGCAAGTGAAGAAGAGTTGGCTGGTGCTTGACCCTTTACTGACTCTGAATACTCTATTTACTTTATAGGTATAAACACTTAAATACAAATCTCTCTCAGTCACAAGAGAGAACACACCAAGTGTTCTCCAAGTTCAGAAAGTGGCTCAGAAATCTTATCACCTGATTATGGCAGTATCTATATGAGAGTTCAAAGTACGGAGGGTGGGGTGGCCACAAGTAAAGGCAGCTTTGAGAGGGAGCACAGCTACTGCTCCTCCAGTTTCCGAAGTGGGAACAACCCTCCCACCTCTTCCACCAGAGGCAGCATGATGCTGGGGGACCCCCTCATTGGCACCCTCGAGAACTGCCCCTCAGATGAAGGGCCCTGGAGAGATGTTGGACACCAGGCTGTGAGAAAAACCCCTCTTCTCTGCTCAGCATTACTGCTCTTTGCCAGATGCACAGCCTTATGCCTTCCTTTAATGACTGAAAAAACTGTGATACTTTTGAAGTGAAAGGACTTGGTTGCAGCTGTGGTCAATGGGAACGTGTGCTTGATGTTAAAGAAGAACGTAGTGCCAAGTGTTGTGCTGCGAGTGGGTAAAGGCTGACAAATAAGAGCACACTCCACACAAAGCTAACAAGGCTGCTGCCATCTGCTCCACTGCTCAGCACAAAGCACACACAGGGCACAAGTGACAGGCACTAACCAGAAATCAGCCAGCCAGCAATTTATTCCAAACTAAAATGTTCATTTAGGCAAAATAATTCAACCAAAATTACCACCCGAGATAGGAGATCTCTCAGCCTATCATTTTAACCATCCCCCAAGCCCCCCCCGTTCTCTCAAAAGCAAAATACAATGACCTTAAGTGTTACATAACATTTCAGTTTGAGAAAATATTGGATTAAAATTGAAAGAGCTGAAAAACTTTGGAAACAATGGCCAACCTCAGCACTTTACTCTTCCCCTTGAACCCATGCAGTATCTTAGGCCACAGCCCATATCTGTCTCCCCTTAATTACCATCAGCCCTCTGAGGAGAGGCACATGGTCACACACACAGCTGAGGTTTCATCTTGCCTTCCCCCAGTTCAAGGCCTTTCAATGGGCAGGTTTAATTTCACTGTCCTCTATGCAGATAGGCTCTGGCTTTAATCTCATCTTTTCTCATAGGATGTTCTGGGGGAGGAGGAAAACTGAGAGAAACACAGACCACTGTGCCCTGGACTAGTTTATTTCATTTTAAACACCAACTCTGAGTACGGGCTTTTAATTACAGCTCACCCCAGTTACTCATAGGAGAGGTTTGGGTTGGAAGGGACCTTAAAAGACCATCTCATTCCAGCCCCCGTGCCACGGGCAGGGACACCTTCCACTAGACAAGGTTGTTCAGAGCTCCATCCAGCCTAGCCTTGGACACTTCCAAGGATGAGAAAGCCACAGCTTTCCTGGGCAAGCTGTATCAGGACCTTACCACCCTCACAGAGAAGAGCCTCTTCCTAACATGTAATCGAAATCTCTCCTATTTTCGTTTAAAACCGTTCCCCCTCACCACTCCACCCCCCCCCCCCCTTGGGGGGGGGGGGGGGTTTTTTTTAAAGTTACTCTCCCTCTTTTGTGTAAGCCTCCTTTAAGTACTGAAAGGGACTCTAAAGTCTCCCCGGAGCATTCTCCAAGGCTCTCTTAGCCTATCCAGCTCTCTTAGCCTATCCCAGAGGTACTCCAGCCACAATACTAACAAGTTCAACCCTAAATCCAAGCTCACTCAGCACATAGCAAGAACAGGCAATCGCCTGCTTTTTCATCATCATTTCCAGCCCCATTCCGGCCGGGACCGGACTCTGGGCTCGCCCCACTGCGCAGCTCCTCACCCATCCCCGCGCTCCGCTTCCCGCCCGCCGCCGCAGCGCGGCCCGGCCGCTTCCCTCCGCCCCGGCCGCTCGTAGCGCTGCGCCCGCCCGAGGCGCCTCCCGCGCCGCCCGCTCCCTACGCGAGGCCGCGGCTGCAGCACGGCCCAGCCCCGCTCCCGCTCTTACCCGGCGGGAGCGCGCCCGGCCCGGCCCCTCGCCCGCCGCCCGGCACGCCCTCTCCTCGGGCGGCACCGCCCTGGCCCGGGCCGGGAGGGTTCCTGCGCGGGGACTTTGCCATCAGCTCGGGGCAAGGTTCGCAGCTGGGACGGCGGAAGGGCAGCGGAGTCCCGTGTGCCCCGTGAAGGCTGCACAGGCCGGGCAGGCAGCAGCGCGGTTAATCGGCTCCATTTCCTAAACAGGAGCTTAAGAGCGGCTGCTTCTCACGAGGAAAGGGGCGCAGAGGAGCCGCCTCCCAGCAGCGGGGCAGCCCAGCAGGACAGCATTGCTAGGAGTTACCCATGCAGCACTTACCACGCGCTAACACTGACAGGTTGCTCAGGAAGAAAAGAGGAGAAAAGCTTTGTTGGGATGTGTGGCCACCCGCTGGAGAGGGAGGGCTGGGGCTCAGCGCCCTGTGTGTTTTTCCCCCGCGCCCTGGGCTGCCTGCCCTGGGAGCCTGAGCCAAGCGCCATTGTCTCCCAGCCCTGCCGAGGCCACGGCTCAGCACACGCTGGGTCTCCGGAGTCAGCAGTGATGCTCCTCCAGAGCTTGCTTTGCCGTCTGTAACCCACAAGGCAGGTACTTAAGAAGACTCTTCACATAATAACTCACTTTGCTGCCCTTTCTAAATCCCCAGGAGACTTGCTACACCCAGCTTGGGTTAGCAGGAGGCAAGAGCCTTGAAATATTAACAGAGTCATAATGAGCATCACCAAGCATCCATTGCAGCATCCCTGGCAACATGCAGACACGTTAGACAGCAAAACAGCATCTAATCTGCACACGGAAGCAGGAGGGTCAAAGCATATTCATTATTACAGTAGACAGCAGGTGCAACTTGCTCCCCAGACTTTTAATATTGTGGGGATTTTCCTATATGCAGATTCAGGAATGTGGCACTCACCAGCCCTTGTGGGAACAAATAGTCAACAATGGAACATGAGTAAGCAGAAATCCTTTTGCTTTAATACCAGGCTTCCTGCTATTCATTTTTGCACTCTCACATATTCTTCATGAAGCTCAATCCAGTCCTAAGCCAGAAGTAGTTTTGGTACAGAAATTCAGTGCTATCAGAACTAGGCACTCCAGAACTGATAACTTGGGAAAATTTTGCTTGAAGCCCAGTAACTGAAAAAAAAAACCCCTTTACATGTCTATCATGAGGATATAATAATGTATACACAAGTGATCTTTTCTCCTGGTCTAGGTCCATGAGAGAATTTATATATTAAAGTCATAACTGAACACAGAGATCTATAACCAGACAACTTTCCTCCCCTCTTTTAAACTACTTGCTTGTTTTCTAAAATGAAGCTAAATTACTACAAAATAGAAAAAATTGTAAGTATAGAAAAAGCCCAAACTAAAACTCTTTAAATCCCTTGGGGGGGGGGGGGTAGGAGAGAATGTATTTTTCAAGCCAAAACTGTCATATTGACCCCCTAATAGTGGTGTAACAAAAAGGTACATACTAGCTACCTCATCAGAAAGAAATTTCACCTGATGAGAAAGAGCTGAGGTGCAGATGGAAGATTTCTATGTCTGCCTCAATGCCTCTTCAGCCTTTGACTGGCCCATTGGAAAATCACCTTTACTCAACCAACATCTTTGGCTATGTAAAAGTAGAGCGAGAGCTGGGGCAAATGAATGAAAACAGATGGGCAGCTGGTGAAGTGAGGAGCTGAGAGCGTGGAGCTGAGGATGTGGTGAATTCTCCAGTGCCTGGTCTGGTCTCTCTTGATTGTACAGGGCACACAGTAATGGCATTGCTAAAATCTTGTCATTAGCTCATGAGAATTTAAAGTTAATGGGCAGGTCAAAGATATGTTACAGTCTGAAATGTTTGTGTCTTGCATTTGTAATATCTCTGATATCTCCAGTGGTGCTGTGATGTTTTGTTTGCCTTCCTTTCGTTGTTTTTGTGTGCTCACACACCAGCCACAAGGTTTACACTGACTGACTTCTGTGGGCCATAGGTAATTAAAGCATAGAGTTTAAGGGTTGATTCTTTAAAATTTCTTCTTAAATACATCACTTTTCACATGTTCTTGGGTTCTTGAGTGTTTGGATAACACTACCAAGAGGACAGCTACAATTCAGCTAGTTGGGGAAAGTGGAATGTAAGCAAGACTTGACCTTTGCATTTCTACCCTGCCAGGCTTTTACAGTAGCTTGCAGCTTCTCAGTGTTACACTCCCCAGGACTCCTGAAGATAAGGCTCTTCCAAATCACAGGAGAGAACAATTCATCACTGAGCACATGACAGCACAAGAGTCCTAGCTAAAATAAATGTGATTGAATAGCATGCTGAAGAAAAATGTGATGCTTTTTCTGAAATTAAACTCCTAACTCAGCTTGGGAGCTTCAGGATCCTATGTTTTCTGAAATCTCTTCAAGTTAAAGCAGAAATTTGAGTAGACACTTCTGTCTTATGCAAAATATTCTCTTTTTGTTTGTTGGTTTGGTTTTTTGGGTCTATGTAAGATACTTGACGTGAGAACATAGCACTTTCTTCCTGCATTAATCCTGCTCCTATGGAGCTAAACTTTTATCAGCTGATCAACAGCTGATATTTTCCCAATCAGACCATAACCTGTGTGCACAGCTGTGGCACCAGCAGCCCCAGATGGAAGCATCTGTCTTTAAGGGAATATTGGGCAGTTAAACACAGGAAGTTAAACATCTCATTAAGAACAAAGTAGTCTTGTTTATGCCCCTGACTTTTTTTTTTTTTTTGTAGATATATGGTATAACTCTACTCTGTGATGGAGCTGGGGAGTATTGCTGGAGTATTTCTATCATACTTGATGTGCCTGAAGTTGTCTGGGAAGACTATGCTGAACCATGGAAGAAACTTCATCAATTCTATGGGATACCCAGTACTTCTCACCCTGCTTCTAAATTCAATCCCAAAACCACATAATTTTGCACCAGATGTCACCATGGTTTATCTATCACTGTGCCAGATGCAAGATATTTGTGAATTGGGGTGATAGTGTTGGTGTGGCAGAGCAGTTGAGAGAAGGTTCTCAGTCAGACATGAGAAGAATCATCCACAGTGATTATGTGGATGATTATGATTAGATTTATTGCTAATACAGTATCTAAACTTTGCCAGTGAGGTATCTCAATCACAACATCTATTGCAATGTGGTGCCTGATGCTGGGACAGCTGGTTGCCCTTAATGAAGTGGGTTTCCATTGCCTTGAGGACTGATCTGTAAGGGTCATTCTTGTTCTGCTTCTGGCTTGCACTCCAAAGTCAGGCAGATTTTTGTTTCACTCATCACCAGAGGAATTGCAGCCACTATCTGCTACAAGGAAAGTGAGTTGGGAAACTCCAGTAAACAGTGTCTAATGTAGCCAGTTAGTAACATGATGTACAATTATCTAACTTTTGCTTCTTTAATCAAAAATCACTGAAATGAAGGGGAAAGCCTATCGACTATTCAATAATATGTTATTATTGCACCACAAACAAGATAATGAGGAAGCATTGATCCTGTTGGAGCAGCACGAATACATCCTGACAGACCACGGCTACAAGTGGTAGCATGTTCACCTACTGACCTCCAGAAAGCAGTGTTTTCCAAAGGGGGCTTTGGGGAAGTGAGGACATGGTTCTGAGACCTACTGAAAGGTCTGGCATCAAGTTCCACTGTGTGAAAGTATTATCAATTATTGAAGAGGAAACCGGACCACAGAGCAGGATAAACTTTGGTCCTGTGTTGTTTTGATACACGTAAGTGGCATTCCTAGGGAGAAATCATATTCTTCATATGGAGAAGCATATTGGAGCCCCAGGCCAGCAGCTGGCTGTGGTGCAGGATATGAATTGCATTTACCTGTGTTGAATAGGGAAATATACCTATTGTCAAAAATTCTTAGTGATACATGAGCTGTGTAATTTAATTATCTGAGAATTGTTTTCATCTGTGACAGGCCTAAAAGCATTTCTTCCTTATTCTTTATAATTTTTAGTTCAAGTTATTTGTGTTTATTTTAGGGCAGAGGGGTACCTGGCCTTTTGTAGTCTCTAGTCCACCAGGATCTGTGGTTTCTTTTCCACTTATCCTCACTAAAGGATTGTTTCAGCCCTCCACCACACTTTCCCCTCTGAGCTCTCTGATTTTTTGCCTGCCTCAAAGCACTTCCACATTGAAAAGCCCATCCATTCATCCCAAGCCTGACATACTGCTGATCCCTGGTTGTGCTGTTTGTATCCCTTCAGAAGGTAGAGCTCCTTTCCCTCAAATCCCAAAATTATCCTTTTTTATACTCTCTGTCTGAGTTCCTTGCCACAGATGCTTTTGCTTCCACAAACTCCCATAGCCACAACCCCAGTCTTATCCTTTGCTGTTTGATACATCTCCTAGAGCTGGAAGATGGAAGTGTTGGCTGGTATTAGGACATCTCTGCTCTTTTACTGATTCCTGTGGTATCATTTATTCACAGATTTCGTCAAGCTGCTTTCTCTTTCTGCTTGAGTCTTACGAAGTTGGTGAGGTTTTACAGAGCAGGCATACAATTTGTGAGTGCTATGGCTGCTTCCCTGCCAGTAAACATCATTAAACCCTTTACATTAACTGATCTCTGCCCTAAAACCCTTTTCCCACCACCCTCACAGGAGGGCTATTTAGGACTGCACATTTTGGGCAGCTGGAAGCTTTTTTCTGACGTCTGGCCTAACTGAACACGCATCTCCTCAGTTTCCTGCTGCCTGTCTTAAGTTTCTGTATCTCTCCTGCCTCCATGGCAACATTTTCAGGCTGTCATGGAAGCATTGCTTTGCTCTCATTTTGCTCAGCTAACCATGACAGGCTCTTTGAATGTCTGGTTTTCTGTTCCCCTGGCCAACCCTTTGCTGCATTCACTGTGGTCAGAGGTCTCTTTTCTGTCGATGTACAATGAGCAGCACGCACACCACTCCCGGCAGATCTTGCTAGAGATTGTTATTAAAATGATCTATTGAGGAATAACTTTTCTGGTATATAATTTGATTTTATTTATCTTTCTTGTGGCTAGTAACACTCCAGTGGCTGTCTAGGCTAGCCAGTGTACAGAAAATAATGAGTTTCCCCAACAAAGCCTTTCCAAATTGCTGCAAAAATCCTGATTAGTTCTTGGCAGTTAGTATTTTTTTAATCAAACCTGGAATGTGTGCTTTCAGTAGTCAGCAGAAAAGCGAAATCTTTCCAAGCTTTACCCATTTCACCTTCCTCCAAAACACTGAGGCACAATCCTGGCTTTTTTAAGTATAAGAGAACAGGGAGAAATGCCCCTTAGGTACGTGAGCACTGCACCTATAAGGGCATGGTAATCCCTGTAGGGCTTTGGGGGGGATAGTTTCTTGTGGACTAGGCTGTCCCCACTCTGTAGACACCCTGTGAATATTTCTGCAGCTCAGTTCCCCTTCCCAGAAGAGTGATGTGCAGTATGTGTGAGAAGACTGCAAGATAATTTGATACTGTGATAATGTCAGCACACAGGGAAGCGGAGACTTACCCTAAAGCATTAATTAAATGTTTTGATGAAATGCTTGCAAAATACTTCACGACGCTTCTTTAGATGGAAATTGCTGTAGGAATGTACAGCATTGTTAGAAAATGATTTCAGGTGATTGTATCTGCATCCTGTAGCAGTTGAAGTTCTTGCTACAGAAGCAGGGCTTGAATGACAGCCAAGGCAGTAAAATCAGGATTATAGATACAAATTGCTGCAGACACATACAGACAGAGACAACTGAGATTCTTTCAGGACAGAAGACTCTCAATACTTTTTTTCAGCATTATGCAATCTATTCAATACCTTCTTTTTCTAGATAGATCTGTTTGGAGTATTCCCTGCGGTCTAATTGGCATGAGTGCCCTCAGTGCTCAAATTAATTTTGTCCTAGTAGGGTGAACGTTTATCTCGTACTTGTCCAGCCAGTGCAGCATTACAGGTTAAAACTCAAGTAATTTCTGTTGCTGTTAAATAACAGACACTGCAGATAGATAGATAAAATGGTCCCTTTTTGATAATCCTGTTTTCCATGTAAATCCAAAGTAGGAAGGAGATTGTCTTAGATGAGAGCAAATTGGGAAGAGCTCTCAGGCTGTCTGATCTCTCTTGTCTGCTTTGCAAAAAAAGAATCAGATTAATGAACGTAATCAGATTAAGGCTGAAGAGGGGAACATATCTGGGGGGCATCAGAACTCCGCTGATACCAACGAACTATATGGAAAATCAACGTTGCGGGCCTAACATTGCTCTTTAATTTAATTTAATGGCAGCAGATAATGGGTTTCAAAGAAGTCCTGAGTACTGGCAGGAGGAGCCTGGACTTCCAGAGGGCAGAAAGACTTGAGGGAGCTGGGAAGTGGCTCTAAGACCCTGAGTTTGGGTGAATGTTGCTTGGGGCAATGATGACTTGCAGAGTCGTTTGGCACACTGGCTCACAGCCAAGCAGTGTGGGCCCTCTTTGGGTACAGGATTTGGTGCAGTTAAATCTACCTAAAACCATCTCTGCTCTCAGTCTGCTGTGTTTTGTACAGAAAAACAATGCTGAAAAAAAAGGAGGATATACCTAGAATAGGCAGAAGCAGAGATGGCCAGGATTCGGAAATACAAGAATGAGAATGACAAAAAGGAGACATATCTGAAAAATGAGGGGAAACATGGTAAAAACAGAGGTAGAAAGAGGGCATAGAAGGGAAAATGATTTATGGAGCAATATTAGATCCTTAATGTTGATTTTTCTACTGCCTCCAGCAAACTGAGAGCAAGATGCACCATGCCAGTGCAGCAACGTACTGCTGGGTCCTGAAGGGGCAGCACCCCACCTGCTTGTCTCTGTAGAAGAGGCATTTTAAGCTTTCTAAGAGAAAGTAAGAAAGAAATGGAAGTGTGAACATGAGGGAGAAAGGGAGAAGGTCAAGAACTTGAGGAGAAAGGGCCCTCGTTATGTTTTTTCTTCAGATCCATTTTCTATTTCTTCAGTGCCAACTGTATTTTTCAACAAATAAAACAGAATTGGATGTTTAAATTCTGCTGGTTGTTGCAGACTCCCAGCCTGTGCTGGCATCGAGGCCAACAATGAGTTTCTGCTTTACAGCATGAAGTATATCTCTCTCTAAAAATGCCCAGTTTTTTTCTTGCTTCATTTATTACCTTGTTTGAGGTTCTCAGAGACAGTTTCCTGGGGCAACAGTGTTCTGTTTGGTGCAAGGTCTTCAAGACCAAAAAAGGAAAGAGGAATGGAAGAAATAAGAAATCTAAGACCTGAAATGGGTGCTGCCCAGTTTTCTAAATTTTTGTTAATGTTTGGCTGATTTGTCTAAGAATTGACAAGTTCTAATTGAGGTTTTGTCCCTGCTTGGGATATTTATAAATTCTACCCCCATGTGTCCTTTGTGGATCTTTTAAGCTATGAATGCATATTGCAGATGTGGCCTTTCAGCTGGGGCGTGTAAGGTCTCTACTCATCACTGCTTTTCTTGAATTTTTTTGGCATTCAATTGTCTTGGAAACATCTCTGGCTCTGTAAAATGTGATTCACATCAGTTGTTGGGATCAAACACTGATGCACAAGCAGATCCATATGACAAAGTTGTTTTAATATTTGTTTTCATATACGGCAAAGCTAAAACTAAAGGGGCAGATGGTGGGGTGTCTGTCTTCTTTCCTGTGTCTCCCATAATCCGCTGAACAGGGGTTTGGCATATCTCAAAGCAGTATTTCCTTTTGGCAAGGGTGAGGCAATTAAATATGAACAAAAAACCCTGAGGGGAGCTAATGGGTCATCACCCCTGGTTGCCATGAAAGAATGGGAAGGTGACGATGTGAGATATAGAAAGGTCTGCTGTTAATGGTAGGTGGTACAGGTCATGTCGCAGGGTCTGCACACTCCCAGGGGTTTGAATTGCACAGGAGCAGGTGACTCCAGCTGGTTCCCAGGTGACGCAAGAGGTGCAAATCCAGGCAGATCCCTTGTCAGCTACTGAAAAGTTGTGTGCGTGCGTGTGAAATTTCTAGGCTTAATCTGCATTACAGTGTGTGTGTGCATGCGTGTAAGCTTTCTGCAGAGCTCTAGAGCATGTGTGTCATGTGGGGTGAGGCCAGAAAAGCAGATGTCCTGACCATGCCCCTCCTACCCGGGGATTAGAGATGCTCAGGGGACAGCAGAGAGAAGCTGGGACACACCTCCCTGATTCACTGCCAGAGACAGCAGCAGCTTCTGCAGGTTCAGTAGGCCTCTGCTCCTTGGTCAAAAAAAACCCTGCAGCTCCATTTCTAGCAACCATCCCCTATTTTTAGTTAACCAGAGAGGAGGAGGATGGCCTATGCCGAGGAAGACAGGTAAGGTGCTGTGAAATAGGGGATGCACAGTCATCCAAGCTGGATGGGGCTAACAAAATTACATTGCGTTTCCTCACCTTGTTTTCCTCTTCTTTCTACTGGGCACTCAATAAATGTCAGACAAAGGCTGCTCAGAAGTAAACATCTTATTATTGGAGAGGAATCTGGCCATCTGCCTGTGCAGGTGCTGGTATTATGAAATATGACAGCGAGTAGGTGACCTTGGGAGAGGTTACGGGCCAGAAGAGGCAAATGTCTCCTGTGGAGAGGCATAGACTGCGAATACGTATGGCCGTGTGCCCCCAAACATAATGCTTTAGCTGTTTATTAGGATGTGTCTGCTTTTTAACATGGATTTGCTTTCAGCCAACCTAGAAGCACAATAAGGGTGTTTTTTTTCATGCCATAAAAGATCTGTCACAGGTGACAGTCCTGTGTTTTGCAACAGATGCGTTTCTCCAGTGGATGACAGCAATCACAATAAAAGGGATTGTGTTTTCAGCTGATCCTGTGATTTAATCCAAAGTGATGATACCGAGCACTATTGTTAGGTGTGCATTGTTAGAGCAGCTAGAGGGGCCTTTGTGCTACATATATTAATTCCAGCTGTCAAAAAGCTTGCACAGGCCTTGTGCTTATGCAGTTCCAGGCCGAACACTCTGTTTGGTGACCCACAGGTCAAACTCCCCCTTTGCTCCTGCTGAGCAGGTATCTCCCTTGCATTCAGAAATTATCAGTGCTTACCAGTCCCTTTGATGTCAGCCGGAAGGTTTCTGGAAGCTAAATACTGCAGGAAGATTAATTTTGGCATCGCTGTGCTCTCAGCACTGGGGACAGCTCTCATGTGCCCAAAGCCTTTGGGACAGACAGGGCTCTGCCAGGTCCCTCTGCACTTGCTGGAGCTCCTTTCAGGCAAGGAAACATATGCAGCACCAGAGATTTACTTCTTTGGTTAAGAAGTATTTTAATATCTTCTGTTTAAAAGGAAAAAAATTCACTGTAACGTGGCACAGCTCAGTCAGTCCTGATGTCTTCAGCAGACGTTGAATGGGATCCATCCCACATTCCTAAAATTTGTGAGGATATAGGAATAATATGCATTCTTTAATGTTATTTTGCAAGGGTTTATGCACCTTTTAAAAAAAATACTGAAACCAGGAGTATTATGGTCACGAGGAAGAGCAGATCCTGGTGACCTTGTTCTTTTCTTATGCCTTCCACAGGTATGTCAAAAGCTTGGGTATTACATATAAATTCTCTTGGTTCTGTTTAATTTCTAAACAAGGATTACAGTTATTCAACAGAGAAATTTGGAGGAATTGTTCACTGATGTATGTAAAGCACTTTTAAAGCTTTTGTCTGGGAACAAGTGATAACGTAGTCAAGTGTAGTCTTTATTAATGTCACTTTCACAGCTTCTGCTTATTTCAGGAGCTCATGATACACTTAGAAAATTCAGTATGTGATGGTAAATAAACTTTCTCATTTCCAAACTTTTCCTTTGAAAAGTACTTCAGCTAAGTATGACTCTTCATTTTAATCTGTGTGTGGAAGTTATTTCTTCCCATTGGATTGCAGGTTTATGACATTTTTGAGTATTTTTGATGTCACAGTTTGTAACTAGGACCATAACTTTGATGTATCATACACTGGATAGGACTTACAGTAGTATGTAGACAGCTAAGAGATTAAAAGCTCACAGAAAACACCTGTGCAGTAACTACTGACCCTGTCAGTATAAAGAAAGAAAAGGCATAGAATTGAGAACCTTTGTTTCAATATCTGGTGCTTTAGTTGGAGGAACCAGTTGTACACAGACAGTCCTCTTAGGCCTGAGACCTCCTGGAGTGAGGAGCTCCACTGTGAAAGCTTTTCTCTCTGTCCTCTAAGGCTGCAGAGAGCAGCATCACAGCATTACTAAGGTTTACACCTCTCAAAACAAGAGACTTGATAAAAAACAACGAAAAGAAACATTCCCAGACAGACAGTGACTGCTTATCACGATCTCCAGTCAATTTTACATCACCTGCAGCCTCACAGTATCTGATTTTCTCACCTCTCAATAATCAGGTCAACTTTTCATATAGAGAACCCCGCTGCCCCTGCCTGTGTTCAGGTTAACTCCAGGACCCAGTCCCCTACCATGTACAACCATTAATTCTACTCATCAATGGTAACGATTGAGTTGCTACCAAGAACTGCTGTTAGTACCCCTGCTTTTGAGGACAGTTTCAATCAACCTTGGTACTGACTTTCAGAAAGTATCTGCATTGTCCTATTGGAAACAGGACTACAGGATTATTTTGCTATTGATTGTGTTTCAAAACTGTGATTAAGGCATCTGAATACTGGGCTAAGAGGTTAAAAGTTGAACTCTTCTCCCTTCCCATGAGGCAGATACACAACAGGCACTGTAATGCCAACTTCTATCCCACCTTCAGGCAATGGGGCTCCCTGCTGGATAAGACTTTTTTTTAAACAAGGTATTTGCCAAGTCCCCCTCTTGAATCAGGCAGCATAAGCTCCAGAGCCCAGATTCCTGGTTTTCACTTGTTTTGATGGAGTCTGATGTCTTGGCCTCTTGGCTAGGTCTAGACTGCAGGTGTGATCCCATGCCCACTCTGTGGGAGAGAAGAGGCTGAGTAAGATCTCCATGTTTATCCTTCTGTATTGAAGGAACAAGGTATCGAGGAGGGTGTTTGACATGTGGTACCAGCTTAGAAGGAAGCAGTGGGAGCTGACGGCACTCAACACTTACAGAGATTGGCCTCTCCATCTCTGTAGATGATGCTTGACCCATGTCTCAGAAGTTTACCTACTGCAGATGACAGTGTCTACTCCTTCACCAGCACAGCATTCCAGCCATGTTGTTCAGGTGCCTTCAGAGCTCCGTGCGCTTGGATCTCCCTGTCACAGGCTGGGCATCCCCGGGCACACTCATATCGGTTGCAATTTCTCAGTCTAACTGTGCTTTTGCCTTTCTTCAGCAACTCAGGAGAGACCAGAGCCCATCAGAAGCAGGAGTGATTATGCCTTGTGACATTTCTGTGATCTAGGTATCATTAGCCATTCTTCATCTACAGAATGAAACCGGCCAAGGGGATTCAAATTATTTCCCTGTAGTCAGGGGTAAAATACATGAGATTAAAAGCAATACATCTTCAATAATAGCAGTGACGCTTCTATTATTATAGTCTTAATGAAATTTCTTTTTCTCTGCACGTTTTCAGAACTTTTATCCTTTGAAGCTTGTTCTTTGAATGGGCTGATAGTGTCACTGACTTGTTCTCCTGCAGAAATAGCTACGAGGTGTATAAGGAAACAGCAGATTGGTTGCGTGCCCGTACTGCCCAGCGGCCCAGGATCGCCATCATCTGCGGGTCTGGGCTGGGAGGTCTGGCTGATGTGCTGGATAACAAGACAGTCTTCCTGTATGAGGACATCCCTCACTTCCCACAGAGCACAGGTGAGCACAACCCAGGGCATCAGCGCCCCACCCACCGGCAGCCTGCAGCAGAGCCTTACGCAGGGATCACTCAAGTCAACTCGAGCCTGTAAACCAGTCCCTCACTGGTGAAATGTGTGTTCACAGTAAAAAACCATAAACACAGCACAGAAATATGTATTTATTTATTTGATTTCCAGCTCCTGCTTTTGCAGTGCTTGGCCCTGCTGTAAAGCAAAATCATCCACTAACAGATCCCTCTAAAGTCAAAGTCCTTGAGACCTGTTACTAAAGTGACACTCTATTAATTTCCAGTGGCAGGGCATGTTGGCAGATTGGTGTTTGGGGAGCTGAATGGACAGCCCTGCGTGTGCATGCAGGGACGTTTCCACTCTTATGAAGGCTACTCCTTCAGCACGGTGAGTTCTCCTTAAGGAAAACATTCACGTAGGGGAGATGTGTTGTAAAAGCTGCAGAAGTGACTGCTTGCCTTGCTATCTAGCTGCAGGATGTTAGCTTTTGCAATGAACTTACATTGCTCTTGAAATGAGTCTTAGATTTCAGATTTGTCCCCAAAAAATAAAACTGGGAGTTCAAACCGAGAGGTGGTTGGCTTCTGTTGGATGAAGGTGATGCTCTACAGCCACACAAACTGGCTGACCCTGCTACACTTGCAGGGGGAGATAGTTTATCATATAAGGCAGATTAATTTACATGCTTAAATTAGTCAGTTTAATCATTATTTAAATCTGCAACCAGAAAACTTTGATAAGAATTATCTATTTTAATCTTCTTTTGCATTTGTATAGTTTACAGCTTTTTTTTTTTTCCCTAGAAAAAGCTCCCAGGCTACTGCAAGCTGCTATAACCTCCCAGCTAACATACTGGAATGTGTAGATATTTGCATTTATGTTACCTACCATGCACATATGTACATTTCTGTTAGGAAACACCAATAATATTTATTTATTGGCTCTTTTTTTATTTGCATAGCTTTGAGATTTTCCTTTTTTGCATTAAGGTTGTTTGCATTTGGATATAAACTAACTTTTGGCACCATTCAACTTCTTGTAGAAAAACAACTATCTTAAAATCACTCGATACAAAACTAGCTTTATCAAGATGTGTTTATCTATTAAAATTAACTCATTTCTTGAAGAAGTGGTGTCTATAGTTAGGAATTTTTTTGTTCATGATAGCATTTGATTGATAGCAGGTATCATCCAAATTCCTTCGTGACTCCTCAAAATCAAACTTAAATTTTTTTTCCAGCTCCGAATTGTTCCTTGACTTTGGATTACTCTCCAAGTCCACGTGCATAAGTAGTTACTTCAATCAGCACAGTGGTTTGATCTCTGCAAGACCTTGGCAGTGAGCAAAAACTATCTGCATGTTCTTTCTGTACCACCTTTATTTGACCTTAGTGGAACTGTAGGAAGTGTGGGCTTGGATTTTAATGGTATTCATTGCAAGATTATGTTTTAATTTGTTTAAAAAGCACTAACATTCTATTTAAATTAGAGAAATGTTTAAAATTGAAGAAGGCTGTTTTGTCTCCATATATAAGACTTCTCTTTGCATCCACAAATTGTGATATTAGAAATGTAGTAGCAGTAGCTGTCTACTGATTGTGATACTCATGGCACATATGGTTCTTGCAGGTCACATTTCCCATCAGGGTCTTCTTTCTCCTGGGGGTGGAGATCTTGATTGTCACAAATGCTGCTGGAGGACTGAATCCCCACTTTCAAGTGGGGGACATCATGTTCATAAGAGATCACATCAGCTTGTTTGGCTTGGGAGGGCAGAATCCCCTGCGCGGACCCAACGATGAGAGGTAAGAAAGCACCAACTCCAACGTTACCAATTAATCCTTTCTTCCTCCAGCCATGGGCTGGGACTGCCAGTTGTGCCTACTGACAAATATTTACTGAGGTAGAGTTTGGCTCCAGGTATCCACAAGGGAAGAGTTACAGCAGTAGCTGTGTGCGCTGTGCTACCTGCCCTGCCTTCCCTTGGCTGTTGCTTACTCTTACAAGCCTACAAGGAGTTTACACACAAATCCCCAGAAGGTTTTGTTTTGTACAAGTAGGCTTCTGATCCTTCTCCTGACATGACCAGCTGTACCATCTGCTAAAGACGCCCACTGCTCCTCCTCTTGTCAGTCCCTCTCTCTGCTGGTTCCTCTTAATTGAGCAATCAGTGAACTGTGCTGTCTCCAGCCTGGGTTTATCAACAGCCATTTCTGGTGTGATGGAATGGGTACAGCAGAGGCCAGGCAGTAAGTGGAGGGCAGAGCAAAGATGAAACCTCTAAATTTCCTGATGACCACTGTTGTATCCAGGTAATGAAACTGGGGTGCCCTTGTATTCACTGAAGGCATTGCTCTGATGAGAGGTGATTGTCATGGCAGCTTCTTCAGAGGCCTTGAGATCTACAAGAGTGACCTGCTGCTGGCTGAGCTGGGAAGTCAGGTTTTCTGTCCTGGCTGTGTAGCAGAATCTTTACCTTATGGACAGTGCAGAGAGGGGCTTCTAACATATCCTCACCCTTGAACTGCAGTTGCCACCAGATTTGGATTTGCTTTGAGCTGGATGCTGGACTAGAGGACCTCGAGGTCCCTTCCAAAATGAATTTATCATCCTAAAATCCTTCCAAGACACCATCAGACTGTAAGGTGGAAGGCAACCAGCATGGGCAAGGTCATAGCACTGAGAAGGGAAATGCCAGATGAACCAGTGTTCACAAAAAAAAGCCCTTTGGCTCTCAAATGGGGTTAAAAAGAGTGTTAGGACACATCCAGTGGAGATGCAGACAGAGCAAAGGGAAGCACATCAAATGTAAGGAAAGTCAGCATCGAAGCAGTAAAGATCCAGAGCTGTCACAAGCCTTATGCCAGGAAAGAAAGGGGCTGGATTGTCATAAGGAGAAAACAGTAGTAGGAATTGTTTCCTAAACAAGCTGGCAGGAAAGAAACCAGGTGAAAGCCAGATGTGTGAAGCCAGAGGACAGGCAAGGGAGGTGGGGAAGGAAGTGGTAGTTGCTGAGTGAAGAGTGAGTTCAGATAATAGAGTTAAATCCGTTGGTGATTTGGTGGTACCTTCATCTTGAAAAATGGACATGTTTGCAGGGCAGGCATCTGGATTGTCCTCGGATCTCTCAGAGAAAGCTCTGCTGAGAGCAAGGTGGCCTGCCTGGTTTCCAGTTAGTTAGTTCCTTCCTGATGTAACAGCAGACCTGGCTCTTGCTTCTGAAGGAATCTGAAAGGTGGTGGCAGCTGCCACAGGAGAAATAATCACTGTGCTGCGATTCCATGGCGAGAGGACAGTACCCATTTGAAGTGGAATATTTTTACATTTTTGTAGGTATTGCCGTGGGTTGGAGGAAAGAGTGGTGAAAAGCAGAGAAGCCACATGGAGTGTTTAAAGCTCTCTGGACTTGTATAATTGCTCTGGAGCAGGAGGAGAAACTCCAATCAAACAACTGCATCTGGACAACGTTCAAAGGCAGCATAGCTGCCTCATTGCCTCCCAAAAGCAGCTTCTTGGTGAAGACTGCAGTGCTCTGGGAGGTGACTTATGTACTGCTGACCAAGGCATCAAAATGGGCAAAAGGTCTTTATGAATCAAGTTTCAAAGTATTGCAGCGATTTAGCTGAGCAAACTCGTAAAATCCTGTCCAGCTGAGCTACCAGGAAGGATTTATCTAAGCACAACAGAGCAAAACTAGAGGCAATGAAGTGATGTGGAAATAATATTTTTTTAATAAATTAGAGATTGGGCTTCTGCATTGCTGGCCATTCTTCAGAAAAGGGAAGCAATTTTCATGGTGATGAATACTGATTACCTTAGGCCAGAAGGGAAAGTTTGTTTTTATTTATATAATATTTAGTGTTTATAAAAACAAAATAAGCCACCTACTGCCCTAAGCATTCAGCTGGAAGAACATGTAAACAAGCAGAAGCTTTAATAGCATAAATGAGGGCCCTAGTCCACTCCTACTGAACCACATTGGTGAACATGGCTGGGAGTTTATTTTCCAGGTTTTCTCAGCGGCAGCATAACAACTCTTGCCGTCTACCTCTGCTCTCCTTGAGTCAAGAGTAGGCTTTACTCCATCAGGAGCAGGACTGAGCTGCTATTTTGAGAGCTAGAGCAAGAGACCCAGTCTTGAAGCAGAAGATGAAAGCTACCTAAAATACAGCCCTGGAGCTCCAAGATGTTAAGTAGCTGCCTGCTGTGATGGGCCTTAAATGTAGGGACTGATGCTCCATCAGGCCCTGCTCAAACCCCTGCCCAGGGACAGTCTGTGGGACTCTGCCTCACGGAGCCCAAAGAGCAGTAACTGTCTGGTGGGGAATGTTTAGAAGTCATCACAGGCAGTTACTGGGGAGAGAGAGAACTGGCCATCAGCACTCCCTAGGGACAGGAGCCCTTGAAAGACCATTCCAGAAGGGTGTCTGCAGTAGGGAAGCAGTGCAAGGCCTTCCAACACCCATAACCTCTGTGTGCTGACAGTCTTGGTGATTAGATCTAGCAGGAATGTCATGCTCAGGGAGAGGTAGGTGCCCCTCTCCTGGAAACATTCAAGGTCAGGGGGGACAGGACTCTGAGCAACCTGATCTAGCTGAAGATGTCCCTGCTCATTGCATGGGTTTTGATGAGATGGCCTTTGAAGATCCCTTCCAACACAATTTATTCTATGATTGATGACAGAATTATCTGATGATAAGGGCAGAATGAGAGAGATTGCATCCATGGCAGGTCTGCCCTTAACATTTCCCTTTTCTCCAAAGAATGAGCATCCTTGGACTCTGAAGGAGGGAGCAGTAGCAGTATCACATGGCCGTGTCCTTTACTGCCTTTCAGGTTTGGAGTGAGGTTTCCCTGCATGTCAGATGCTTATGAACAAGATCTGCTCGGCCTGGCAATGGAGAGTGCACAGGAGCTGGGGTTCCTGAGCTTCACCAGGGAAGGAGTGTACTGCCTGCTGGCTGGGCCCTGCTACGAGACCATCGCCGAGTGCCGCCTGCTGCAGGCGCTGGGAGCTGATGCTGTGGGTGAGCTGCCAGGCTGGGCTGCCAGGGTTCTTTGGGCACATGGATTGAACAGCTAATTCTGCTCAAGGCTGACTTGCTTCAGTCTTTGACTCTCTAAGTCTCCTGAGGCTGGAGAAATGAGCTTTGTGTATTTCTGCTTCATTCTGCAGTGGCTTAGTGCAGCTCCTGGGATGGATCTGCACAAAGTCCCTGTGCTTACAGCTGCGCAGGACAAAGATCCCAGCACAACTTTGTGTTTATTTCCCAAACACAAAGTCTCTCATGCTTAGATGGCTCCACATCAGCAGGACTGAGTGGGGCTCAATAAAAATGAAGTCTTTGTCTAGTATTTTTCTTCTAATTCTGTCACTGTAAAGATTTGCACTGTGCTATCTCTCTACAAACCAGCCCTCCTTATGAGTCTTATTTAGGGATGGTAATCATGGATACCTTCCCAACTGTGTACAAGAAAAGTAAGTGCCATGATCCATATTATTCCTCCAGTATGATTCCTCCCGTGAACCCTGGCTCATGGAAGTCTGTTCATTAATACCTGCAGTTTCACTGTGTGTGAGGAAAGGAGCTCAGCTCCCCCCAAAGCCATTTTTATTTGCAATAGCTCTTTTAGCCAAGGAAGAGAAGAGCCAAATGACACAGCACATCAGTACTTCCTTAGCAAGTCTGCAAGCAGTCTGACACATCTTGAGGAGGGAGCTGTGGCACAATGATCAAATGCAGGGGGTTTATTGTGCTGAGCAGAGTTGTAAATGTAGTGCTGCAGCTATTTGAGCCTTGTACATATCACAGCCTTTAACTATTACAGAGTTCAGACACAGAGCTGAGGGGAATGAGACAAGGGCATGTGCTTGGAGGTAGGATCATGGTTTGCAGCCCTAGAGAGATCTTGTTTTGGTGTAAATCCTTACTCATTCTGGTCTTTTCCTCTGTTACTGTAGGCATGAGCACTGTCCCAGAGGTAATTGTAGCCAGACATTGTGGCCTCCGAGTCCTTGGGATCTCCCTCATCACCAACAAAGTGGTGATGAGCTACAACAGCCAAGAGAAAGCCAACCACGAGGAAGTGCTGCACATCTCGGTGGTCCAGGCTGAAGCCCTGCAGAAACTGGTCACGCACCTCCTGGGGAAGCTGGGGGAAAGCACAAACTCTCCATGACCTCCAGCCATTTATCCTTCATATCATAAAGTGTGTGAACACTACCAAGTGTTGGGGAGAGCTGTTGGTGGGACTGTCCACTTCTCTCCCAATTTTAAATAGACCTTTTGATCTTTGTGCTTTGTCTGATCTGGTGCAGAGGTTTGCTTTGAATTTTGCCAGAATGATCCCCTTGTTAGTAGCCAGTGACCAAAACAGCTGACTGGCACTTAAACACTGGCACATTCCCAAACCCCAGTGTCAGCAGAGGCCCTGGGTACTGTGACCTCCAGCTGTCTCTCTTGGGGCACCATCCTGCCCCAAGTCTCTGCTCCCCCATTGCACATGAGCCAGGTCAAGAGTTGGTCGTGGGGCTTGGTGCCTGCTGGGCCTGCTTTGTGGGGCCTGGTCTGAAGCCAGTGGAAGCCCACAAAAAGACTGAGTTTCGGATACATTAAATGGACCAGGCTAAAGATGTGATCTGCCTGGAACAAGCAATGGTGCAGAGCAGGTGAATTGCAATTGGCTCTACAGCTTGGAAAACCACTGCATTCCCCATGCGTTGTGTGACCTTCCGCTCCCAGGTCTCCCAGAAAGCCCTCTCTTTGCTCATCCTTGGCTCCTCATGACCAGCTGAAAAGCTCAGTAGCTGTTTGCTACAATGCAGCACATCCCCGGCACCTCTCACACCTTTCCATTCTGTTTCATTGCCCAATTTAGCAGGGCATGAAAATTCAGCTCAGTACAAGGCATGACTTATCTGTGCACCATGTAAACGTTGCCAAGCTGGAAACAGAATCCAGGTCCATCTCTGCTTAGTTTTGATCAGTTTCTGGATATCTTGGAGATCAGTGGCTTCAGCACTGCAGACTGATTTCCTGTTGGTACCCAAAGACAGAGAGATCAGTTTGATCCCATGTTTCACATGATCTTTGCTGCTGCCACTGCAGCAGATGTTGGAGCACCAATGGTTTGTGGATTTTAGCAATGTGAAATTACAGTGGAAATATTTTGAATCAGGTATTATATTTTTATGGGACTTTCTTGGTCCTCTTACATAAAGAAATTGAGCAGTGAGTAAAGGACAAACAGGAGAGGTTCTCCCTTACGAGTGTGCTGATGGTCTGTCAAGGAAGGGGGAACAGTCACCAGAACGGCGCATTATTCATTGTTCCTCAAAGGTCAAGCTGAGCTGTGGATGCAGCTGGATGTGAAACAGTGACTGTAATTATTAGATAACCTTTTTCCCTTCATTTATCTTGTAGTTCTCTATAAAGCCCATCACTGTCACAGCTAAATGTTTTTAGTTGACTCAGTGGTCTGAACTGAAGACACCCAGCTGGTCATGGAGAGGTCCCAACCTGCCTTCCTAAATTTAGCTGACCAGTTGTTTACCATTCATGCTTGCCCTCCGTCACAGCCTTCAGCCTTCCATGACATTTCTTCCATTTTTTTCCAGATGGGTATTTGCTTGAAGCCTTTCATGCTGCAATTATCCATGGTGCAGATGTTGCCACCAGGAGGAAGAGTTGTGCTGTGAATGTTTTCCATTAAAGGATAGCACTTCAGGTGCAGGGGAAATCTTGGGGTGGCCCCCTTGTCTCCTCCTGGGCAGTGTTACCTCTGGTCAGCCCTGAGAAATATCTGCCCAGCCTGGTCTGGAGGACTTGTGGAGAGGAATGATTCATTGCTAGTGCTTTTGTGGGAGAGTCACTTGTTCAGCAGCTCCTGGCACTTGGAGGAGCCGCCAGAGACAGCAGCTCTTCCCATTTGGTGGGTCTAACTGTCAGGAGAGTCTCTGGAACCAGCTCTGGTGGTAATCTGCAAAGGGAAAGAGGCTCCAGCTCCATCTTCCACAATGCTTTACAGATCAAGCAGGAGTGAAGTGCTTGTTAAGAGGGGCAGCACAAGCAGGGAAATATGAAAAGTGGCAGATGTGCAGAGCAAGAAGGAACCACTTCTACCTGCTCCCTTTTCAGACTTGTCCCAGTATGGGCTTGTTACAGGCTAGGGAGAGAGCAGATAATTTCCCCTGCCTAGAAAATGGTGCTTCACATTCATCTAATTAATACTTGGTAAATACAAAGTCTCTCAAGTGGGAGTGGAAGGCAGCTGTGCAGCTCGCTGTAGCTAGCAGCAGCCAGAGTAGCTAAGGCTGGGATTTCAGCAGACTCCATTAATTAATCAGAGTCAGGCTGGGCTCGGATGTGAAGGAAAGCATCCAAAAAACCTGCTGGTACTTCTCAGGCAGGGTTTGAGATGATGAGGAGCTTGGCAGCAGCACCTGCTTTCGGCAGGCCAGGTCTGCTCCTCTCTCCAGCTGCACCAGCGGCAGATACCATGCTCTTGTGTCTGAATACAGCTGAAATGCCACTTAAAATTGAATCTGAAAATCACTGTGCAGCTAAATCTTCAGCAAATTACATCTGTTTAAAAAAAAATTCTAAATTGCATCTGAACCCTTAAACAGTTTGGGGTTCTTCTTTCAGCTGCCCAGAGTCGGCTTGGATGGCCCAAACTCTGCATGAACATCCCGATTTTTGTCCCTGTCAATCATAAGAGGAAGCTGCCCTGGGCACTTTGGAAAGGATCTTATTCATTTGCAGACGAGAGGGGAAATACAAAAATTAACAGAGTGAGCTCGTCTGGCTTTGGAGATACTTTTAATGCATTTTGAGGTTTTTTTACTGCTGGCTAATTTTAAAAGTCTGAAATACAGTGATGTAAGATGTGTGGGGAAGGAACTGTGAGGGAATAAAACCTGCTGTGATCCTGAAAACTGTGTTTTTGTTTGCTTGTGCCAATGCCATTGGTTAGAAAGGAAGGAGGTGCTTAACTGCTCTCCCTACATCCAAGCCGCAGGCTGGAGGAAGCAGGGAAGCCCCACAGCACCACATTCCTGGGGGATTAGAACTCAAAGCTGAGGATAAGCAGGACCAACATTTGCCCAGCACTTGGCACAGGTATTTCTTACTGATCCCACTAGGCTGACAAACTCACGGAAAAAATACCAAGTACCAAAGTACCTCGACTCACCTGAGCAGGTGGAAGGTGCGGTGAGCTGTGGTGGTGCCAGTGCAGCAAGTCATCTGTGCTGGAGGCAGGACACGGTTTCCTTGATGCTCTGCCTTTTGTTTAGTGCTTTACGTGATTTCTGGCAATATCCATGGCTGAAATGACAACCTCAGCTTTCATCATTCCTGTACTCTGTGCCACTTACCTGCTTCTGACATCCAGGGCATTGTGGTCATAGGGATAAGCTGAAAGATGCATGGAAAGCTAGAACACCTGGCAAGTGGGAAAAGAGCCCCAAATTAAATTGTGATCATGGCTTTCTCAGTGCTGTGGTTGGTAGTGAGCCCAGGTGCTGCCTGGTTAGGGAAAGCCACCAGAAAGGGCTGTCCCATGTGGCTGTACCCATGGCAAAGGGACACATGGAACACCTGTGCAGGGCAGAGCTGGCACAGCTCCTCCTTTACTTGCTCACAGCCATGGACTCTGAGCCAGTCTGCCCCATCCTCTGTGCCAGCTTTTTCCTTTTCCTTGCTCATCAGTCCAGAGAAAACTCTCCAGATCACAGGGTCCTTCTGTTTCCAGTCCCCTGGAGAAGACAGAGGTGTTACATTGATGCCTTCATGTGGGATTCACATAAAAGTGTGAGGCCAAGAGGAGAAACCTCTGCCACAGCCCTTGGCAGGACCATATCAGGAGTGTTTAAGTAGAAATTTCTGCTGTTATCTGAGAAACAACCCTGTGACCCAAAAAAATCTGATGGTGTGATTCATCCTGTTTCCTTTGCAAGCCTCGGTTTCCCACTTTTTTTTTACATGAGGTTTGCCTTTTGCATTCTTTCCTATATAAAAGTAAATCAGAAAGCTTTTAAAAACCTGTGCTATCTGTCTCACCAGCGAGCATGTGCCTTGCCTTCAAGTTGTCAAAATTCCCTTAGATGTTTCTCTTTATTGAAAACCTGCAGTTGAAATAAGGGAATTCTGCTATAGTGGTGTGTTGTTTGGGCTTTTTCCAAAAGCTTTAGGTCTTCGCTGCAAGGATTTCATTTGCAGGAAAGAATTCAGCTCTCCCCTGCTGTGCTGAATGTGCAGAGCAGGGGGGAGCAATGTGGGTCACAGCAGTGGGCTGATCTCAGTGTGTTGCTGAATTAAGTCCTGGCTCTGTAAGCAGCATGATGGTCTGTTATTTCCAAAATCTGATGGCATGTTCAGAGTGAATAATAGACTGTCCTGACTTGGACCCACAAGGAACTTCAACGCCTGGCCCTGCAGAGGACATCCCAAGAATCCCATCATGTGCCTGAGAGTGTTGTTCAAATGCTTCCTAAACTCTGTCAGGGTTGGTGCTGTGACTACTTCTCTGGGGAGCCTGTTCCAGTGCCCAACCACCCTCTGGGTGAAGAACGTTTTCCTGACACCCAGCCTAGGTGGTGGGGCAGGGGTGGAGGCTGGAGGGAACCATCCAGCCCTTTCTCCCACAGAAGGGACATCCCTGGTGCCTGGACACGCACATGCGAGATGGCTTCAAACAGCAGCACAACCACCACTTGCTTTCCTTTCCTGAAGCTTCACAGCCCTCTCTAAAAGTCTTTCTCAATCTTAGCAAATCCCTTCCTGCAGCAACGAGCCCCTCTTGCCCCGCCAGCTGCTTCAGAGAGGCAGCCTGGGGAAGCATTTCCCCAGAGAAGGGAGGGAGCGCACCTGGAGCCCAAATATTGCTCCCAGGCCCCAACTGGGAGCAACCTTGGCTCTTTGTAGCAGAGAGATGGGTGTCATGGTGCAGCATGAATGTGATGGGCTGGTGACCCAGAGCCATCCCTGTGCTGGGCTGGAGCTGGGCTCCCTGTGGAGCAGACAATGGACCAGTGTTGGTCCCTGTACCCATTCTCTCCCCTCCCTGGGCACAACTGGGGACACATCCCTAAACCTAGCCCTGCAGAAGCAGTGAATGTCCCCTCTCAGCCCCCAGGAAAAAGCTGCTCTGGAGGGAGTGGGACAGTAAAGCAATGGGCTCTGCTGGGGAAAACCGTGCTGCAATAATGGAAAAAATAAGCTTTTTGGGACTAATTTCTGTGCCAAACCACAGGAAATGTGAATGGAATACACAGGACACCCTTCAGTGTCCCACATGTGCCTGAAGGCTGCGTTGTGCAGCAGGGAGGAGGAGGAGAAGGCCATTGCACTGCTCAGTGTCCCAGTGTGGCTCTCCTCATGGGATGCTGGCACAGCATCTCTTCCCTTGCCTGAGGTCCTGTGTCCTGCCCTGCCTCAGCTTCCCACAGCGTTAGAGCCAGGCGTGGCTCCATCTCCACTGCACTGAGCTCCTCCAGGCCCCTGCCATTCAGAGGGAGCACCTCACCCCCCCGTTCTTCCAGCCAAAAGACAAAAATAAGAGGCACCAGCACCTGGCAGGATGGGCAGTGCCCCGGATAACTCCCAGCAGCTGCCTGCTGCCGACCGGGTCCCTGCTCTGAGCACATCTGAACTTCCCTGATGCCTTCTCATCTTTAATTAAGCACTTCCATGGCTCAGCCTTCTTGCTGGATCTGATTTTTTTTTTCTCTGTAGCCATGGCAACGCTTCCCCTGGGCAGGCTGCGCTGGAGCCAGTGACAAACCCCATGTGTGGCTATTTTGTTTGGGCCTGGAAACTTCCCTGCCATTTGGGAAAACTTGGGAAAAGAAAATCCCGCAATGAGCTGGTGAACGGGAAGGGGAGCCAGGGTGAGAAATGTTTTTTGGGCTGAGCGTCCCTTCCGTCCCCCAAGGAGCCCTGCTCCAGCAGGGATGGCAGAGCCTTATCTGAGGATTCCTTTATTTTTCTTCCAAAAGATGGCTGCAGTGTCCAAGTTTTGTGTCCTTGCTCCAGCCATGGGTGCGAGTGACCCCTGCTGTGGCCATTGCATGGCCCCTTAGTGGTGGTGACACAGGGACTGCCATCACCCTGCTCTTCCTGCCAGGACCAGCCAATCATGAGCCGAGAAGCTGCCGTGAGGCAGGGGGACAGTGACACAGATGTGGTGACATGGGGCATGGGCATGGTGACTGGGGTAGGGCTCGGTGGCACAGGAGGGGATGCAGGGACGTGGGGAAGGAATGGAGTGACAGGCAGGAGGAGGCAGCAGGGCGGAGTGACAGGGCAGGGCTAGGTGTCAGGAAAGGGGTAGGTGACATTAAGCAGGGTGGGTGATGTGGGACAGGGATAAGTGGCACAGGGCAGGGATAGGTGACACGGGGCAGGGGTAGGTGACAGAGTAGGGGTAGGTGACAAAGTACGGACAAGTGTCAGGGCACGGGCTGCCGACCCCAGTGCCCAGTGTTGCTCCCACTGCTCCCACAGCGTCCCAGTATCCTGGTGTCCCTGTATCCCGATGTCCTGGTATCCCGGTGTCCTGCTGTCCTGGTATGCCGATGTCCCAGTGTCCCAGTATCTCGGTATCCTGGTGTCCGGGTATCCCGCTGTCCCAGTATCTCGGTGTCCTGGTGTCCGGGTATCCCGCTGTCCCAGTATCTCGCTGTCCCGCTGTCCCGCTGTCCCAGTATCTCGGTGTCCCGCTGTCCCGCTGTCCCGCTGTCCCGCTGTCCCAGTATCTCGGTGTCCCGCTGTCCCGCTGTCCCGCTGCCCCCCGTGCCCGGCCGGTGTCCCGGGGCGGCGGCGCCCTCTGGCGGCGGCGGGCGGCGCGGCGGCGGCGGGTATAAAAGGCGGCTGCAGGCGGCGGCGGGATCGGGAGCGGCGGGATCGGAAGCGGGATCGGGAGCGGGATGGCCGGCCCGCAGCAGGCCCCGCACCTCCACCTGGCCGAGCTCACCGCCTCCCAGTTCCTCGACATCTGGCGGCACTTCGATGCGGACGGTCAGTCCCGGGGCGCGCGGGACACTTCGCTCCTCAAAAAACCGGCGGGGAGGGCACCGGGCTGAGCATCCCTGGGGGCGCGGGACAGAATGGGGGGGTGGTGAAGAGTCCCTGGACATCCCGGAGGAGAGGATAGAGCCTCCACCGCCGCAGCATGGGGGTAACGGAGAGCCCCCGGGATGCAGAGTCTCCGGGGTGATGGAGAGTCTCCGGGGTGATGGAGAGTCTCCGAGGTGACGGAGAGTCTCCGGGGCGCAGCCCCATCGGTTGAAGCTCCGGGATCGGGGAGGCGATCGGTTCCCCAGGACCTCCCCGTCGGGAAAGGACGGGGAGCCCCAGAACTGGACCCCGCGGGGAGACCTCAGCCCATGGGACGCCGAGACCGGGATATCCCGAGTCTCCTTGGCACATCCCCCGGGTGCCTTGAGAGTTCGGGGCTGGTGTCACCTCTGGGTGCTGCTCTGGGTGTCTTGCCCTTCCCGGGGTGCCCAGTGTCCATCCTCGGTCCCCTCCATCCCCCCGCCTCGGCAGTGCCCCATACCTGGAGGGAGGGGGGCAGCGCGGCCACCAGCTTGGCCCCAGGGTCACCCCCTTGCCAGGGGTGACAGAGTGGGTGTCCCACACCCGGAGCAGGCTGAGGAACGGTCCCTCCACGCCTGGAGTGCTCGGTCCCTCCCTGCCTGCTCCCCAGCTCACAAAACCTCTCCCCGGGGATGCTGTGGCAAAAACCGCGTCCACTCCTTCCCACGGAGCCACATCTGGGCAGGACATCCCTGTTCCTACCACTGTCAGCCCCAAAACGGGGGGAAATGCAAAAAGCAGCATCATTTTGTGGGAAAACAGTTTCTTTTAGCGCTGCGGTGCCATGAAGGAGGCTCAGCCTGCTGGGAACAGCAGCCCAGGGGAAAGCTCCTGCCCTTCACTGGGTCTCCTGTTCTTGCAGGGAGATTTGGGGACCAAAACCCTCCTAGGAACTGCGTCATGCAGCCTCCCCAGCTGCGCTGCTGGAACTGGAGCTCCACTTGCTCCCGGCTGCACTTTTGGGGTTCCCCCTGCAGCCCCACAGCACCAGGGACACGGACATGGGTCCCTGTCACTGCTGGAGCTGGCACTGGAGCAGCCACCAAGGGGTTGGGAAGGTGGCACTCCAGTGGGAGTGGGCAGCTCCTGATGTGGGTGTCCAGCTGCCTCCCTGCAGCGCATCCCACTGTGCCCTTGGATGTGCTCTGTCATCTCTAAAACAGCATCAGGCATGGATCCAGCTTGGCCCACAGCCCCCTGGCAGGGCAAGGCTGTGGAGCTGCGGCACGGCAGGTGCCCAGGAGAGGAAGGACTCAGGCATCGAGGAAGAGGGTGGCCTTGACAAGGACAATGCTTGGCGGCACCAAGCAGGAGCTCCAACAGCCCTGGCTGCTTCCCTGTGCCAATGGAGGGACCTGGGGTTCATGTCTCTGTGCATGGGACTACTTCACCCAAACTCATCCCTGCATTTAAACCCCTTCAATGTGGCTTCCATGCCTTGAGCCACTTCCCCTCAAGGCTTGTCATGCCCCAGAGATGTCCCCTTGGATGTCTTTGATGTCCTCACTTTACCAGCCACAGCTGCCCCAAGGCTCCAAGGTGGAGCTGCATGGATTGGCTGTGGCTCTCCGGAGGGGATTTTCCATGACACTCTACATCCCGCTGCTCTGCAGACATGGATCAGACCTGTCCAAGCTGCTGCTTGGAGGAAGCCAAGCTACCGGCCACAGCTTTTCTTGGCCTTATTCTTATTTCCCAGCTCAAAACTCTTGTTGATTTTTTTTCCCTAACTGAATTCAAAGGCGCTTGGGGTTCTCCTTCACCCACAAAAGCAGAGCTTCTGGGAAGAGCAGTGGGAAGCCAAGTACCTCAGTGGCTCACACCAGCACCCCAACATCACCCAAGCCCCTCATCCCCTCCTGGGAAGGATGCTGCTCATCCATTGGGATGTGGTCACCAAAGAGGAAGGTACCCTGGGACTTCCCCAGTGCTTCAAGCTGGGATGTGGATGGGTTATTCCCAGCTGCTGTGTTGCAGTGGGGAGAAGATGCTGCTGGGGAGCTGCAGGTGATGCCGAAGGCGGCGCAGAGCAGGGAGCTGTGGTCCAAGCCTCTGGAGGCTGAAATGCAGAGCAGTCCTGGGGGAAACGTTCACAAGGAAGAGCCCTGGCTATCCCTCAGCCAGGCACTTCAAGGGAAAGGGCAACATCCCTCTGCTGTGTCCAGATGTTGTTGGAAGGGAGGATTTCTGGCAGGGAGGTGACACCTTGCCTGGCAGCACCATGGAGCCAGTGTCTTCACTGCTGTCCCCAGCCATGATGTGACCCTGCTGCTTCCAGGCACAGCAGCCACCCCCCAAAATCACCAGCACTGTGGGAGCCATGTGTGGCTGAGCCCTGGCTGAGCCATCTGGCCATCGAGCATGCCACAGGCAGGGTGGGGCTGTGGATACCCCGGGTTCCAGAGGAACCACATCTCAGCACAGATACTGGCAGTGAGAGGTGCAGGGTACACAGGACAGGGATCTTTTGGAGCTCCTGCCCACGCTGGAGACTTGCAGTGGGGCGACCCCTTCCTGGGGCTGATCTTGCACCCAGGATGGGGGGATGCTGTTCCAGGTGCTTTATCTCTACTCCCCATTTGCCCTTGTGGCCCCCACAGGGGGTTGAGAGGAGACAATCCTGGTTGGGAGATGCTTGGACAGAATGGGGAGGTTTATTTAAACTACCTGATTGAAGCATCAGATACAGAAAATGCAGCAAAGACCAAGGAACAAAGTCCCCTGTGCCCTACAAATGAGTGCAAGTGACAAGTCCAAAGTCGTGTATCACCTGGGTAAATATGGGCATTACTGGTATGTGCAGCACTCGGCATCAACATTGGCTGGTGTTTCTTTGCTGCCACAGTTGCCTTGGAGCCATCTCCTGATGCAGAGGGAACAAGCACCGTGTCCCCTGGGAGCATCTATCCCTCTCCTCCTGTGCGCTGACACTGTGGAAGTCTTAATGCGGTTTTTTCCTCCCCCAGGAAATGGCTACATTGAAGGCAAAGAGCTGGAAAATTTCTTCCAGGAGCTGGAAAGTGCAAGGAAGGGGGCAGGCGTGGTAAGAACATCTTCTGGTTTTGCTCCCTCCTTCCCCTGTCCCCTCATGCCCAAAGATTCACACTTATGTCAGCCTCATCTCCTTTGCACACTGATGAGTGGGACTGGGGATCCTCTGGGAGGAAAGTGGGAGAACACCAGTGCAGGGAATGGGGAAAATGCTCCCATCCCCTCTCTCCTTGCTGGCAGGACTCAAAGAAGGACAATTTGGGTGACAAGATGAAGGAGTTCATGCACAAATATGACAAAAATGCGGACGGCAAAATCGAGATGGCGGAGGTGAGCAGTGCTGGACCTGACAAACCCCGGGTTGTTCATGTCCCACCCCCATGCTCATGTTTCCCCTCCACCATTCCACCATGCCTGTGTTCCCCACAGCTGGCCCAGATCCTGCCCACAGAGGAGAATTTTCTGCTGTGTTTCCGCCAGCATGTGGGCTCCAGTTCAGAGTTCATGGAGGTGAGTGGGGCAGGCTGTGCTGGGGGATCCCCGGGGAACTAAGTCCAGCTCCACCATGGGAAAACTACTGGGAGCTTGAACTGCCCAAACCTCCCCTAGTCTCCCCAAAACTCTTGGCATTAACTCAGCATTGGGAGGCAGTGCGGGTTTAGGGAAGAGAGGGAGTGTGGTGAGTTTTCCCAGTTCTCAGCACTCTTGGATACTTCTCAGGGCAGCCAGGTGCCTCATCCCAGCCTCCAGGCGAGGTGAGATGAAAGGATTTGGGACTTTTTTGTAAATTTCCCCTCATGGTAGCTCCTAAGTGCCCAAGGGATGTGCCGAAGCCAACACTGCTCTGAGCGACCCCACAACCTTGCTGTGCCCTTGCATGGGGTGAACCCACACAGGTGGGAGAGAAATTGCAGATGGGGAAATAAAACATAGCTGGGGGTGGAAGGGAATGTGCAGCATCCTGGAGAGGAAGGAGCTTGTACTTGGAAACTGAACCCTGGGTGGAGGGGAAAGCTGAAAGAAGAGCACCTGTGACAGGGAGGGGGGCGGGGTAAGCAGGCACTATTGTTTAATTGGGGGATGCAATTAAATATTATTAAGTATTAAAGCCTGATCTTGCATACTGACATGAGGATAAAGGCTCTTGAACTCATGGTGTGGGGCTGAACAAAAGCATCCAGCCCCAAGGGAGAGCAGGCGGCACCAGAGGGAGTGTGAGGTGGCCCCATCTACTTTAGAGTGGTGGGGGACGCCCTCAGCAGGGGTTTATGGGGACACACACGTGTGGGGGGAGTGGGGGACACGAGCCCCCGCAAAGGCTCACGGCAGTCCCTCCACAGGCTTGGCGCAGGTATGACACGGATCGCAGCGGCTACATCGAAGCCAACGAGCTCAAGGTGGGCTGTGGGCAGGGGGTGGGCTGGGCTGGGTCCCCCTGCCAGTGGGACATCCCCGCTGAGACAGCCGGGGATGGGGACAGCCAGCAAAACCCTCTCCTCCCAGGGCTTCTTGTCGGACCTGCTGAAGAAGGCGAACCGGCCCTACGACGAGCCCAAGCTGCAGGAGTACACACAGACCATCGTAAGTGGGACCGGGGGTACTGTGTCCCCAGCAGGTCTCACCAGGTGGGTGGCATGCAGGGGAGGAGGAGTGATGGGTGACAGAGTACTGTTTGTGTCCCAACAGCTGCGGATGTTTGACATGAACGGTGATGGGAAGCTGGGCCTCTCCGAGATGTCCCGGTAAGGTCACGGCTGCAAGAAGGAAGAGCTGGGGAGGGAAAGACACCTGAAATGCTCGTATTTAGGAAGAGTCAGCTCCAGCTTCCAGGGAAAACTCTTTTCCTCTTTAATTTACTCATGTTTCTGAGCAAAACATCACTGTGATTTAAGAAAGTGTCTTTTTCTGGCTGCTTCCCGCTCTTCCCTGCCCTTCTTGTTTTTCAGACTTTTGCCCGTGCAAGAAAACTTTCTTCTGAAGTTCCAGGTAACATAATACTACTACTGCTAATAATAATAACAACTCCAACCCCTCCCTCATGCCCTGGTGTCCCTTGCCACTTTGCAGGGAATGAAGCTGTCCTCAGACGAGTTCAATGCCATCTTCGCCTTCTATGACAAGGTAGGGAGCCAGCTCATGGGAAACTGCCCCAAATAAATATAGCTTGGCAAAAAATAACCCCAAATCATATGGTTTTGGTTGAGGCAATTCCCCGCTGTGGTTTGGGGTGGGAGAACTGGGTTTACCTCTGGCTGTGCTGGCTGAGGGTCTGGGGGTGCCCATGTCCAAGGGGGAATTGTGGGGCTTGTGTCCTTCCTGCTGTTGATGTCCCTCCCACACTATCCAGGACGGAAATGGCTTCATTGATGAGAATGAGCTGGATGCACTTTTGAAAGACCTGTATGAGAAGAATAAGAAAGTAAGTGAGGGCAGATCTTGGGTGCCACCCCCAGAGCCTCCCAGTTCCTTTTCCACTCTCCCAGCAGCATCTTCCCATGTCCGTGCTCCATGGGGACCCGGAGATGCTGGTCCGGGTGCTGACCCTGCATTCTCATGGGAAGCTGCACTGGAGCTGGGGGGAACGTAATCTCAGCCTAGGGGTGCTCCCCAGGGAGAAAGGGGATGCCCACCCCCACTGCCTCCCATGCCTTGCAGGAGATGAATATCCAGCAGCTCACCAACTACAGGAAGAGCATCATGAACCTCTCTGACGGGGGCAAACTCTACCGCAAGGAACTGGAGATGGTGCTCTGCAATGAGCCCCCCATGTAGGACCGACCCCTCATACACACAGCCCACGCTCCTCCTCCCCGAAAACAAGCACAAGGGGGGAGCCCCCATCACTGCAGAGCTCCCCCAACAGCTCTTGGGTTTGCTGTAGGTTGCTAAATTCCCATTTTGGGGGGGGAACTCTTTTTTTTTTTACCCATCTGCCTGTTTTGTTTAATTATATTATTTTTTTTCTTTGTGGGGGTGTTGTTTTCATTCCTTTGGTCTCTTCTGGAGTTTTTATCATTTACCAAAGAACGGTTTACTAATAAATTCAAGTACTGCTAGACTGGAGCTCCTATTTCTCCATCCCATGGTGGGCTGTGGGGTGACAGGGAGAAGGGAGACATCCTCACACTCTGATCCCACTGAGGATGAGGCTGCTGGATGGGGAAGAGAGATGGAGCATTTGGGAAAGCCCCTGTGGGATGAGGGTCATTGGAAAATCGCTGGGGAGCAGAGTGCAGGCAGGCTGGGTGGGGACACTGTACCTCCCAGTCACCCCTCCCAGACCCTGCCAAAGCCTCCCAAGGGTTGTTTCCTTCACTCCCAGTTTTGCAAACCAGTCCCAGGTGATGATGCTGGTGGAATCCCAGTGCAACCTTTCCCACCCCTGTACTATCCAGTGCAGCCCAGCTGAGGCCTGTATGGCCCAGTATGGTGCAGTGCAGTCCCATCTGGACATGTACAGCCCAGCACAACCCCGTACAGCCCATTATATCCCAGTAAAACCCCACACAGCCCAGTATGGCCCAGTGCAGTCCTATATGGCCCAGTACGGCCCCACACAGTCCAGTATGGCCCGTTACAGCCCTGTACATCCCTCTGTCTCAGTACAGCCTGGAATGGCACAGGGCAGCCAAGTACAGCCCAAAACAGTCCTACAGAGCCCTGTATAGCTCCATATGGCCAAGTACAGCTCAGTATGGCTCAGTACAGGCCAGTGTGGTGGCTCAATACAGTTCAGTATGGCCCAGTACCATGCTGTACAGATCTGTGTGGTGCTGTAAATCCTATATGGCTAAGTACAGCCCAGTACAGACCTTTACAGTTCCACATGGCCCTGTACATCCCAGAATGGCACAGGGCAGCCAGGTACAGCCCCATACAGCCTAGTATGGCCCAGTACAATCCTGCACAGCTCCATAGGGCCAAGTACAGCCCTGAATATCACTGTAGAGTCCTGTAGAGTGTTACAGTCCTGTATAGCTCCCTGTAGCCCAAGACTGCCCTGTATAGACCTGTATGGCTCCATATGATGCAGTGCAGTCCTGTACAGCTCAAGTGCAGCGCTGTACAGACTAGTATGGTGCAGTACTACCCAGTACAGCCAAGTACGGCCTGATACAAGATGGTCCAGCACAGCCTAGTATGGCCTACCATGTCCTAGTTGAGTCCTCCATATCCCAGTACCGCCTACTACAGCCCAGTATAGTGTAGGACAGCTCAGTACAGCCAGTATGGCCTGGTACAAGATGGCCCACTACAGCCTAATACAGCCCACCACATCCCAGTGGAGTCCTGCATAGGTCAGCACAACCCAGTACCGCCCAGCACGCCTCACTGCGGCTCAGCCTAGCCCAGCCTAGCCCAGCACAGCCCAGCACAGCCCAGCACTGCCCGGACCGAGCGGGCGGGAGGCGCGGCTGCGCTGACCCTTGGCGGCCGCCAGGGGGCAGCGCCGGCGGGGCCCGGCGCGCGGCGGCGCATGCGCGGGGC
>NW_024581093.1:6198194-6349859 GCF_017639235.1 Corvus kubaryi | reverse complement strand
CGGTGTGAAGTGCTCGCCCGCCGCCGCCACCACCGCCGCTGCCGCCATGGCGCTCCTGCACAGCCGCCGGTTCCTCGCCGCCCCGCGCCTCGCCGCCGCCGCCTCTCGAGCCAGGTGAGGGCTGAGAGATGGCTCAGCCCCTGGGGCCGCCCGCCGGTGCCGGCGGAAGGGTTTCCCCGCGGCTGAGCCGCGCTCCGAGGTGGCGGTGGGGGGAGGCTGCGGGGAGCGGATCCCCCCGTGCGGCTCGCGGGTGACGCCGCGCTGGGGACGGGAAGTTGCTGGGGGACGGACCGCGCTGGGATTGGCTGGGGAGGGGGGTTCTCGCGCCGTGATTGGCTGCGGCCCAGCCCGACGCCCCCCGCTGCCCTTGAGGCGCCGCCGTGGAGGGCGCGTAGGCACCGGGGAGCCCCGAGAAGCGGGGCTGGGGGAGCCCGTGCCTCGAACGACGGGGCTGGGGACACCCTGTGCCTTGAGTAATGGGGCCGGAGTGCTGCTGGTGGTGTGCACTGTGCTACAGGGCGCGAATGATGTGGTCGGTGAGAAGCTGGACGTGCCCAGGCCATGTGCGCTCGCAGCTCAGAAACCAACCGTGTCCTGGGCTGCATCACCGACAGCGTGGGCAGCAGGTAAAGGGAGGGGATTCTGCCCCTCTAGTCCGCTCTGCTGAGACCCCACCTGCAGCACTGCATCCACCTTTGGGACCCCAGCACAGGAAAGACATCGACCTGTTCGAGCAAGTCCAAAGGAGGCCACAAAGATGATTAGAGGAATGGAGCACCATTTCTGTGAGGAAAGGCTGAGTGAAAGAGCTGGGGTTATTCACCCTGGAAGAGAGAAGGCTTCAGGGTGACCTAGTTTTGGCCTTCCAGTACCTAAAGGGGCTACAAGAGCACTGTAGGAGAGGGACTTTTGACAAGGGCATGGAGTGCCAGGACAAGAGGGAATGGATTTAAGTTGACAGAGGGCAGGGTTAGATTAGATATTAGGAACAAATTCTTACCTGTGAGGCTGGGGAGGCCCTGGCACAGGTTGTCCAGAGAACCTGTGCTTGTCCCATCCCTGGAAGTGTTCAAGGCCAGGTTGGACAGCGTTTGGAGCAACCTGATCTAGTGGAAGGTGTCCCTGTCTATGAAAGGGGTTTGGACAAGGTAATCTTTCAGGTCTCTTCCAAGTCAAACCATTCCAGGATTCTGTGTGCTGTGAAATGGGGCTGAGGTGCTGCTGTCTGGCTGCCCTGTGTAGTGGGACCAAAGGCACCTCTGCACTGTGCAGTGGGCCTGGGGATCATGCACGGTGCAGCAGGTCTGCGGTGACCCCATGATCCATGAAATGGGGCGGGAGTAGTGCTGGCTGTGCTAGAGTTTTGCCCTCAGGGGTGCAAACCCTGGCATGAGCAGGGTGGGAGTGGCTGTGTTTCTGTGAGGACCAGTCCTGCACTGGCAGCTCTGGATTCTGCTGTCTCTGGTCAGCAGAGGTTTGGATAGAAGGATGCAGGGTGCTGCTGGAGCTGTGCGAAAAGCCCAGAACAGCTTCCACAAAGTACAGCTGACCTGGGAGCCACAGGGCTGGGAACACCACTGAGACCAGATGGCCAAGAAGCAGAATGTGCAGAGGGATCTGGACAAGGCCTTGTTGCTCTCCAGAACCCTTTAATTCATGGCCCTCACTAGTGGGGAAGTCGCTAAGAAACTGTCCAGCCCATGTCAGAGCAGGAAAGCAGTGGTTTTTTAAAATCTTCATTCCAGCAGTCACTGTTGCTTCTAAGCCAGCCTTCTGGCTCTACTCAGCAGGGACAGAAGAGAAGCTATCTAGAACTTGTGTTTTGTGCCCAGGACTGTAGCAGGCCTGGGAAAGATATGGAGCCTGCTGGCATAAGCTTTGCTTTTCTCAAGCTTATACAGCAAACTATAAATTACCAAACTGCATTGAGGTCACCCAAGAGAGGCTGTTAAGTTTTGTAAGTAAGCAGTCTCTGTGCACAGCCCCCCCTTTTTCCTGTTCAGGAATAGTGGCTTATTATACAACGATGGAAGCCAAGCAGTGATTAGCAGTTTTTGTTTCCTTATCTTCAGCAATATTATGTGGTGCTCCAGCTGCTACCCTTACTCTGTGCTGAGAATGCTCTTTCTGAAATCAGGACAAAGATAAAGAGATAGGAAATGGTTAAAACGGCTCCCTTGACACACAAATGCTGATTAGGGTGATAACTCAGTCTACTGCTCTAATGTATCACAAGACAGCTATTTAAATACTTTTCTTGGTGGAAAGCTTACCCCAGCTCACTGGGGCAAGGAATTTGCAGGCTTGAAAGGCCCTGAAGTAGCCAGCAGCCTGTTGGCATTGTTCTTGTGTAAATATTTGCTTCAGATGTGTTTTACGCACAGCCTGACAGCCTTTGGCCCCTCGGCTCTGCTCCGGCTTGCAGAACTGCTGTGGGGGCTTTGGCAAAGCTTCTGAAATCTGGTATCTTATGTGGCTGTACCTCAGGGAACGTGGGCTGGCCTCTCCACGATGGAAGCCTTCACTGGACTTGTAAATGCTTGCTCTCCGGGCTTGGCTTGAGTCCTTAAGCACTTCTTAGGTCTGTGCACTTGAGGCGTAAGTTCCACATATATATTTTATTGCCCATTTATGCAATTCCTGGTGCATTTTCCCACCCCCTCTGTCCCACTGCACTTGCAGCTGTGCATTAAATCAGCTCAGAAGACCAGCCTGGCTGAAGAGTCCAGAAGCTACTTGGATACCAGCTTTGATGAGCATCTAAACGCTGACTGGGCCTTCTGTGTTGAAGTCCTGTAGCTGGAGAATGTGCTTCCTTAGGCTTACATTGAGTATCCCTCGGGTAGTTCAACCCCAGCTTAAGTTTACCTCTGGTTAGTTTTCCGCACTGAATACCTCTGGCCTGGCAGAGATGTGCAGTTTATAGCTTTGACCTTTATTCAAGCCCAATGTTCTTTTAATTGCTCAAAATAAAATATAAGGCAGTGCAGGGACAACAATAGTAATGGGGGGTAGCAGTGTGTTAGGGTTTGTGGCCTTGGACCCCTAGTAGATCTCTTTTTCCCAAACCCCTTTGGGAAAGCTTTGCCTCTGTGATCTCTTTGGTATCCTGATGTGTTTGGACAACTCAGCCTAGACTTTTTTCTCTTGTGTCACTGCAAGCTCACCTTCCTGGAAACACAAGAGGAGTCTTGTTTCACCTGGAAACCTTCATGCTGAGAGCAGGAAAATAAGTCCTAAACCTACCCTTCTGTGCCTTAAGCCAACAGAAAAACCGGCTCAGAACAAAAGTACTTAACTCTCTGGAGTGCTGCAGCTTAGATAAACGCCTGCAGGATCAGCATTAATTGCAGTATGTTAGATCTCAGTGACCCACCTAAGCCTTAGCAGGATCGGGACCTAAATACCCCAAACTGTAAGCTGCTTGGGGAAAAGCCCAGCAGAAAGAAGATACTGTCACCATCTCTAAAGTAGCAGCTCTTGAAAATAGATGGCCAGGCTCCTGCAGCCCTTGATGCCAAAATAATCCTACACCAGGTAAACTGCAGAGAGACACACTACGGCACATTGTTTCTCTCTTTCCCGCCTCTCCATTGCCAGGAATGCAATGGGAGAGGTTTGTCCAAATCCGCCTGAACCTGCAGCAGGAGTTTGCCCTGTCAGTCCCCTTGATGTGTCCTGCTCAGGTTGGTTCCCCAGGTCACTCCCTCCACACTTGGCTGCAGCCCCTGTCCCTCTCTGGAGGGTGTGTGTTGCTGGCATGACTGACTCATCTTCCTTTCCAAGCTGGTCCTATACTTAAGAGGTAATTAAGACTGGTTAGTGGTCTAAAAAACCTTAAGCACATCTTCCATTTTTAAACTACCTGAGGTGGCTCTACCTCTTCCTCAAAGCCTGTCAAAAGGAGAAACAGGCTTTTTTTTTTTAAATTTGGAAATAGTGTACAGATGGGAAAAGCTGTTAGTCTGAAGAGGGCAAATGATGTTTGGGGCTTCATGAGATGCAATCTACATACATGGAACAGTGCAGAATTTTTCTGTAGTGAGTAAACTGGGCCTAAATGGACCTAAAACAGGGACAGAGTGGAGAGGAAAGATGATTTTGTGAGTTCTGCTGATCATGTTAGAGCTTCCCTAACCCAACTGGCCCTGCTGCCACAGATCCGTATCTGCCTACAGTCCACACTACACACCCAGCAGGAGATCTGGCTGGCCCTGGGCTGGCTCCAGGCTGCCTGCATTGCCTGGGGCAGGGACCAGCCCCAGGACTGCATTCCCAAACTGGGAAAGGATCTTATTATCCAATGAGGTAGCCTTTCCTGGGCCGCAAAGTAAAGCTGGTATGTCTCTCCTTTTGTGTGTTTCTCCATCAGCAATTAAGACTTAAGTTCTGCCCCTCAGGAGATAAACCCAATCTACCTTGTATTGTACCCTTTGTTCCCCCCCGAGCTGGGGGAAGGCGCCTGTGCTGAGTCAGGATGCTGAGAGCTGCATGCAGTGCCTTCAGGAGGGGGCTGTGACAGCCACAGCCCGCTCCAGGCAGGTTAAAAACCACCACACTGTTGCTCCTGCACTGTCTGCAGGCCTGCAAAGCCTGGACATGGGACAGGGCAGAGACCGTGGCCAAAGGAAATAACAGGTTTCTTTTTATAGCATGGTTTGCTCTGCCCTTGACATTAAGAGAGCCTCTCCATCTTCAGGGTGTGCTGCCAGCAGGGCAGAGGCAGGTGGCTCCTTGTGCTGGGGGAATACAAAGCTCCTCCTGATGCAGGGAGGCTTTGTGCTTGACGGCAGGGGAAGGGTCTTCACATCAGAGCTTGTCACTTGTCAGACAGGGAAGAAACTGTCTTCTGCGATGTCCTGGAAAACAGTGTTCATCTACAACACCAGGGGAGGCAGAGTTTGTAGGGCAAGGAGTGGAAATATCTTTGTTCTGTCAGCCAATGTTGGGAGAAAAACAAATTAGTTTTCATGTACTAGAGCCCTTCCAGCAGTTTGGAAGAGACTCCATATTCATGTTTTGTGCAATTGCCTGGGTCTGGCCAAGGTTTCCTGGAGGGGAATAACCTGTGCCATCCCACCTGCAGGCTCTGGGCACTTGTCCAGAGCATAAGAGTTCAAGGCTTCTGTTTTGGGGGCTCTTTGTGGTGTTAGCACATAAGGCAAACAGGAGTGTTTCAACATGCTAATGACTGAGAGGGAGTCAGTTATCTTCAGCCACAATGAACTGAGGCTCTTTGCCCATTCTGCAATATAAGATGTGAGCTTAAAGGGTTTGTTTGGGTTTTTTGGATAATTCTCTTCACACTATTTGTACCTTTTTCACTGGTTTAAAGACAAGATTTCCCGTGAGGGTTTCTGTTGGTGCACATCTCTTTACAGTTCTCAAGCCTCATGCTTAGCTTCTTGTTTCTCCCTTTAGCTCATGGTGGTCCCATGTGGAGATGGGTCCCCCCGACCCCATCCTGGGGGTGACAGAAGCTTACAAGCGTGACACCAACTCCAAGAAGATGAACCTGGGTGTGGGGGCATACCGGGATGACAATGGGAAGCCCTATGTCCTGAACTGTGTTCGCAAGGTGAGCTGGGTGCTGGCTGCTGGGCAGGGCTAGATCCAGGTGCCAGGTACCCTGAGGGCATCAGGGAGGGGGAAGACCTCTAAGCAAGTTTTGTCTGTTGGTCCTTAAAATAAGCTCTGTCTCTAACAGAGCAGGACAGTATTCCTGGATGTCTCCCTTAGCAGGACTAATGCTTTTGAGACACGACAGAGCCATTAAGTAGTACAGGACAAAACAGGAAGTACATGTCCTGTTCCCCTTCAGGTAACTAACTCACTGCTGACTTCCATGAGCCCTCCAATGCACCTGTTCTCTGAACTTCAAGGTGTTTCCTGTATAGGCCAGTGTTCCTTACGGCACCCCACAAGGGAGGAAAGAGCTGACATTAGCCCCTTAATGGATTAGCCTCAGAAATTCTGCTGAGCTGATGTTACCAGTTTCTCCATAAGCCAGTCTAAAACTCCAGCCTAGGGAGCTGGGTGTGGACATTGCCCTTGAGGGGATTACAGGGTCTTTCAGGGCTATTGGGGTAGAAATAGGCTGGTAAATAGCTGGCAGCTGACATATGCATTGATTGGCTGTACTGACAGGGAGGGTGCAGGGAGAGTAGTTTTCATGTGTCTCATCAGTATTGGGTTTAGAGCCGTCCGTCCCTTGCCCTCCCTCTCTGTGCAGCTGGGTCACAACCAGGGAACCTGGATGGTTTCACAGGGACCATTTCCTGGTGGTATGTGAATGCTGCCAGGGTCTGTCCCACTCCCAGCATGACAAGGCGCTGCAAAAGGTTGCTACCCTACCTGGTTTGGGGATGTCTCCTATGCAGAGATAGTATTTGCCTCTCAGTAGCACTCAAGTCTCGCCTTCCTGCAGGACTATTCCTGCTTGGGCAAAGAAATGTGTCCCCTTGTGCAGCAGCACTGACTTGTAATGGGCTGGAAGTGGTGCTCTCTTCTGGTGCCAGGTTTCCTTGGCTCCACTGTACCAACGTTGTCACCCACTGAGGGCTCTGGTGGCTGCAGGATTTCATCTGAAATGTTTACTGCTGCCCCTTGCTTGGAATGAGCCCTGGAGAGAAACTCCTGTAAAACAACCTTTGCCCCTTTTGAGCAAGCAAATATGCAGAGAAGTGACCTTGAGCTGTCCATCGTCCTCTCCACAGTGATGCCTTCCTCGCTGAACTTGTGTCCTCCTTTCCAGGCGGAGGCCATGATAGCATCCAAGAAGATGGATAAGGAGTACTTGCCCATCGGGGGACTAGCGGATTTCACCCGGGCATCCGCAGAACTGGCTCTGGGGGAAAACAGTGAAGCTTTCAAGAGTGGCCGGGTAAGGAGAGGCCGGGGGACAGGGTGCAGGGAGGACACACGGTTGGTATGTGGATGCTCAGCAAATGTGGAAGAACTGGCGGGGTACTGATGCTTCTGAGTTGTGGACTGGCTGGGCGCAAGGATCACTGCTTCCTCTGAAGGCTGGGGTGAAACAGCCCTGTCCAAGGAGGGGGTTTAACCTTGCCAAGGAGCCCAACTCCCTGCCCTGGAGCTGGACCTGATGACCCCTGTGGTCCCTCCAGCCCCTTGTCCCTGTTTTGGTGTGCTGCTGCCAATGCTGACATAGTGGCTGCTCTCTCCCTGTAACAAATACGGCCACTCAGACTGAGATTTTTTTTCTTTCCTTGCAGTATGTTACTGTGCAGGGCATTTCTGGGACTGGATCTCTGCGAATTGGAGCCAATTTTTTGGTGAGTCCCTGGCCAGCAGTGGAAGGAAAGGACATGTTTTGACTAGAGCTGAATCTTTAGGGTTTTCTAACTACTTGAATGTATTCAACCTGTTTGAATGCTCTTTCTGTTGACCAGCAACGATTCTTCAAGGCCAGCCGTGATGTGTATCTACCCAAACCGTCCTGGGGCAATCACACCCCCATTTTCCGTGATGCTGGCATGCAACTTCAGGCTTATCGCTACTATGACCCCAAGACATGCAGCCTTGACTTCTCTGGAGCCATGGATGACATTTCTGTGAGTTGCCTTCCATGCCTGGAAGAAGGGAGGTCATGTGGGGAAATGGCTGGTGATCTTACTTTACCCTAAATGTGATGAAGCGGCATGAAGCTGTGTCAGGGGAGGTTTAGGCTGGGTATTAGGAGAAGGAGGTTTTTCACCCAGAGGGTGGGTGGGCACTGAAACAGGCTCCCCAGGGAAGTGGTCATGGCACCAGGCCTGCCAGGGTTCAAGGAGTGTTTGAACAATTCAAGCACATAGTATGGTTCTCAGGGTTGTCCTGTGCAGGGCCAAGGAGTTGGACTCCTTATGGGTCCATTCCAGCTCAGAGTATTCTATCATTCTATGATGCCTGAAGGCATTAAATCAAGGCTAGAAGCCTTGCAGAGCTCATCTAAGCTGTCTCATCTGCTGAGGAGAGTGCTCAGATATCATTGATGATTCATTCTCTCTAACATCTTCCTTAGAAAATTCCAGAGAAGAGCATCATCCTCTTACATGCTTGTGCTCACAACCCCACTGGGGTGGATCCCCGGCAGGAGCAATGGAAGGAGTTGGCAGCTACAGTGAAGGTGAGCAATGTCCCAGGGGTACTGTGCCATTCCTGGGGAAACCACATCTCTGACCTTTCGTGGGTGGCACCTGGTCTTCACTAAAGGTTATTCCCTTCCCTGAAGCCAGGATGGGTGTCATGTTCCTGGCAGGAGCCAGCCAAATGCACCCAGAAAGCTTCTAACTGACCATTGGACTTTCTGCTGGCACCGTCCCAGGAAGCTGGAGTAGGGAGACCTGAAAGGAGAGCAACAGGGTTAAAAGCATGAGCTGTGATTGCTGGAGTGGAGCACCCAGTGCTGGTGTATTAAAAATGCTTGAAGAGCTCTCACATGCCTCGTGTCTCCTTGCAAACTTCAACTGGAAACAGACAGGGACAGGTTCTACTTTCTCCTTCTTCCTGCTGCTCCCTCAAGCCTGTAGCCAGTGAAATTTGGCTTGGAGATGCCTGGCCTTAGTAGTGTCCTGAGAATTGTAGATATCAAAGTGATCTCAGTGGCCTAGACAAGGCTGGGTCTCTTGACTAAGGGGCAGTGCATCTGGGGTATCTGCCTAGCTGAGTAGAGAGTTCCCAGATGATTTTCTTGGAAACTGATAATACAGAAGACATTGAAGTAAAATATTTTATTACTGTTGAATCTACTTCTGCTTCCTGGGCCAGACTTGCACATCCCATAAATGCACTGGAGGGTCTTCAGCTGCTGTTCTGATGTGTGGTGGGTAGCTGCAGGTTTTGGGTTGCTTTCCCTGGGGCGAATGAAGGGGAATGGCTCTTTTTCTGGAGGAGAATGGCTGCAGGTGGACAGACTGCTGTCTGCATGGCTCTTCTCTGCCTGCTGCCCTGCTCCTTGGAGGGGTGCTCAGCTTCTGTGACACTCTCTTCCATCTCTGCTGGCAGAAACGAAACCTCCTGGTGTACTTTGACATGGCCTACCAGGGCTTTGCCAGTGGGGACATCAACCGGGATGCCTGGGCTGTGCGGTATTTCATCGAGCAGGGCATCAACATCGTCCTGTCACAGTCCTTCGCTAAGAACATGGGGCTGTACGGTGAGTAGGGCACATGGCAAGGAAATAGTTTCATCCAGGGTGCTGGTGGGATCCCAATACCTCCACGATTTAGCAGCCAGTGTCTTCCTGCTGCTTGTGTTGATCCTGCAGTACTGAGCAGGCATAACCCACTAGGAGCTAGCTGGTGGAGACCCTTCTAGAGAACAGGGATCCACTAAAGCTGCGTGGTATTGGGTGACACAGTATAAAAAGGATATAAAGCTTTTAGAGAGTGTCCAAAGGAGACTACAAAGATGGTGAATGGTCTAAAGGAGAAGCCATACAAGGAGCAGCTGAGGGCACTTGGCTTGCTCAACCTGGAGAAGACTGAGGGCTTCGCAGGCATCAGCTTCCTCCCAAGGGGCAGCATCTGCTCTCTATGACCAGTGACAGGACCCAAGGGAATGGCATAGAACTGTGTCAGGGAGGATTTAGGCTGGATATTAGGAAAAAGTTCTTAACCCAGAGGGTGGTTGGGTACTGGAACAGGCTCCCCAGGGAAGGGTTCATATCACTAAGCCTGATTGAGCTTAAGGACTGTTTGGACAATGCTGTTGGACACAAGAGTTGTGGGATTCTTGGGGTTTTTCTGTGCTGGGCCAAAAACTGGACTCAGTGATCTTTCCAACTCAAGATATTCTGTGATTCTCTTAGGAGAGCGTGCGGGTGCCTTCACTGTGATCTGCAGTGATGCAGATGAAGCCAAGAGGGTCGAATCGCAGCTGAAGATCCTCATCCGCCCCATGTATTCCAACCCACCCATGAACGGAGCACGCATTGCCTCTATGATCCTGAACACCCCTGACCTACGGAAGGAGTGGTAAGAAGAAATCTGTTACATTCACGGGAGTGAGGTCTCTTTGTGCAGCCCTGTGCTGTGCTTTCTGTGTGCTGCTGTCACAGGCAGCTCTTAACTTCAGGAACAGTCAGAACCATGTTTACTCTGGAGAAATCCCTGCTTATGTTCTGGCATCACCTGGTGTCAGTTTAACCTGACACAAACAGGTTTTCCTTGTGTTACGAAGGAAGAAGACACTGTAAAGGAGGGGATAAAACTCCCATAGGATTGAGGGCTGCAGGAGCTGCCTATCCATGAAGCATAGAAGTCTGAGGTGGTGTAGCCATGTAGTGTATCTCATGTGGGAAGTGGAAGCATAAGCTCCCTGGGAACGAGACCCAGGAATGTAACCCTCATGCCCTAAGCCTGATTCCTGACATCAGCCTGTGCTGTTTTCCCAGCCCCTTGGTGCAGGATCCCTCCCAGCAGCTGGCCTGGCAGAACAAAGGCTGGCAGTGTGCTGTGGCCTCACTGGGGCTGTGTTCTTTTGGCAGCCTGACACTTGTGCCTGATCCAGGGCCCAGCAGAGACATTTCCTAGCTGTGCTACTTTTGAGTGGGGCCTGTCTGCCAGTGCTACCCCTGCACCCTTGGTTTATCTGCAGATACTAATTTATCTGGGTTTGAGTAGTGCTGCCATGAGGCATCCTGCTTGACCCATGGCTTTCAGATGTGAGAAATGTCTATACTCTGGTAGTAGTGTCCAGCAGAAATGGAATAGATAAAAAGCGGTCACCCTCAGGTATCAGGAGGAAGAAGCAGCTCCCCCAGCTGGAGCTACATCTTCATGCTCCCTGATCTTTGCTCATTTGCATCCTATGAGGCCCCTCCAGGTGGAGAGGTTGATTCTCAGTAGCTGGGGTAGGGAGAGCAGCGTTGGTGTGTTCCAGCCCTGCTCTGAATGGTTCCTGGGTTGGCTTCTCAGGCTCACAGAGGTGAAGGGCATGGCTGACCGGATCATCGGCATGCGGACTCAGCTGGTGTCCAACCTCAAGAAAGAGGGATCCTCCCACAACTGGCAGCACATCACTGACCAGATCGGCATGTTCTGCTTCACAGGGCTGAAGCCTGAGCAGGTAAACACAATTCCCGTTGTCTCAAAGTGTCATTTGCAGTCATTGTCAGTAAGTTTTTGACTGCAAGTGCCCTTGTAATGAGCCCTTGTAAGCAGTTCTTCCTCAGGAGGAACATCCTCCAAGCCCTAAGCACTGGCACATCATGGGGACTCCAGTCTTGCTGTGTTCCGTGCTGTACTTGGGGAGGTTGAAAGTAAATGTAGCTGTCATGTCTATCAAAGCAAGCAGTCACTTGGTGCTGCTCTGAGGTGACCTTAAAGGTCAGATCAAATGAGGTGACTCTTCTAGCTGAATGTCTGCAGTGTTGCTGCTTGGCCTGAGAACTGAGCAGCATCTGTCTTGGTGCACAGGGTACACTGCTGGCTCTTCAGGTAATGGGATGCCCTGTCTGCTGGCACCCAGTTTGCTTTGCATTTCAGCAAGCTGGGTAATGGGCTGACAGAGCACAGGTTGGCCTGCAGTTTGAACTTTGCTCTTTCACCCCAGGTGGAGCGGCTGATCAAGGAGTTCTCCATCTACATGACAAAGGATGGACGCATCTCTGTGGCGGGAGTTACATCAGGCAATGTAGGTTACCTGGCTCATGCCATCCATCAAGTCACAAAGTAAAGACAAAGGTGTGCCCTGGAGCTGGTGGCTTTCCCTTCCCCACCAGTCGAAGATGGAGAGGGAAAAGAAACAAGCAGAATACTTCCAACCACAGCACTTGAAGCCGCTGCTGAATGTATCTTGTAGATGAGTTGTTGTAAGAAGCCTAGTCAAATCCGCCCTGTGTTGTGGAGCAGGGACATCACTGCTGGCTCCTGCTCGTCACAGCCGTTCTTCCCTGCTGTCCATCCTTTCTCCATCAGCCCCAGCACCTATCTATGCTGGAGGAAGCAAATGCCTAGCAATGCCATCCTACCAGTGTAGGCACCAAAGGCTTCTCCGCACACATTTCTCCATGAGAAGGCTTGGTGAGGCTGTTGGCTGCTTGCCCAAGCAGCAGCAGGCAGGGAGCTGGGTGGGCTGAGTGGGAGGGCTGCTCTGGTGCTCTCCTCCAAGCTCCTCAGCCAGTCCCTGCTACCAGCAGACTCCATCTTCCTCCATCATCCCAGCCTGGGGCTGGGCAGCACCAAAGCTGTCCTCTGACAACCAGCTCTGAGGACTTCTCACTACCAAACTTTGCTCCATCGTTGGCTTCTCTTTCCATCTGGGACTTTCCTTTCAGGTGTAATTCACAGTGGCATCAGTGCATGGGGCAGACCAGTGTCCCTCTTTTAAACCTGTCTGGTTCTCCTGACTTCACTTTCGTACCCGGAGGTGAAACAATTTCTCACCTCCCGCTCCCCAATAAGAATCTCCTCTGAAAACTGCTGTCTTGTGGTCTCTGCCTCACCCCATTCCTGTCCTAAGCCCAGGAGTCCAGCCCTGTACTTCCAGCAGCCCTCCCTGCAGTCTGTGTCCCAAAGCTGTAAGCCAAGAGGTTGGCGCTGCAGTGTCTCACTCATGTGGAGGTGTGGGGCATACCTCTCTTCTCTCTTCAACCACATTTCTGGTGACACCAGAAAACAGAGATCTTGAGAGAAATCTGAGAGGTCATAACTCAAAAACCATTCTGTCCTAAACTGAGTGTCCCTGAGGTCCTGTGACTTACTGGACTCTGATTTTTAATGCAAATAAACTGGTGCATGGCTATGTTGAGCTGGGGACTTCATCCTGTCATTGTGCAGCTGGATCCTGTCCCTTCCATGCACCAAACATTCCCTCTCAGGGCCATGCCAGCACAGGGGATCTGACATGACTAGTGAAACCCTCATCTCCTGAGAATCCCATGTAGAGAGAGGCAGTTGCCACTGATGTGCCCCAGGAGAACAGTGGTGTGTGAACTGAGGTTGTCCTGATGGTAACTGGTGTCATGGAGCTAAAATTGGAGCCTACGGTGTTGAATGTAGCCGTTGCTGGGGAGAGAACAAACTCCCAAAGGCTGTCTGCCTTGGGACATGGGGCCATCCTTGGCCACTGGTGCGTGATGGAGTGGAGCCTCCCTAGGTGGATCTGGAGGTATTACCTCTTGAACCTGTAAGCTTTCTCCATCCGCTGGCACCTCTTCCCTCAGCAGCCATACCAGGGTATTTAGCAAGGCAATCCTCATTTCCCATTCCTGCCCAGAGCAGCTGTGTGCCCGTTGGAGCTGGGACAGGTCCGGTCTGCTGCACTTGTCCCGGTCTAGTGCACGTTGTTGCCACACTTGCTGGAAGGCTGGATCCTCCTGCTGCTCCCTGACAGAGGGTTTCCGCTTCCACGCTGCTTGTTTACTGGCCCGATGCCCACAGCCGCTGCTTGCTGTCCTTTGTGCAATAAACCGCTTTCCCTGCCGCACACGCTGTACGTGCTGCCCCACGGCGCTGTGGGTTCTTGTGCTGTGGTCCCCGGTTCTGCGTGACTCTGGAGCTGCCGCCTCCTGCCCTCTTACCCGCGTGGGGCTGTTTTCCTGCCCGTTCTCTGTACAATAAAAGCACCCTGGAGCACAGCCCCGTCTCTCGCCCTCTCCTTGCCGGGTCCCCGCGGGTTCAGCCGCTGGGAAGGGCTACCCGAAGGGGGATGTTCCCCCTTCGCTGATGTTCCCCGGGCTCCGGGGCCGGACTACAACCCCCGGCGTGCAGCGGGCAGGGCGGAGCTGCTGCCGCGCCGCCGCTGCCGCCGGGCTCAGCCAGGGCCGGCGCCGGGGCCGAAGGGAGCGGAGCAGAGCGCGCTTCCCACCTGGTGAGTGGGGCCGGGGTACGGACGTACCGGGGGGACACACGCGGGGAGCCCAGTGACCCGCAAGGGCAGCGTGGCGTCCCCCAGAGCGTCCCCTGCGATCGCGGGCTGACCGTCACCGGCTCCGGGCCTTGCTCCCCCGGGCGGGGGGCGCCGCTGGGGCCCGAGCGGGGCCGCGGGTTTGTCGAGTCACCCTCGGTGAAACGCCTAGTCTCGGGATTTCTGGTTGCCAGAGTATGGCGGCTTTGCCTGAAGGGAAAGGACACCCTTCAGCATCCTCCCCCAGGCCATGGGAGAAGCATCGACTCCCTGCAGCATCCTCGGCCGGGTGGGAACTTCAGCCCACGCGGACCCACCGGGCTGTCCCTCCACGCTCCTATCACGGGGCAGAGGGCGGCCCTTCCTCCCCTTCCCCAGAAATCTTTACAGAGGGTACATAGCACAAGCGCAGAGTTTAAATAGCCCAGAAGAAAGGTGTGAGCTGGGCAGGAATAGTCCTCTAGGAATAAGAACAGATTTCTTTGAAAAGAGATTTCTCGTGGCCGTGTAGATTCCTGCAAAATCATGCCGGGTTGTGAGGGTCAATCTCCTCCAGCTTGGAGGCAGTGGGATGAGATTTGGACTTTCCAACCCCCAAGGGCTGCAATGCTGGAAACACCAGATCTTCAAATCCAAAAGCTTCTAAGACATCATCTCATTCTGGTGGTCACCCTGGGGTTGCATTGGAAGGGGCCAGTCCTGCTTTTCCTGTTGACACAGTATTTCTGCTGCACACGGGACATTCCCGCTGAGCCCAGCCTTGCCCTTTACTCAGGAGCACGTGCACAACAGCTCTTGCAGAGCTTGCGGAAATTTGGGTTGGAAGTCAGGAAGTGAGCCATGACACTGGGTCTCGTGCCCACAGAAAGGCGAGTCCTGCTGTGAGGCTGCAGCTCCTCAGCCCCTCAGCCAGGGCTCAGTCCCCCATCCGACAGCAGTTGTGTCCTCTCCCTGGATTTGAGGGACAAGAGGTGAGTTCTCCTTCTGTATCTCTGCTGGTGTGTGTGTGCTGTGACCCCCCCCAGGCTACTACCCAGGGAACTCATTTCCTCTGTGTCCCCACCTGATGCCCAGGTTGTCCCTTGTTAATATAATTTAACTAACACTTAACAGCGTCCTTCTTCATCCCCTTGTAGGAGTAGGGAAGTGCCTGACTCCCGTGTTGCTGCATTCCAGCCTGTTTGCTGCCCTCCCACCCTGATGGAGCCAGTGCTGGCTGAGGACCCCCCTCGAGGTGCCTGGCTGAGCCTGGTGCAGGACCACTAGTGGGACGTGGACGGTGGCGTGTGCCACCCCGGGAGGGACAATGGCTCAGGGCACTGGGAGCATCAACAGTGACTACAAGGACTGGGAGTGGAGCGACGATGCTGGTGAACGGGCCAGGCTTCTGCAGAGCCCTAGTGTGGAGACAGTGCCCAAAAATTCAGAGAGCCAAGGAAATGGTCTGGGGACCACGTCGGCTCTGGGAGCTGTCTTCATTGTGGTCAACGCTGCCCTCGGGGCTGGGCTGCTCAACTTCCCTGCTGCCTTCAGCATGGCCGGTGGCGTGGCTGCAGGCATCGCCCTGCAGATGGTGAGAGAGTGGGGAAGGGACAGTTCCCTGTCCCATCCTGGGAGGATGCATGGAAGGGACGTGTGGTGCCCCAGAAAGGGTTTGGGGAGGACCAGGCTCCTGGGAAGAAGCTCTTTTGGGTGAGGTGCACCAGAGATGCTCAGTGTTTTTGGGGTGGCTGCCTGGGGTGGTTCGGGAGGCCTTGCTATATTGTTGGTTCAGTGTTCCCTCCCTGTCTCTCCCCCATCCCAGTGCATGTTGATCTTCATCATCGGAGGCTTGGTGATCCTGGCGTACTGCTCACAGGCCAGCAACGAGCGCACCTACCAGGAGGTTGTGTGGGCTGTCTGCGGGAAGGTGCCTGGTGTGCTGTGCGAGGTGGCCATCGCTGTCTACACCTTTGGCACTTGCATCGCCTTCCTCATCATCATTGGAGATCAAGAGGACAAGAGTAAGTGTGTCCCATGGAGCAAATAATAACCAGTTGTCCCTTCAGCTGGAAGGGCCAACCTTACCATCTCGGTTGTCCCCACAGTCATTGCTGCTCTGGTGAAGGAGCCCGAGGAAGTTGGGAGCAGCTGCTGGTACACAGACCGCAAGTTCACCATCAGCATCACCGCCTTCCTCCTCATCCTGCCCCTCTCCATCCCCAAAGAGATTGGCTTCCAAAAATATGCCAGGTGAGTGGGGAGAGCCCTCTGGGGCTGGGGGTTAGGGTGGGCCAGCCAGCACCCACCTAAGCACAGTTGCAGGAGACAGGGATTGGAAATGCTGTGGTTCTAGTGCCATATCTGCCCACTCACCCTCTGCCTTCCCGTGCCTCAGTTTCCCCATCTCGGAGGCAGAGGAGCTGCTGAGCATCGTGCAGCCACAGTGCCGTACTTCAGGGCTTGTGTCCCTCCCTTCTGCATGCTGGAGGAAGCAGGGGGAGCTGCTTTCAACTGCATTGTCTCCTATCTTTGGAGTTGGCAATCCAGCAGAAAGGAGAGCCAGTAAGTGTCCCTAGGCAGGGTAGTCTGCAGGCCAGCCCTACTCCACCAAGTATCTTGGTGTGACCTGGCTGCTGGAGCTGGACCAGGGGCACCAGGGCAGGAGTATCATTGCTTCGACACTCACCTCTTTCTCCAGCCCCAAACCCAAGTCTGGCAGGTTTGCCACTCACAGAAGCATGGGATAACCCCCGAATGCAACAGAATTGTGTTGGCATCTGCTTGGGGGGGACAGCGGGTGGCATTTCCTGGCATATTCCCATGGGAAGGGAGAGCAAAAATGGGTCTGATAGGCAGGAGAGGAGTAGTTGGGCTGTGAAGGGAGGAAGATGGGGATGGAGAGGCAGGGAGGACACCCTTCATGAAGTGGGGAGGTAGAGTACTGACGGCCTCCTATCCCCTCTCACAGCTCCCTCAGTGTGATTGGCACATGGTATGTCACAGCAGTCATTATCATCAAGTACATCTGGCCCGACAAGGAGCTGGTGCCTGTGGAGATCCCCACCAGGTGAGAGCAAGAGACACAATGCTGTTGGTGGCCAACACAGCATGGCAGAGCCAGGCAGGGCTTGTGGGAGCGAGGGCTGAAAAGGCTGGGGATGAATCTTTCATGAGTCCCACCCCTGGTCCTGGGGACTCTGCATGTTGCTGCCAGAAGCTCCCAAGTGGCTACACCTCTGCATATTTCAGAGGAGCAGGTGGTGAAGAGGAGGCAAAGGACCTCTTAAAGGTCCCCATGGCTCCATCACAGGTTTTGATGAGCACTGATTGGCTTTTATCTCTGATATATCCAGGCCCTGGATTCCCTGTGCAGTGCTTGTGCTCACCCAGCAACAAGGGCTGTGTCTGTATTTGGATGATTTTGGTTATTTCCTTGGCCAGCACAGCCACTGTGGCTTATTCCTTTCCTCACAGTGTATATTTCTGGATCCAGTGCAGCAATTTTATGGCAGAGCAAAGGTTAGACCAGTTTTCTGTACTGCCCAACTAGATCCTTACTTTTTCCTGATACTTTTACTTTGTATGGTCAGGTTTGGCTATTTCTGTGTCAGTGAAAAGCCCCGGTCTTCAGGGAGTACCAGGTCACAGAAAAACCTTGTTCCACGCAATGGCATCATCCTGGGTGGGGGGATGCAGTAACAGCAAAGACACTGAGCACTCCCAGCTTATCATCCCCTGGGGCACCGGATGGGAGGCACAGGGGGTTCTGGTCTTACTGGTGGGTGTTTCTCTCCTGCTAGCCCCTCCACCTGGACAGCTGTCTTCAATGCCATGCCCACCATCTGCTTTGGGTTCCAGGTAAGGCCAGGAATTTGGCACTCCCCTTCCATCCTGTGGTTGCTTGGGTGCAGACTAAAACTGTGCCTGGGTGATTGGCTAAAACCCCGCCCGTGTTCTCACTGCACTGCTTTTTTTAACATCTCACCACCTCTGGATGGAGATGGATCCATTTTATCCCAGCTAGGAAGTACATGGCAGCCTATCCACCCCCCCTTTTCTTCTCCAGTGACAAACCTGGGGGGATCACAATATCACAACAAATGTGGAATATCACAAGTAGGATCCCATGTGGTTCAGCCCATCGTATATCCCCACTCTCTCTGTGTCCTGGCAGTGCCATGTGAGCAGCGTGCCCGTCTTTAACAGCATGAAGCAGCCAGAGGTGAAGACCTGGGGGGCAGTGGTGACAGCAGCCATGGTGATTGCTCTCTTTGTCTACACAGGCACTGGTAAGTGAGGGGACACCGTGTGAATGTGGCACAGTCCTTGGAGTGGCTTCAGGAGGGCAGGGACCCTCTGGTCAGCAAGGGTCAGAGGGAGAAGGGAGCAGAGTGCATTGAACACCTCTGCAATGTGCCCTGTGCCATATCCATCCAAGTCTGGTCCTTCTAAGAGATATTCAGGAGACTTGTCCCTATCCCCTGCTGACTGCTCCCTGCCTAACAGGTGCCTGTGGCTTCCTAACCTTTGGAGCTGGCGTGGAGCAGGATGTCTTGATGTCCTACCCCTCCAATGACATCCCTGTTGCCCTTGCCCGGGCTTTCATCATCCTCTGTGTGCTGACATCCTACCCCATCCTACACTTCTGTGGCCGGTGAGCACTGGGAGAGGGATGGGGCTGGTCTGGGAAGGAGGAGCAGCATGAGGAAAGCCCTCTGTCCTGGGTCTGTGCACACAGGGCTGTCTTGGAGGGTCTCTGGCTCCGCTACACTGGGGTAACAGTGGAGGAGGACGTGGTTCGGGAGCGGAGGAGACGCCTGCTTCAGACCATCAGCTGGTTCCTCCTGACACTCCTCCTGGCTCTTTTCATCCCTGACATTGGCAAAGTCATCTCTGTCATTGGGGGCTTGGCCGCCTGCTTCATCTTTGTCTTCCCAGGTAGGGCATCCTGGGATGCACAGGGGCTGACAAAGGTCTCATGGTCTTTGTCTCGAAGAGGGAGGGGCAGGATGGAAACACAGGAACCAGGAGATTTTTAGAGGACAAAAATGTGGAGTGAAGCCAGTCAGCAACTATTTCAGCTGGACTTGGTGCTCTGTAACAGGGAGTGCAGATCCCTGTTTTGTGGAGTGTCTGTTCAGTCCTCAGGGGACAGTCCTCATCTGGTTCTAATTTTCCTCCCCTGCCTTTCAGGGCTCTGCCTGATTCAAGCCAAGCTCTCCGAGATCCAAGAAACCAAGGCAATCAGGTAACTGAAATGTGCCTCCCCTCTCCCCCCTTCCTCTGTGAATATTGGGGTAAAGGACCCTTCTAAATGTGCCCTGTCCTCCTGCATCCACAGCTGGTGGGCCCAGGTCAGCTATGGGGTCTTCATGGTCACCCTTGGAGCCTTCATCTTTGGACAGACCACTGCCAATGCCATCTTTGTGGATCTTACAGCCTGACTCCTCCAGGCTGGACTGCACTGATGCTGCTGAAGGGATGGAGATTTCCCCTAGGACCAAAGGGAAGTGGGAAGAAAACATGTTGGTGTGTTGGGAAGATCCAAGAGAACTGTTGTGACTTGGGGCTTAGCTGAACAAGCCCTATGGTGGTTTGTGTCTCATTGTCTTAAGGCACCAGGCAGTCAGGCTTCTCTCAGCCCTGGCTCCCTGGTGAAGCCAGAGCAACACTACACAGGAACCTGTCATCCAGGCCAAGCCCCTTCTGCCCCTTGGGGCAGACATCACTCCCTGAGACATCACCAAGGGGTCATGGTTGGGGTTTGCAAAGCTACGCTGCTCTCATCTGTGTACCCTTGTGCTGGTGGAGCTCCTCTCCACAGCTAAAACTCCTTCTTCTCCCAACTTTGGAGAGGGAAGCAGTGTTCTGCATAAAGGGAAATAGCAATCATGTTTATCAGACAGGGAGACACCCCCATAGTCCTCTTCTGTGTCAGTATTTGGTTTGAACTCTGGTTTCCTGCTGGTCTCCTGCCCCTACTCTCACATCTCACTCTGCCTGGGCTGCACTTTGTGTTACAAAGGGTTGCCTTCAGCCTGTTTGGGTTGGTTTTTCTTGAGGATCAGAATGACCCTGGGGTAGGGACATGCCAGTGCAATGTTTTCCCTGCCAGGGGTTGCTCACTCAGTAGAGAAGCTACGACTGCATCGACCTACTGAAGACACTACAATAGAGCAAGGCTCTTCTCCAGATTTATAATCCCGTTCTTCCAGGTGTCCAGGGAATGGGACTGGGCCAGGTTTTAAGGGGTGCTTTTGAGATAAAGCAGTCAGTATTTATTTGTTTTATATTGTTCCCTTGGTCATTTACACTCTCTATGGCTGGTGTTGCTCTGGGCTGTCCCTCTGTTGCCTGTCTGGATGATAGTTTCATTCCTGCTTTTGCCGGGTTGAGCAGTTCCCCCAGCTGCAGATTTGGTTGGGGGTGTTAAACCTCAACAGCAAAATTCTCTTGTTCTGTCCTTGAGTTCCTTTTCATCTTGTTTGGCTTCTAAAACCCTTGGGGAGGGAGGAATTCAGGTGTACCTGTTGATGCATCTGTGACAAGGGTTCAGCACAGATTTGTCCAAACTTGGCCCTGCACCTCCTGCATCTTCTGGAAGCAGCACAGGCTGTTGTGGTGGGAAGGAGAACCATGTCTTGTGCTCCTGTACTTCTCAACGTGGTTCTTTCCCTCTGCAACCAGAGGCTGCAGGCGGGGCGACAGCACGTGGATGCTTCCTCACGTGGAAACATTTGGTCTTTCCTTACTAACACTGCATATAAATGGGGCCCTCCCCACTGCTGCTCGGGATAGGGAGACACAAATGGGGAAGGAAGAAAAAGCCCCAAGCACAGCAGGAATGTTTGAGGGTTGCTGTGGAGGTCCCAAGGGATCTCCAGCATCTGTGCCCTCATCTTTTGACAAAACCAGGCTCCACCAAACCCCCACTTGTATGGCACTGGCTGTGTCCTGAGCCCCTTTGCCAGGCTCCTGCCTATGAGCAGGAGCTGGGGCTCAGGGGACCCTTTGGCATAAAGATGTCCAGTTGTCCTGGATGTGGGGAGCACAGAGCCACCTCCCATGGAGCCCAGCAGAGATACTCAGCAGATGCCAATGCCAAAATGCCTCCAGTGCCCACCCTGCACCAAAATGAAAAGGTTTGGTACCTGGTGGCTCTTGTGGCTGTGGCTTTCCTGAAGGTGTGCTAGGCATGAGGAGGTCCCTTGGCCAAACTGGAGGAGGACACAGTGTCCCATATCTTCGGTTGTCACCTGGAGAACACCTGGGCTCCCTTGGTGCTCCCACAGTGTCCCTGTGGCTGAGGGTAAGGCAGGTCTAGAGGTGGTGTGGCTGTTCCTGTTTGCCTTACTGTTCCCCTGTTTACAAACACTGGCCTTTTAACATGTATTTTGTACATGCAGAAAGTGGAGGGAACTCAACTCAATAAAAGTGACATTGTGATGTGTGTGTCAGGCCAACACGAGGTGGTTTCTGTGGGAGATGCTCCCGGGTGGGATACAGGCATGAAGCCATATCTGGAAATGCCATCCCAGCTCTCCGACCTTTGGGATAGATGGTGTGGAGCTAGGAAGTCTCACCGCCTTCCTCAGGCCCTCATCCTCCGGGATATCTTCACGCCCAGGCCCGGGGCATGCCACTGGAGGCTCTGTGGCCCCCGGTCCTGGTTTGGCACCCCAGTGTCTGCCGCCGGGGCCGGCAGGCGGGTGTGGTGTGGCTGAGACAGGCGGGAAGGGGCTGAAGGAAGTTTCCTCTCCGGGACTGAGGCCAGCCATCCGGGAGGGCGCAAATGGAAGGACGATTTCCTTAGAGAGGAAAAACCGCCCCTGGAGCATGCGGGACCCGGGCCGGGCGCTCTGAGGGACCCACGGCCGCCATGTTACGAGGGAGCAGTGCCTGGGCCGTACCAAGGTAGCGCGGGGGAGGATACGCCAATTCATGGATCCGTACCACGGCACTGCGCAGGGGGGGAAAACCGTTCCTGGGGTTGTACCACCATCGGGGGGGAGGAAACAGCGAGGCGAGGGAGAACGGGGCGGGCCACACCACTCGGGGAGGAAAACCCCCCCCGTCATGACTCCGCGCGCCCTTTGGCACTGCTCCGCCACTTCCCCTTCCCCCCCCGCCCCCGCGCGACGCCCCTCGCTCATTGGCCGGCCTCGGCAGCGCGGGTTGGCCGTCGGCGCGCACGCGCAGGCGGAGAGGGTTACGGAGCTCTGATTGGCTGAGAGGGTAGGAAGGACTTCAGCCCCTCCCGACCAATGGCGCGCGGCTGTGGCTCCGCGCGGAGAGCGGCAGGGTGCCCTCCCCCGAGGTCGCACGGCGCTGATTGGCCAGCTCTCACGCGGCCCCGCGCTCTGATTGGACGAAGGCCCCCCCGCGGGGGCGCGGCAGCTCCGCGCGCGTCCCGCCCCTCCGCTCCCCCCGCGTCCCCCCCCCCGCGAGAGGACGGGGGAGGGGAAAGGCCGCGGCGCGAGCGCGCGACCCCATCCGCCATTTTGTATCGGAACGGCGGCGGCGCGAGAGAAGCGCGCGAGCGGCCCCGGCCCGGCCCTCACGACACCGCCGAGGTGGGAGCAGCGCCCGCCCGCCCCCGAGGGGGGCTCTGGGCGGCTGTGGGGACACTGCGGGCTCCGGGGCGGAGGGAGTCGCGGTCGGGACGGGGTCGGAGGCAGCGGGGCCGGGCCGGCTTGCTCTGGGGACAGGGGGGCCGGCTGAGGCACCCGCCCGGCCGGGCCGTCCTCCGGGGTGTGCGAAAGGCAGCGGCGGGACCCGCGGCCCTCTCCCCCCGCGCTCCTCGGTCCTGCGGCCGTCGCTGAGCGACAGAGGGAACTCCGCCGGGTCCGGGGTGGGAGCCGCGGGTGCTCACGGTTCGGTGGCGGGGGCAGGTGGCGGCGGCAGTGTCGCGAGGCGGCGGGGAAACCGCCAGCTCTCGAACTGTGCTCATTTCTGCCCCTTCGCTTGTGTAACGCCGGTAGTGACAGGTGGAGCTTTGAGGACTCCGGGCCGGGCCTGCCCCGGCCGGGCTCGACGGCCTCCGTAGGAGATCGCTGTTGTTGCGACTTGCCCACAGAAAGTACGGAAAAAGTGAGCTGTAGTAAATCACCCGGTGACATAACCTTCTTGCAGACCACATGGGAGAAATCCTTCTCAGTGCTGTCCTTCTGTTACAAACATGCTGCCCAGTAAAATGGATAATTCTAAACTAGAAGTAGCAACAGTTGGTCGTTTCGACAGATGCTGTGTCGGTACAACAGCTCCTTTACAATAGTTTTCTAACTTGGATTAGTACCATTTATTCCTTATACAAGAAGGCCCGTGAATACTCACAGTTTAATTTCAACAAACCACAATCAGTTTAGACTGTATTTACAACAGAAGCGAGATAATACTGAAAATACAACATTAGTCTGTTGGTACATCATGTACTCAGATTGTTTCTGAGTCCCACTCGTTGCAAGGAAGCATGGCAGCTGCTCTCAGGAACTTTTCTTAAAGTAGGTAACAAAACAGGTGGTGACTCTGACAAGTCATTCTTAGTGTACCCAACTGAAGTGTTTCCTGTTTCTAAGGTAACTGCTTTGGCAGTGGCTAAACTTACAGGCAGGGTGAATCTAGGTAGGGTGACTGTCTTATAAACAGGAAGCAAACTTAGTTGGTAATATACTGGTTTGTCCTTTCCATGTTTGTTACTTTGATTCTTTCAGCCCTTTTGCTTTTAAATTCACTCTTAACTGTTACTGCTGTTGGCCTGGTGTCTCCAAATCAAACTCACAGCCAGTTTGCTGTCTACGTGTGTCTCTTTGGAGAAATAGCTTATCCTATTTATCCTATATAGTGTTCCTAGGTTTTTAATTTATGCTGAAATGGCCACTCTTGGTGTTCAGCTGAGTAAGTGGAAGAGAAACTGTGTAAACATAACTTAGGAATAGAGGACAGTAATGTTTTGTGTCCCCATGATGGGACATAACTAAATCATGTTGGGAATTGTTATCACTGGGAATCATGGTTGAAGCCATCACTTTTTTAGCCACATTTCTCTTTTGTTCCATAAACATCCCTGATGTATGAATACTGCAGTTTTCCTTGACTTTTGAAATAGCATTTAGCTGTTTTAAAACACTTTCTGGAAGGTAAAAAAAGCATGAAGGCTTTAAGAACAGGTCCCTCCTTTTCTTCCCTCCAGCAGAAACTTTATTCTGCAGTGCTTGTCTGAAGGAAAATTGGGAAGTGATAGTTTCTTGGGGTTTGTTTTTTTTAAACAGTCCAGGTTGAGATGTGGAAATGCCTGAAGCAGCTATGTCATGTTTGATGCATGTCTCATGTGTTTGAGGTAGGTTCCAAACTGAAACTTCACTGGCCTGAGTGCATAGGAACAACATAGGTGCTTAGTCCAGCCACACTCTAAAGTTACTGTGTCTAATCTTCGTGACTTCCAGTTTACTAGAACTGGGTGCAGCTTTCCAGTATATGGAATGTTCAGGTGGCTTTTCTGTTTGTAAACACCTGAATTTGAACTGGTGTAATGAATTGGGAGATTATTTTACTGTTAATGTGACTTCCACTCTAGGGATTTTTTTCTCAGTAGATTTCAAAGTGGTAGACATCCTGAAATACAAAGTATAGTGTGACTCAAAACCACCTTTCTCCCTTGGATTGCTCTCAGTGTGGGCCTTCAGAGAGGTGTGCTGCTCTTCCAAGTGTTCTGTTTGTTCATGGGTTTGAAAAGAGGGTAAAGGACTGTTCTGAAGAGCAGGTTTAGTACTGGTCCCTTCAGCATGTTTTATGTGATGTTTTTTGACAGGAGTTTAGAACCTAATCAGCAAACACATTGCTGTTTGTGTCACTTGAGCTGTTTTATTCCACATGCAGCACAAGTGCCCTAAAATCATACAGCTCTTGAAATCCAGTGGAAATAGTTAGTTACTTCTGCAAAATTCTGAAAAAAAATCCAAAGGTAGGTTAAAGTAATTTTGAAATTACTTTCTTTGTGAGGCTGTTTCTGAATTTGTGGAAGATTTCAGGTTTGTCAACCTCAGCATCAAGGCTTACTTACTGCTAGTCATTTCTGGTTAGTAGGGAGTGTCTTTGTCACACCTGATGGGTGGTTTCATATTGGCCCTCTCTATTTTGTGATTTTTGGATTCTTGCCTAAAATTTTATTGCATTTATGTTTTAATCCAACAGAACGCTGCTCTTGAAAAAAAATCTCCTGAAATAGATGCCAAATGTTTTTTGCTGATGGGCTTTTATTTTCCTTAGGAAGTATTTAGGGTGTGTAATGCTGTAGAATTTGGTAAATATTTTTTATCTCTTTAAAATGGGTTGTATTGCACAATATAAAACAGCAATATTGTAAGAGCTCCTGAATCCCGTGCCGGGCATCTTAATCCATTACTGTATCATAGGATCTGTGACTGAAAGTAGCTAATTTTGACAGTTAATCTAAATTTTTTTTATAAACTCCCTGTAGCTGAGGCCTGACTTGTCTGAACCTGGCAGATTTGTCCCATGGACTGAAAGCTTCTTGAATTGTTGAGGCCAGTGTAGAGAGATTCATTCCCACTAACGAGATATGGATTTAAAAATAAAGTCTGCTTCACATAGCATTCGTAGCTTCCTTAATCAGTGCTGTAGTAATTGAATTTTAGCCTTGCACTGAATGACCAGAGAGGTATCTGTGCAGTTCTGCTTTGCAGGCAATTCTCCCTTGGTTACTCTGTATTCTCCTAAGTTAGGTTGCACGGTTTGAACCTCTGAAGTGCTGTTAATGTTGTGTGTGTGGGAGCTGTCAGGGTTTGCTGTGTGTCGGGATACACACGGTGCAAACCATATGTTTAGAACATAAGTAGGAAGCTGTTTCCTCAGCTATTGTGTTCTGTCCTTGAGCCTGCATGTTTGCTCAGGCTCTTCCTTAAGAGGCGTCCCTGAAAGGGAAGATCCCATTTTGCCTCCAGCTTGGATTTTCCAGTGGCACTGCCAGATTTTGCAGTTGGAAGGTGGCAAAGCTTGTTTTGCTTCCCTGCAATCAGAGCATTCCCTGCTTTTTTGGGAGACAACAGAGATGCTAATAGGGTGGGAGGGTCAGTGTTTGTGCTCTGCAGGGTGCTTGTTGTATGGCAGCAGGGAGGCTTGAGCCCAGCTTGAGAATTTCAGTGCTAAAAGCCCTGGTTTTTAGGTGGATGGAGTAGGTGTGATTGCTGTGCTCTTTGTATTGGTATGAGGAAAAAAGCCGAGACAAGTGTGGTTTTTCTTCCTAGGGGCCTGAAAGGCAAACTCCGAAATTCTGTTATTGCCTTAAAAAATGGTAAAGTTGAAGTTTTGGGTTATGTCCTGTAGGCAGCTCAAACAGCCTGTGAGTTCTCCAGTCTGCTTGCTGTAATCTGGTGCTCTGATGGGGCTGAATTCCCCTTGCTGACTGATGGTTTTAGTAAGTGCAAGTACTGTGCCAAGGTCTGTGTGCTTGATTTTTAACAAATGCTTTTCAGAAGCTTTATATTGGTCATATATGTTAAACTTTGCCAGTAAGATTGTCTTGGAATGCATGTACTTGCCAAACCCAGTGACATTTTCTAGGTTATTCCAAAAGAGGAATTTAAAGGTTATTAAAAAAAAAAAAGTCAGGTACTGTACTACTGAGAAATCTTTTTAAACTTTTGTGCCAGTCCTCCCTTCTACAAAGATGTTCCACAGTCAGTGGCCTTTTAAACCTTTATACATTAAGGTAATGAATTCTAGCTTGTCAGATGTACTAAAAAGAAATGGAAGTTTTGTGTAATTCTTCTCACTGCAGTTTTAGACACTCTCTGAAATTCTTTCAGAGACCAACTGCCTTGTCACTGAAGAATGCTTTCAGTATTACTGCTTGAAAATTCGTTCTTTGTGAGATGTAAGTTTTGTTGCATAAGAAGGATCTTGCATACCTTCATTGAGTAGTCGGGGTTTTCTATGGCATAAGGAAAGTCTGGAAGTCAGTTGATTTGACTTTTCTTACAAATAATTTACCCTTATATTTATGTAATATAATAAACTTTTTCAAAGAGCACAGTGGTCTTCCTTGCCTCTGATAGGATTTGTTGCTCCCGGTGTTTTGAAGTGTAGGCAAATGTTAAATAAGGTATAGTTTCAAGTGTAAGCAAGTGAAAACCTTTGTATAAAGGGAGATGGGAAGAAGAGTTCTAATGGTACCCAGCACAGCCTGTTCAGCTTCCTGTGTGCTGCTGCTGTTGGATCCCGGCAGAAGGAGGCCCAACATGCCGAGCTGTGCTGCTGCAGGAACGCTCCCTGGACTGGTTTGCCCTCAGTTCCGCGTGCCAGGCGAACACATCACCCGAGCCATCCATCTCCATGATGAGGCAGAAATCGTATACTGGTGGTTTTCACCATGGAGCCAAGACAGCAGAACAACAGTTTTTATTCTGAAAAAGGGATTTTCAGACTCTTGGCGTAAAGCCCAGTGACCTTTGGGTTTTGTGAGCTTCCAAGCAGTGACTCCAGCTTGATTCTGCCTCTGATAATGCACAGTGCTGCTTCTGAGAGTAGCTTAGGGCTTCCTTCGAGACTCCTCACACTGTTGGGTATGCAGGACATGCTTTGGGATGCAATTTTGTCACACTGGCAATCTGTAATTTAACAGATGAGATGTCAAGTGCCAAGTTTTGTGTTGTCATAGAAATTTATTAAGCTGGCAAGCTCTGCTGTTGTAGCTTACTGGAAAGCTGTTTCAGTATAAGCCAAATGTTAGGGTTAGTTTATTGCAGTTCTTTGTGTGTTGCTCATTCACAATTGCTTGTTTTGGTGTGCAGGGTTGAGGCTTGGATGTACTGAGGCAAAATATAGCAGAGATGGTAAAAGCGCGTTTTTAAAATTAATTTGTGATCAATGCTTTGAATGATTCTGACCTCTGATTGTTGCTGTGTGGTGTCTAATTCATTATTCATCTCATTTTCTTCTTTCTTATGGTGCTGAAAGTCATTCTTCTGACTGAGCTGTTTGCTGGCTCTTTCAGACTGCAGAATGCAGAAACAAATAAAAGTGGTCAGGTAGTGTAAAAACAACTGAGCTTGTGTTATGAAAACTTAACAGTACTTCATTTTCCTTGTGAACATAGTTACGTGACATTGCTACAAAACTTAGATCTAATTTAATACTGTTTTCCAGGTGCCATGTTTCAGAACAGACTACAACAACTGAGAAAGAAGAGCTGAAGCAAGTAACACAGAAAGAGATACAGGCTCATTGGGGGAAAAAAATTGACCTGTCTCTGAGGTGACTAAAGGGGAATAATGGTGATTTTGCGCCGGGCTCGGCCGCCTGCTTCCGCCCCAACCAGCAATGAATCTTGACTCGCTCTCGCTGGCCTTGTCTCAAATCAGCTACCTGGTGGACAATTTAACCAAGAAAAACTACCGAGCCAGCCAGCAGGAAATACAGCATGTAAGTAAAGTGATACGGTGCTACACAATAAATTTTGGAAAGAGAACTGGAGTTTCTCTTCTCGTTTGAGTTTGTACTCTGTGGTGCTCTTGTGTATGTTACTGTTTGCTGTTTTCCATGGTGTTGGGAATTGCAGGGTGTGTCTCATAGTCCTGCTGGTTCATCTGCCAAGTCATGGAATGCAGCTCAGAGCTGAGACCAGTATTAACTTTGTAGCTGAATATCAGAATTAACTGCCGCTCCTGAAAAGCAGTATGAAAAGCTTTCCTAACTCCTCCTCCAGGTTAAATCTTTCCACTTTTGGACATTCAATGGAACACTGATTGGGAAGGGAAGGAAAACGTATATATTCAGTATTCAGAGCTGTTGCACTGAAAGCATGAGTATGTTGTAATTTACCTCTGAATGCTCTTTCCTCCCTTGATGGAAGTTTTTTTCTTGTTTTCGTTCAGTGACTCATGGCTTGATGGTGAAGCCAAGCTGACTGTCTTGGCCTGGAGTTTTCAGAAGGCAGGCAGAGTAACTGCATGTTGAGACCCAAATATCTGTGATCTGGGCAAGAATTCTGGCTTAACTGACCTTTTTAAAAATAGCTCTGACTTGCAGGGTGGACTGAAAAGCATTATCTGCAGAGGAGTGCTTAGGAGGAAGTGAATGCTACTGAGCTAGTTTTAGAAACTGGTTTAGTTCAGTTCCCAGCAGACAGCTGGGCCACTTAACGTTGGGTTTTTTCCTGCAGCAGTGCAATCCTGCAGCGATTTGAATCAGATTAGAAGGCCAGAGGGCTTAAGCAGTGAGTTCTGTAACATTTGATGTCACTAAAAGTGCATTCATTTCTTATCTTGAGGTGAGAGTGATTTCAGCATTATTGGCTGCTTTAAATGTAAGATGGAATAGGTCTCTTGTAACTTTTCTAACTTTTCCGTATTTTTGCAAGTTCAGTACTCCAGGGGCTCATTTGGGATCATGCTGTCCTTTTGATCACTGTTAGTTTCAACAGATGGTTTTTGCAGCAAGGTGTGACTGAAGCATGACTTGATTTGGGAGGAGATATGGTTGATCTGCCATTCAGTTGGAGCATAGCTCTCTAAAACAGGGACAGATTGTTCCTTACCCATCAGCAGGCCTCAGCCTCACTGTGATGAGAGACTGAAACCTCGTCTGTGGAAATGGCTGGTTTGTGTGTGGTTATAAAACAGATCTAGAATTTCAAGACTAAATTCCTAAAATCTTAATCCATTGTTGTCTTTTTTTTTTTAATTTTATTTTCCTGGTATTGCTTTACTTTTATGGTTGCTAGTACAATGTTTCCTTAGTTGAAGAGACATATGTGCATGGTGTAGCTCTGCCTCATGGTATACTGCTTGGGGTAAATGTTTGGCACGATTCACTCAGTTTTACAAAGTTTCCATCTAAGCATGTAGAGTTGTGGGAATTCATATTTGGAGTTGTTCTTGTCACAGCTGACCAAAATGACACTTATATTTAGATACATCACTTGAATGTAACAGTGGCAAAGCTTGAGGAATTAATTTCTTTTTAAGTGTGCTATCAGTAGTCATTTAACGTAGCTAATGCTTAAAAAAATAGAATACATGTTTTAAAAACTCCAAAATATTTTATGCATTTGTCAGACACAAATTCTAAACCATGGGTTCCTCTGAAGTGAGTTTTTGTGGTCTTGTTTTCCTGAAGTGGTAAGGAGAGCCTGGTTGGAGAGGGGGAACGGGCTTTGTAGACAAGTTTAACTAGGAAAGCAAAACTTTTTGAATCTAGAAGAACAGAGTTATTTTTTGTCTAATCCTGTATTTGCCCAAACATGTTGGCTGATAAATCCAAATACATGTGGCTCAAGCTTTATCCTAAATCACAGACTGGTTGACGTTGGAAGGGAGCTGTGGAGGTCATCTGGTCCAACCTGCTGCTCAAGCAGTCACTTAGAGTGGGTTACCCAGGAATATGTCTGGGCAGCTTTTGAGTACCAGCATGGATGAAGACTCCACAACCTTTCTGGGCAGCCTCTGTCAGTGCTTTGTCACCCTTGCAGTAAAAAAATAGTCTTTCGATCTTATTTTATGGCTGGATACACTGTCACATAAATGTATATCAAGGCTGCCAATACAAAGGTTTTTTTCAGCTCTTTCTTCAGAAAACTAGTCATTCTCATTCCTTGTTTCCTGGAAGAGCTTTTTTTGTGAATGTAGTTAGATTTGAAAGATGATATGCTGCACTTCTAGCCTTCTCTTCCCTTCTTTCCCATATGTTAAGTTTTCAAGTCATTGTCCTTTGGAAGATACCTCAGTGCAAGGAAGCAATCTACTACTGATGCAGAAAAGTTGTGTGGAGAGCTTTAGTATGTATGGTTTTCTTTGGCATCTGTTTACTTTGATGAATTCATCTTGGTCACAGCACCAAGCAGTTCCTTAGGAAATTGATCGAGCTTTATGTCAGTCTTGTTACCACATCCAGATCTTTGTATTTGATTTGGATTGCCTAAACAAACTGCCTGTTTTCTGAAGCTTGAGCTAGGTAGTAGAATTTGCTGTCAATTCAGGTTTGCTGCCTTTTGCACCAATCTGAGCATGTTCCTGGTCCTGGGGTATGGCTGCCTTCAAAGGCAGAGCTGTCACCACAGCTGGGCTGTTTACTCTGGATTGACATACCACAGGCATGTATATTATAGCCTCTGGTCAAGAAGCAGAGCTAGGTCTGACTTGGAAGTTTCTTTCCAGTAGAACAAAACTTGGCAGCCACTGGAATAAGCAGGTTCTGTGGGAAAGGGAGGCATAGCGTCAGATAACAGTAGAAAAATTGAGATGAAAACAGTCAAACATCAGAGCTCGAGCAGACAGAGCCTAAAGCAGCCCTGTTTGTCTCTTTGCACAAAGAATCTACTGGCAAACAAGAACATTCATGACGGGTGAAGCAGTGGACTGGGTGGAAGCAGTCAGACCAGAGCCAGAGCTGCAGGTTTTTGCTAGCACATTTGTGTCTCTCCTGGAGCTAGAAAAGGGGAGACAGTGGGAAAAGTGTTGCCAGATGTCAGAAAAAACTTTCTATGTAATATTCCCTTAAGTCTTAAAAGACTCTGGAGCAGAAGCAGTCAGGTCAGTCATGGCCAGGAGACAGGGCAAAAGCTGCTTGCAAGATCAGTGAAGGTGTCTTATGATGGCTTGTCTTTTAGAGAAATTGGTGCTATACAGGCATTGCACAGGTGCTGTCCCATGGTTGTGTTCTTGCAGAGTTAGGCACTGCAGCTGTGGGAAAAACTGGGGAAAAATGAGGCCATGGTACTGTGTGGAGTTTGAGCTGCTTTGGTGGCAGAATCCTTGGGGTGGCTTGAAAACCCCTTTTTACTTTTTAAGAATACCACCCCTGACATGCATGGCTTCTGTGTCAGTGACTTGTGTCTGGCTAGATTCTCTTTGTTTATACATTTGTTTGCAGATGGGATCAATGGCGTGGTTTCTAGGATACTGATTAAAAGGACACTTACAGCAGTTTTGTTGAAACTGTAGATGATTTAACTACTAGAAGTACTGCTGTATCCATGGTACTAGACCCAGATCTTGCTCTGTTATGACTGCTACTAAGCTGGTTTTTTGATACTTTTTTCCAGATTGTGAATAGGCACGGTCCCGAGGCAGACAGGCATTTACTACGCTGTCTATTCTCGCACGTGGATTTCAGTGGCGATGGTAAAAGCAGTGGCAAAGATTTTCATCAGGTACAGTTTACACCAACACTTCTGTTTATTAGTTTTGATTGTTAAAAATCTGCGGTGGAATTTGATCCAGGTCAAGCACAAAGGCAGGTTAGAAGCAGTAGCTTCAAACACACTTCTTTTCTGGTTATATGGCCTTTCAACTGCAAGAACTTTTTACCAATCCTCAGGTGAGAAGATATATTGCTGATTCCTGGCTTATAATCTCTTGATGTGGAAAAAACCAAGTTGCATCAGTACAAATGCTCTTTTTACCACATGCAGTGCTGTAGTTTGAAAGCCTTTCTGTGTATTTTAAGAGTTTGTCCCGATCCACTAGCTGACACTTGTGGTGCTAAGTGTATTGGTGGGAGTGTTTTCATCCTTAAGCAATTTTGCCGCAGACTTTTTAGCTCATAACCATGGATCAAATACTCTTGGATTGTCTGTTGCAATCTGTGAGGATGTTTACAGAAAGCAAAACATTGCAAGTATGATGGGGAATGTTTCATCACTTTGTCAGTCTTAAAAGCAAAGCAAACCTGAAGAAAGCTTAAATGAAAAGAAGCTAGTTGATGTTAGTGGGAATTTGGGCACTTACATAAGTACTTTATCTTTTAGTTTTTCTGTACACAGTGGATCGTAGTTTATTTTTATTGTGCTGTTACGAAACTGTGAGTCTTCAAGTTACCTTGTTCTTTTCAGACTCAGTTTCTGATCCAGGAGTGTGCGTCGCTGATTACAAAACCAAACTTTATCTCGACGCTGTCATACGCCATTGACAATCCCTTGCACTATCAGAAGGTTTGTATACTTCTTGAAGGGGATCCCAGTGTCAGAAACTGCACTGAATTGGTCTCTAGGAAACTAGCTGGTTTTCTCTTGTGTTCCCTTGTAGTAAAATCTTCAAAAACTGAGCTTGCCTGGTTGGTGTGGGTTTTTTTTTTTTTTGTTAAACTAAGCAAGTCAGTCAATCACTCAGAATGACTGCAGACTTAATTTTAGTACTTTATCTAATGTTTGTACCTTATCACTTGTTTGCTGCAAGAGAAGCAAAATAAATCATCAGTACTCCTGTTTCTTTCAATATAAAAGCCGTGATCGTGGTTTAATAGTGGCATATATGTAAGAAGCTTTTAGATTAGATGTATTCAAAAGTAGTTGGAAAGCTGTTTAGCCATAGAAGCTTTGTGTTAACCTGCAGCAGAGTAGTTGCTAATATTCCAAGCTTGCAAATAGACTTTAGATAGTCTGACACATTGCAAATTAGACTAATCCCACAACAGCTTTCATGTTACTCTTCTTACCTGTTTCAGAGTCTAAAGCCTTCACCTCATTTATTTGCCCAATTGAGTAAAGTCATCAAATTAAGTAAAGTTCAAGAGGTAGGTAACACTTATTTCAAAAATACTTTAATTTTTTTTTTTTTTTTACTTAGCTAGTTAAAAAGGATGAGGTCTCCTTACTATGATGTTTGTTTTTGTTTGTAGGTAATTTTTGGTCTGGCTTTACTGAACTCTTTCAGCTCAGATCTGCGAGGTTTTGGTAAGTTTTCTGAAGTACTGCAGCAGAGACAGCCTTTTTCAGCAATGGGCTTTCTAGACGGGTAGATGGGGCCTGACCTGACTTTGCAATCAGTGGTGCCATTAGGAGGGGCAATAGGTAACACAGTCATCTTATAGGAAGTTGAAGGACTGTTTCATGAATGACTTGCTTGATAGTGAATCAAGTTGGGATGTTGTGATATCTTTACTTGTAGTTGTCCATTAATATTTGAGTTCTCAGGTATGAGATTTCTGTTTAAATCTGAACTGTTGTGGCTTCTGGTAAACAAACTCAAATTAAGAGAATGGTACCTAGCTAAATGAATCTCATATTAAAACAGAATCCCAGGTTTTGACTCTAACCTCTTCTGTTTCCAAAAGCTGCCCAGTTTATCAAACAGAAACTCCCGGATCTTTTGCGCTCTTACATTGACGCGGACGTCAGTGGAAATCAAGAAGGTGGCTTCCAAGATATTGCAATAGAGGTCCTGCACCTTCTCCTCTCCCATCTCCTCTTTGGGCAGAAGGGAGCCTTTGGGGTAGGACAGGAACAGATTGACGCTTTCCTCAAAACATTACGTAGAGGTAAGTTGGTTCAAGAAGCCTGACCAGATGCAGATTTTGAAATTGATTTTCATTACTTGCTGTCAGTGCAGAGTGCTGAAGTGGTTGGGAGCTTGCTGAATTAGAACTCAGTACATTTTCATAGTTTCTAAACTGACGGTAAAGTACCACTGTTCTGGTATTGGGTCCTAATGTACTGTTTTGCTTTCAAAGAGCAGTAATGTGGTCTCATGTTTTTGAAAAGTTGTGATAAATAAACATTGAGTAAGGGATATTCAAGTCTGTATGGGATGGTATTTGTGGATTTAACTAAAGCAGCTCAGTGCACTGTAGTTGAAAACCCCCTTATAGAGTAAGGAACATACATTGCCATTTCAAACAGGTGCATTTTAAGCACTGTTTTATTATATTAGATGCAGATCCATGACAAAACACGAGCACAAGTGAGCGAGGTGCTTCTGAGTTAAACTCTGGTTCATTTCTCAGACTTAGAGGAAGCTACCCTTCATACAAAAGCAAAATATTTGTTCTAATTGTTTAAATGTAACTTCTTAGTTCATACTTATTTTAATAAAGATTAGTGTATTAGCTTGTGTAATTCCTGATACTTTGCTTTGGGAAATTGGGAACTCTTCCCTGAGTGGCCCTGGAGGGTATGGAGATGTTATGTGTCATCTTAAAGATGGTGCTGTCTCAGAAAGGCCCACCTACAAGTTGTCTTTGCGGCTCTCCACTGTGAGCAGAACTCTCACCCACAGATCCGATCCGCCATTACTCGTCTCTGTTAAACTTTGCCTCCCAGGAAGGAAAAAAGGAGTATTTACTCTTTCCATGCCCAAGTGCCTGCATTACATTTGCTATATTTCTTAGCCTCAGTAGCAGATCCTTTGTTTCCTAATATTTCCTGAGTTGGAGGAGCAGCTTTTGCTGGACTGCTCTATTATTTCCTGCTCTGTGCTTTTTTTGGATGACCACTGTTAGTAACAGTCTAGTTGTAAACTTACACCAGCACAGCTGCTGGCCTTTTGGGCAGCTGCAGAACTGCAGTGAACCTGCATGAACCTAGTCTAGTCTACATTCTTTTTCTCTCGGAATATCCCAGTGCGAGTAGAGAACTGAGAATGGGATGGAGGGATGCTGCATCAGTGCCCTCTTGATTTCTGCAGCAGCAGGCCGGCTCTAGCACAGCAGAGGAATAATTTTGAATAGTCTTTCAACATGCAACTAGTGTTCTGGGTGTTTTGACACTTTGTTACTCTTGCCTTTAGATTTTCCCCAGGAGCGTTGCCCTGTGGTGCTTGCACCACTTCTATACCCTGAAAAACGGGACATTCTAATGGACAGGATCCTGCCTGATTCTGGAGGGATAGCCAAAACCATGATGGAGAGTTCTCTGGCAGATTTCATGCAAGAAGTTGGCTATGGCTTTTGTGCAAGGTTTGTAGGAAATGTAATTTTCAAGCATGTAATTTTGGGTGGTGGTGGTTTTCTTTCTTGATTCTTGAGACAAAGGGTAAGGAACACTTTAATTACTAAAATAACTAGAATCTTATCAAGTATTAGGAGGTAGTTTATTTGGATTTCTGTTATATTTTGCTTTCTTCTAATGTGTATTACATGTCTATGGACGCTGTATAGGATTTTGTTATGGGAAGAAGTGCTACATAAAAGGATTCACATTTGTGAAGGTTTCATAAGAATTTGACTATCACCCTTTTTTAAGTGAAAACGAAAGTGGGTAGACATAAATTCCAGCTAAATCCTACTAGAGTTTTGGAAGAACTCCTGTGCCAGGCTCCTCTTAGCTCACTGTCCACATGACATAGGTTATAGAAGAACTGAAGATGGTCTCACTTCAAGAGAGTAGACCAGCAGCAACTTTCTGTTTGTACTGGATTTTCATCAGTGTGGTACTGATCAAATGACTGCTAATGGCTGAGATTTTGTAGCTGTAGACTCAAATTATTGTAGTGAATTGCTAGAGTATCTTGACAGTTGGACCAGTTTTTGCCTGGTTAGGCTCGTTTTGGTAAAAGTACAACTGTATTAAACTCATCCTGGGTTTGCATGTATTTTGGTAGGCATACATTGCCCACATCCTCAGCAGTGTTCCATATTCTTGCTCCCTACCCCAGTCTGAAACATTAGAGGGGCAGCTCTGGACTTGCTGGAGCCATGTGAAACATGTTGTTGTCCATACAGGTGTGTGTGTTTATGGGGAGTCATGTCAGCAGGACTAAAATTCTTCGCTTATAGCACCTAGCACAAGTACCTCATTACATGGGCTTCTTGTTTATAGACATGTGTGAATTGGAGTGGTTACTAGGAATGTGAAAGGAGAAACTAGTCAGAAGCTGTCTACTGAAGAGTTAATTTGAGTAAGTTAAAGGTTTATTTCAAGTGTGCAGCTGGTTTTAAAGGGGGCCTTAGCCCTCAGAGTGAAGCTAACATGCATTTTGTAAGAAGCATAAGGTAGAATTAAATGATTCTGTCTTTAAAGAGAAGGACTATTGATTACTTTGGGGAGGTGATGAAGTCTCAAAGGTATTAACATGAGTTTCTGTTTAAACCAAGAAATAAAAACACCATGTGTTGGAAGATACTGAACTATTTCCTTTGTTAAGACATGCCTGTTAATAAAACAGTTTATATACTCATGCTATATAAATCTTCCTGGCCTAGTTATGAAGTGTTCACAAAATGGAAAAAAAAACTGTAAAAAAAAGCCTTCAGTTCTGCAGTTGAAACTCAGGCATCTGCTCATTGTTTTCTCTCTTGGCTCCTGGGAGGTTTTTGCTGGTGCCCTCTGCTCAGGGATGCCATGACTTGTATGAGGCTGAAAGGCAAACATTCAGAGCTTACCTTTGAATAGTGCACATCAGCATTTTGAAACATGCATTCTCAAGGCCTTTGTTTCACTTTAAGGTAGCAAAAAACTTGAGTCTTTGAAGCTCTGTGTCACAGGTCAATAGTGAAAGAGTGCTACCAAGAAGAGTGCTAAACCTACCCTGTGCTTTTGCTTTGACAGAGCATAGCCTGTGAAACATCTCTGACATCTCTGTCACTTCAGTACATGTGGCTTTGAAACGTGGCACAGTGTATTTCGTGGAAATAATTGCTCAGATTGTCTACTGAATTTTTCTTCTTGATTGTCCTGGAATTTTGCTGTGTTGGATTATTTGACTAACTTGACTGGAGTCTTGCGTTGTGCTGCAGTGAAACCTGATTTTCTATAAGATCTCTCTGTTTTGTTGCATCTTAGCGTTGAAGAATGTCGCAACATAATCGTGCAGTTTGGTGTTCGGGAAGTCACGGCTGCCCAGGTTGCCAGGGTTTTGGGGATGATGGCTCGAACTCATTCAGGATTGACGGATGGTATTCCATTACAAGTGAGTGGCCTGTTGTGCTGCGGATTATATTTCAGCAGAAGAAGGCGTTGAAATGCTGGCCTCTAGGAACTTAACAATTGCTTACATTATTCAATACCTGTTCTACTGTAAATGTCTGTAATACTTCTGTGAATGAAAGATTCTCAGAAATGTTCAGCTGATGTCATTACTAGTCTGAACTTCTGTTTATACCTTTCTAGTGCAGGGAGTTCTGTAGCCAGTGGGTGTTGAGACTGCTTTATTTTTTACTAGTGTTTGATTCAGTGTATTTGACTTGCAGTCTATTTCGGCTCCTGGCAGTGGGATTTGGAGTGATGGCAAAGATAAGAGTGACGGAAGCCAAGCCCATACCTGGAATGTGGAGGTCTTGATTGATGTTCTTAAAGAGCTGGTAAGTCTTGAGAGCATCTTGGTCTTTTATGTGGAGAAAGTAGGGCATATCTCAGTGTGATTATAAACCTTTTTAAGCTCCCAACAGCCTGAATAACTTTGAATCTCTGTAATGTAACGGTACTTAAATGCTTGGGTTTTTTTTTCTTCATGAACAAGAAAATTTTGAGGAATTCTGAGAAATAGAAGCTACTTGAATTAGTAATGTGGGTGTAGTTTGAGGTTCATTCCACACTGCTCCTGTATACTCCAGCATATGTTCTCTGAGGGTTTTTGTGTTTCAGTGTATTTCTGACAGTGTAAAGTTTTGTGCATCAGCCTTGTTTTGGAAAATGTCTTACTGTAGGCATTAGTGATGAAAATGAAATGAAAGTATTTTTATAGCTGCTCATTCCAAAACTCTTGTTTATTGCTTTTTAGGTATGATGACATTATAGAAATAGGAAAGGTTTTCCACCACTGTATAAGCAGTGATTTTTGTCGTGTACTCAGTTAAACATGAATACCATTTCCTTTGCTTGCCTTACACTGGGTGGGATTTTTTCTGTATGTTCCCTCTAATGTATGGAGAAGTCACTGTTTTGTTTTTCTGAAACTTGGGCCGTAAAATAGTTTTGTCTCTGGTGCTCACCTGTCTCTGAAAAGAGTGGTCTGTGTTACATAATGGCCACAGTTCCCTCCAAGCTCTCTCATCAGTATTGTTTCACACTGTTCCTGAAAATACAGTAGGTGCTTTACAAGGACTTGGCGTTTCTTTTGCAAAAGGAGGAGCAAGTTCTGCTTGCCAGCAGGTCAGACCCTTCTGCCTTTTTTAGAGGGTGTGGAAGCCTAGGAAAGGAATAAGTTAGTATGCTAAGAAAGGATAATATGTTTGGGGTTTTTAAAGACTTGTTAATGAAATGTTTGGAAGGATACACAGCTACTGTAGTGCTGGGGAGTGCAGTTTCATAGGGTAGTTTAAAACATTAACTTGCATCGAATTCTCACATTCACCATGTAAATACATCTCTTTTTAAAACAAAACCCTTGCTTTCAACTAAAACTTAGGTGCACGTTAAGCTGGATACAGTACTGCTGAAGAGGGGTTCTTTCATGACAGTACTGAAGATTGTAATGTGCAGGGCTGACAACCCTTGTTTGTCTGGTTGCAGAACCCTAGCCTGGACTTCAAAGTAGTAACGTACGAATTGGACCATCCAGGATTTCAGATTCGTGATAGCAAGGGCCTGCATATTGTAGTCTTTGGCATCCAGAGAGGGCTGGGAATGGAGGTTTTTCCAGTTAATGCCATATACAGACCTTGGAAGCATGCAGAGGGCCAGGTGAGTTTACCAACGTGTTTGCTCTATCTGTAGAATATTTGAGAAGTTCCTGAATTTCTTGAATGATAAATGGAGATCAGTACTGTGAGTGTTTAGATAATCCACATTTGAGACCTTGGCCTGTAAGGCACAAGCCTCAAGTGTATTACAGAAGTACAGTGTGTAATTGACTGCATTGTGTGGGACATGGTTACTTGCTGTGCACTGTGACCATACCTTTGACCTCAGCAGAGTTCTGGTGTGTAGTGCAGCTCAGCATATAACTGCTGCTGCATGGCAGTGCCCTGGGATGCTTACCTGGTTACACAGAATGGCCACAGCTTTGTGCAAACAAGTACCCTCAGCACGTCTGTAATCAGTCATTCTCAAATTCTAGGAGTGTGAGATTCAGTCTTGTGTAAAACACACAGTGAAGCCTGGCTCATCCCTGCTGCTTAGTTGATTTGTATCATTGTCAAAAATTTGGCACTTGATAAAGTGGGAGGACCCTGAAACTCTAGTATCTAAACTACTTTTGACATCTTTTTTTACTCCAGCTCTCCTTCATCCAACATTCCCTCATAAACCCTGACATCTTCTGTTTTGCTGACTACCCTTGCCATACTGTTGCCACAGACATCCTGAAAGCACCACCAGAGGATGACAATCGAGAAATTGCTACATGGTAATAAACCTGCTCTCAACTGCTTTTCATACATAGAGTTAGAGTAAGATTAGTTGTCTGGTCAAAGGTGGCTTTATTTTCATGCAGCCAGATTTATTGTAGCTGTGTACATACCAGTAGTAGATCAGCCATTAGTATTTGTGACGTGTTTGATTGGTGAAACTATTCACCATGTCAGAAGTTCCTGTGTACTTCCATAATACCTTGCTTTTGTTGTAGTCTTCAGCTTGTTTGGAGAGTTTCTGCTGATGTGTTTTGGCATATCCTGCAAGCTGAAAGGAGGGGATAGAAGAGGTGGTTTGAAATTTAAATCTCTTTCCCAGGGTGATTAGAGAAACTTGCTCTACTTGTATGAAAGAAGTCCTAAAATTTAATTAGTAAATGTATGTGGCTATTGGTGAGTTACAGCATAAAGCTGACTGGTGTGACTTTCTGAGCTGACCTTTACACCCCTTTTTTAGTATAGCCATGTACCTCACTTCAGTAAAGATACTTGCTTCTTTCTCAATTATATGACCCAGAATAGGGAATTGAAGGATGAGGAATACAAGTAAATTGGCAATGCTCACTTGTCTATAAAGCAGGCAAAACAAGTAGAGTATCTTCACTAACTTTCACAACTGGGGACTTTGAGGTGTTTTAAAAAGTACATTTCAAGTTAAATTATCCAAGTGACCCACCCCAAGCCAAGTTTCTTCAACATCAGCTTTCAGTTATCTCTCCTCCCTAACAGTCAGGAGCTCTTAAGCTCTTCAGTTATTTTTCATGGTTTCTCGCAGCCTTAATTGTACATAAGAGCTGCAGTGTCAGGTTGTTTGCAGTGAGTGTTGCTTTATATGTCCTTACAGTTGTTGCTGTAAGATACCGGAATCCAGGATCCTGTAAACTTGCTGCTTGGTAACTTTGTGGGGGTTGTCTATTTGTTTTTTTTTCTCTTTTGTTAGGAAGAGCCTGGATTTGATAGAGTCTCTGTTACGATTGGCAGAAGTGGGGCAGTATGAACAGGTTAAGCAGCTCTTCAGTTTTCCTATCAAGCATTGCCCGGATATGCTGGTATTGGCCTTATTGCAGATCAACACCTCCTGGCATACCTTGCGCCATGAACTCATCTCCACGCTCATGCCGATTTTCCTTGGCAACCATCCCAACTCAGCCATCATTTTGCACTATGCATGGCATGGACAGGTAAGTATTTTCACTGTAGTTTGCTCCTGTAACTTAAAAGCTTGTTAAATGGATTGAACAGTTAAAACAACAATGTTTGTATTGGTTTATGAACTGGTCAGTTTAAAACCCAAGAGGTAAATGATCCGTGGTTCAAGCAGAGTAATGGGATGTCTCTTCCCTGACTTGAAGCTAACTGTTGCAGTTTGGTTTTCAATAATATTCACTGAGAAAATATTCCTGGAAAAGTAGAGAGATCCAAGTTAAGTCTGACTTTTTTAAACCTTAGCTTTAAACAAAGTTGACCACAGCTTAATTTAAAAAAAAAAAAAAAAAAGGGAAAAAAATGCAAAACCAAACAACCCAACAAAAGAAACCATGAAAAACCTCACAACAGCATCACCCACCCTGCCCCCTCAACTCTCAGCCTCACACATTTGAAGTGTAAAAACCTGAAGTAGTAAGAGGTGAAAAGGTTTAAACCAAAATAGTCTCCTATGTACTTGCCAAAAAGATGAAGGCTGTTCTAGGCATAAAGAAACTACCTGCACCATAAGTTTTCAGAGTCTGGGTGTTTTCTGAAAACTCGGGACTGGCTGCTGACCTTTTTCAAAGAGAGCTTCCGTGTAGGGATAATGGTAGCTGTGTATGTAAATCCCATACATCTAATGGATGTTTTGTTTGGTGTGGCCTTCATCATTGTGTGCACTGGTAGTTAAACAAAGAGAAGTCATAAGAAATTTAAAGCAGAGGAAGCCTCTGGGGTCAGAGGGAAACTGCTTTAGCAAACAAGTTTCCCTGTTCATCTAGAGTAGAGTTAATGGCAAGAAGCTTGACCTCTGAGGTCATGCTATGAATGGTCATGCATTTCATATTTTCCTGATGGAAGTCTTTAAATTGAAGGATGAGGGGTAGAAGTGAGATGCTTTTTGCATGAGGTCTTGAAATGGCAGAAAAGGCAATTTTTCCACAGGGTAGGTCTCAGATCAGGGCACTGAAGGATGATTGCCGTGGGACATGGAGCCATTCCATGACATAAGGGTGTTTTACTTTTCCTTTAAGCAAAAACCCTTGCTGCCATAAAAATCTTACTTGTGTTATAGTTTAAAATTACCCCTCTGTGAGTAAAGATCTAGATACGATGTTTTTCTTTTTAAGACGTGATACTGAATTTTCACTTCAGGACATCATGTCAGGTGTAACATTTTGTAAATGTTTATGTAGTGTAAAAGCAATTAGTCTACCATAGAGAGGAATTGGTCCTGGACAGTGGTAGGAAAGAGATGGGGATGTACGTATCTACCATTTGCAGTCATGCTACATCCTTTTCTTGTAGCTCCTGGATAGTTTATTTTTGCATAGGAGGAGCTCAAATCAGAAGCAAGTTCTGAAGCTAAACAGTAAATATGTTTGTATGTTAAGCTTTTTAGTTGTGAAATATCCTGTTTAATGTTCACATAATTGATCCTATTCCTAGAATCATGAAGTACAATCCTAATTTAATTCTCCTCAGGGTCAGTCTCCTTCAATTCGTCAGCTTATCATGCATGCCATGGCAGAATGGTACATGAGAGGGGAGCAGTATGACCAGGCTAAATTGTCACGCATTCTTGATGTGGCGCAAGACTTGAAGGTGAGTTTTGCAAAATACTGCCATTATTTTTTGTCTGGTGTCTGATGCAGACCTGCTCATCTTTTAATGAACACTAAGCTTAACTTAGACTAATTTAGTAAGGATTACACTGTTTAAGCATGTCTGAATGCATTTGTGGCTGCTGTCCCATATCTTAAAAAAAAAAAACAAAAAAACCAAAAAAAACCACCTGTGTTTATGTGACATAAAAGTATTCTTCAGCTGAGTTGTGGTATCTGACTACAGATGCTTCCAGCCTGTCCTGTTGTGAGCCCAAGACATTTTACTTGGTATTTGCAGTGGGGTTGGTTATCATGGCTTAGCTGACAAGTACCTTGGGAAGCAGCACAACAGAACTGCTTGCTGTGTGAATGTAGTGTGAATCCAGGAGGAGCTTTGACTGTTTTAGCCTTGAATATTATTGAAATGAGAATGTATACAATATCTGTCAGATGTTTGTGTGAAGGTGGTGCTGCTAAACATAATGGAATGGGGATTTCTTGAGAATGCTACTACTTCTTATTTTTTACACACTGACAAAAAACTGGAAGTTGTGACTAACTTCTTTGAGGCCTTTATTGCTTCCTAAAGATAGATGCAAAATAATTGGGTGTCTCAAAGTGCAAGAGCACCAGCTGCTGCTTGAAGTCAGTTTTGTTGTAGCAATTACAGTGTTCAGAGATGACCTGTTGGAGCAGATATATTTTGAGTATCTCTGAAGTGGCTGAGGTCTGTTCACAGGGAGATGCTAGGCTCTTCTGCTTAATTTTGTAGCAATATCAGTTTGGTAGCTCTTGACCACTTGCTGGTGGTTTGTCATATCACAGAGGAATTTAAGCTGTCAGCACAAGGTCGCTTCAAAGAAGGTGAAGTCATGATTTCGAATCAGAGCTCTTGCTTACTTGTCTCACAAGCAAGCTATAAGTGAAGTTGACAGTACCAATCTTTGTTGACAAAGAAAGCATAGCAGCATGTCATAATAAGACTTCTTTACTAAAACATGTATGGGAGCTAGAAAGAAAAAGGAGAAGGGGTATCTGTGTGTCTTCACTAGTAGTCTTCTGATTTTCTTTCTTTAGGCCTTGTCAATGCTGCTAAATGGTACTCCATTTGCCTTTGTTATTGACCTTGCTGCACTTGCCTCTCGACGGGAATACCTCAAACTTGACAAATGGCTCACAGATAAAATTCGGGAGCATGGGGTAAAGCAGGATTTTTTTTTCTTTATTTTTGCACTCTTATCAGTGACTAACTTAAGTCACTTTAACAATTTTATAAGTAGCTTTAAAGTTGTTGAAAGTGTCCATGGTCTAATAGTTCAATGTTTTCACTGAACTATAGTAGCTTAGTGCGATTCTTTCTATGGTGCAATTGCCAAGTTTGAAATAGTGTCTTGGATGTGATTTGGGAGATTAAGATAACATTTTTTTCCTCAGGAACCTTTCATCCAGGCCTGTATGACTTTCTTAAAGAGAAGATGTCCATCTATCCTGGGTGGCCTTGCTCCAGAGAAGGATCAGCCCAAAAGTGCTCAGCTTCCTCCAGAAACCTTGGCGACTATGTTGGCCTGTCTGCAAGCTTGTGCTGGGTAAGGATTATATTGCTTAGGCTGAATGTGTAATCAGTTTGCAGCTTGCTTTCTGGCACGTGGTCACAGCTGGCTTGGAATTTCACAGGGAGAATGGGGTTAGTGAGAGTGTATAAACTTGCAGGGATAGGTGCAGTAGTACATTTAATTTTGCATTGAAGCATCTTGTAGGCTAGATCGCAAGAGCTTGATTGAGTATTCTTGTCTTTATCATCAAACAGGTGAGCTGATGTTGGTGACTGGAGGCTGTCTGGTTAGTCACATTCTCAGTTGGTAATGACTAGATATTGGGCTGTAATTCAGACTAAGGAATCCAGGCCATGGCTACAGAATGGGACAGCATCGTGGAAAACAGTGGCTTTATAAAGGATTTTGTGATTGTGTTAACCACATGTTTCTGCATGGTGACTGCTCTGGCACAAAGGGCTCCTGCTATCCTTATGTGTATGAGAGAAGTGGGGAGTGGTGATTGTAGTGTAATTGAGACTGAAACTAGATGTGTGTAACTTCTGTTGTCTTTGAGAGAGACTCAAAGTAGTCAAAGATGGAAAATATTGAACATCTTTTGCAGATCAGATTGTTTAGCTGAAGTCAAAAGAAAATGGTTTGGTTTTGAGAGCTGCTAGAGGGAGGGGTGGAATACAGGAGGGCTGATGGAAACTGAAGTTGGACAAATCAGTCTTTAAATGCTATGTACACACATAGTAAATATGACTAAAAATTGTAAAACGTTTGTGGTGTTGTTTCTTAACAGTGTCAGATCAAGCTGGTATTGAACTGTGGCAGTATTTCAGAGGTAACGAGAGGCAGCTTAGTGCAATGTGCAAGCCAGAGTGACTGGAAGCTGGAGATGAGGCTTGTTTTGCTGCTACATTTTGGCACCAAATGAGGCTGGCATGTCCAAGTGTGTGTTACCTAATCTGAGGCTTATACTGTGTCCTTTGGCTTAGTCAGCGTGGTCTTGAAAGAGATGCTTCTTATCTTTAAAGGTACCTGGGATGATTCACGGCTCTTATGTAGATAGTAGGAAATTAGTACCAATGTAGAGTTGGTCACAATGAGTATTGGAACCGAAAGGGAATTGGAGGTACCTGTAAGATTTTAGGAGAAAGGATTCTCCTGTTTTCTGCTGGAACCTGTGCAATTGAAGTTCAAATGCTGTTGGAATACTGTTTTTGAAATATAATGGTCTAGCACATGTCTTGGTCTGAAGAGATAGCTCTTAATTTTCAGGTCAAAGTGAATCTTTTGAGACTCTCATTCACAAATGAGCTTATATTCCTTATTTTGCATGCTGCAGTGTCTGTGTTTTAGAAGTTTAATAGTTAACTGTGGATTTGAATTGCATCTAATGTCATTGTGTTCTGAATTTTAATGTGTTACCAAGTTTTATTTGTTCCATTAATTCCAAACACCACTAGTTCTCTACTGGCACAATTCTCACAGCCTTTAGTTTCTTTTTATAGCTACTTTTATTCCCCTTTATACAAGAATGTGACCTACTTGCAGTCATTTTCTGTTAGTTATTCTCTTTGAGCTTTAGAAGGAAAAAGCTTGGATGTCTTTCATGAAGCAGTTGCTTTGATTAGCTTAGGTTTCAGTCATGAATGGAAGCAGGCATTGTAAAGACTAGAAGGTTAAAATCACAGGAAATATTAAGTACATCTGGGAGGGTAGTTGCACTTGACTAGCTGAAGCCTGCCATCTCCTAAATCTGTTGATTTAGGAGCCTGCTCTTTAATTAGGCTGTAGTTAGTTCTTGTCTTGTTTTGTGACCTGGGAGATACTTTTTTTTTTTAGCCATCAGGTCCCTGCATGTTCTGAGACTTATTTTTGGTGCAGCTTGTTTATCGGTGGTGAGCACTGCAGTTGTGGCATCATGTAACAGTGAGTCTTCAAAAAGAAATAAGTCTTCCTTTATTACTGAGTGTTTTTACAGTGAAGTCAGGCTTGGTTGCAGGCATCACAGGCTGGCCAACCATGTAATTTATTAACAAACTGCTTATTAGAAGTCCTTCCCTTGTGGAGCTGCAGTGAGTTGAGAGGGGCAGCAGTGCCTTCTCCACACAGTCATGTCCTGCACAGTCCAAGTGTGTCAGTGTGGGGAATGGTCTTTTCTTCTCAGTCCCTGTCTCAAGCAGGGAAGAGGCTTTTGTGTACCTATGCCTCAGGAATTAAAAGGCTTGTTCCTGCTTTTTAAGAAAGTGTTTTGGGGTAAAAAAGAGTAAGAGAAATGAACATGTGATTCCAGCAAGCTGGATCTTCCTTACAGTGACAGTTTTGTTACTCTAGACTCTGGTCCCTGGCTCTCAGCCCACCAACTTAATTTGCCTCAAATGCAGACTGGGGTTTTTGTGGGTTTTGTTTTTGTTGGATTTTTTGGTAGGTTGGTTGGTTTGGTTTTTTTTTTTTTTTTTTTAGAAAACCTGTGGTTCTTTGCTGTCTAAAAATACTGTGATGTTTGCAACTTGATACAGCAGTGTGCCCCTGACATGATAAAAAAGTTAACCTTCAGTCTGCCTAGATGGTGGGACAAAACATGAGTGGTTCTCTCCAAAGCACAAATGGCCTAACCAGTCACCATAAATATCAAACTCTAGGATTGTAAGTCTGTATTTGTCCTCTTCTAGGCTGCCATATTATCTATCTACAGCAGGTTGGAATTTGTTTTGCAAAAGCATGCTGTAGTATTTAAGCATAAAGACTGCAAATTTAACCCCCCAAAAAGGAGGAGGGCACAAGACTGAGGTTGGTAACCACATGTGAACTGTGCTCTACAGTCCCAACCCATTCCATGGCTAACTGAAGTGCTGTATGGTCTTGAAATGCCTCCTGCATCAGAAGAAATCCTGTGGTGCGCGTCAATTGGTCATACATACATTTAAATGTTGAGATTTCTGAGACTGTGGCAATGGGGTGAGGGCAGATACATACCGTAGATACTGAATCTAATGTGTGCCATGCTCAGAGCTCTGTCTTCAGGTCTGGTTGTGCTTTCTGAAAAAAAAATCTGTTTGAGGTTTTTTGAAGGTAGATTTCTGATTGCGTTTTCATACATTCCCCCAAGCCCATTTCTTTTGAAATCATTGACACAAGGCTCTGATGAGAGGATGTTAAGAGTGTAAAGGATCTAGCTTGTGAAACAGTCATTAACACGTTCCTTGCCCTGTACAGAAACCTGGTCACCCATGATACCTCCCCGGATTCCCATCTCTCATGGGTGGGATTTTCCCACACTGCATAGTGTATCGCTGGCTTTGGAGAACAGCTGGAAGCCCTTAACTAATTCTTTGTATCCTATAATGGAATACCTGCCAAAGCTGAAGGCTAATCTTCAATTCTTCTGCGTTAATCACCAGGATAGTTCCTTTGTTCTTTTTCCCCTCATTCCAAGAGTTGAGTAGTAAAAGCTTGTGGAAAAAATTGAGTTGAAATGAGGAATCTTCAGATAAGGTTAACAGAACAACAAAGCTATTAGGATAGTTGCACCCATTACCGGAAGGAATCTGCAGCTTTAGCTGTGCTCACCAAAAAGGTAGAACTAAAGTTCAGGAAAGCATAAATAATTGGCTGTTTTTTTCCAAAAGGAAAATGTTAGTGTTCTGTTATTATGTCTGTGGTTAGGTAAGTCAGCAGCAGAGCTGGCTTTCCTTCCAGTTACGGAACCTGGCTGTCAGACATGGAACGCTTTGGAAAGAGGTACTGACTGCTCTGGGTTGTGCAATGACTTTGTGCCTAAGTTTGAATTTTCTGATGTTTTTTGATTATATCTTCCTTGGATAGCTAAGTTTCCTGTCTGTGTTTGGGTTTAGTGCCTGTGTGTGAAGCACGGCTTTCAGTTTGTAGACAGATGAGTTTTAGTGAAGCAGGTGGTGGTATTTACCTCTCTTTTTCTGTCTGTGAGTACATAGCCCATGTATCTCAGCTTTTAGAGAAACTTGAGTGTAATGAGATTCAGAATGAGAATAACCATAAATGGTGTGAAGTTTGGGTGCAGGATGGAGCCTTGAGGAGCAGATTTGACCAAGGGATCACAGCATCACTATTTGTGTTTTAATTCATGAGGCTAAGCTGTATATAGCCCATAATATGGACAACAGCAGACAAAGGCTCTTCCAAGAGCTGTTGGAGCCAGGTACATATCCCAGCCTTCTGTAAATCCTTACTTGCTGGGGTAACTGTAAAGGAGTATTTGAATCATCGGAAACAAAGGAATAGTCTACTGGAGGTTGTTTTAGAGCTACAGTTTAAACTTTTCTATTTCAATATAGCTGTTTCTCTTGGGAGATGATCTAAGGCAAGTTTTGCAAATAACAAAATGTAGCTTCTGCTGGGGTTGTTTCGCAGCTACTTTTTGTGAAATGTGGCCTCAATTTCTCTAGGAAAATCAAATAAAGTTAGGGGCCTTATTTTCATGAATATTATATGGCTCACTGTCATGCTTCTGTGTCCCAGGAGTGTTTCTCAGGAGCTGTCAGAGACGATCCTCACCATGGTAGCAAACTGCAGTAATGTCATGAACAAGGCTCGACAGCCCCCGCCTGGAGTCATGCCCAAAGGACGCCCGCCCAGCGCGAGCAGCTTGGATGCCATCTCTCCTGTGCAGGTAGAGCAATCCCATGCTGCATTTTCGGAAGGTGGTGTTGGTTTAGTGCTAGTTCTGCTGTACTAGTTGAGCTCTTTCTGCAGGACTAAGTCAAACATCATCTGGCTCACGTAGTTTTGTGCTTGCATGTCTGGATAACTTGCTTGTAACTAGAGAATAATGTCTGAGGGATGTAGTTTAGAACTGTCTTTCACTTCACTGATGTCTGTAAGAAGTAACTGTGAAGTATTATAGGATGGGAGCACTGAGGAGGGACAGATATTTGGTTTATTTAAAATAACAGGCTTTCTTTTAAAGTGCTAAAATTTACTAGGACTTCTGAGAATTAAGCACTGCCTTTGAACCTGATGTGTCTTGTTTGTAGCTTCACGGGCCAAGCCACAGTGCTAGAGCATAAGGACTTGTTATAACTGGGGCTCTTCAGCTCTCAACTGAACTGCTCTTTTAAAAACAAGGTACATTTCAGTTAATCCCTGCCACTCATCATCCCTTCCTCCTCTGGGAGCAACACATTACAGACAGGTTTTGCTTCTAGCCGTTACATTCAATGGCAGATTTTTAAGTGGTGAAAAGTATTTCACATGAAATAGTGGCAATTCAGCGTTTAAGAATGACTGAATTGTCAGTAGATTATGTAAACTAAATGCACAGAATGGTTTCCAAATACCTTGGCAACCTGCAACAAATATGTAGCCATGATAAATAACTCATATGAACAAACAGCAGCAGTTTCTAGTCTGTAGTCATGCTGTCTTCTGGGTAGATAACACCATTTTCTGCTGTTCCTAGTCAGTTCCTTAACTTACTGCTTTGGCAGCCTGTATTGTGCCTTCCCTCCTATTCATGAACCAGGTCTTAATGCTTTTTCTGAAGACTTCATTCAGGTATTTAGCTGTGAAAAGTGGGCATAGTAGGGTCCTTCAGAGAGTCAAAAATACTTTTAAGTTTGAAATGAAATAGCTTTGTAAGTCTCGAGGTGAGGTCTGAGGTTGCAAACTGCAGAGCATAAACTACGCTAGTACAAAAATCTGCAAGTAGAAGTAAATGCTGCTTATTGTAAGCATTTACTGCTGTGTTACACTTAACTACAGACTATGGAACAATCAGCCTTTCTGTAAAACCTGTGAGAGAATAGGGTTTCATGGGATTGTCGAAGAAAAATAAAAGTGCATTCTGTAGACAAACTAATCTTTTGGGGTTACCTGGATGACTTCAGAATTTACAGTAACCATGCAGAAGAGCTTTTCTCAGGAATGTTTTGATACGTAGCCGTCTTTGTAGAAAACATGCCAAAAATCAGCTGGATTGTGGTTTATGGATGTCTGTATAATCTTCCTTTCTTCATTCAGATCGACTCGCTTGCAGGAATGGCCTCTCTCAGTTTAGGTGGCTCAGCTGCTCCTCACACGCAGAGCATGCAAGGCTTCCCTCCAAACTTGGGCTCTGCATTCAGTACTCCTCAGTCACCAGCAAAAGCATTCCCACCTCTTTCCACCCAAAACCAGACAACCGGTTTCAGTGGCATCGGAGGACTCTCTTCACAGCTTCCAGGTACTGCTATTTGAGTGGAGTGGTTTGTTTTTGACAGGGTAGAGCTAAGGCACTGTTTTTGCTGTGGTTGGAAATACTGAATGTTACAGCCCAACCCTTAAGGGTGGGTTAGGTGCTTCCTTCCCTTTAAGGGGGAGAAGTCACACTGGACAAACAGCTGTGTTGTATGGGAGGGAGTTACACAGTCTTCACTCCTGGGTCATTGCTGAAACAGCACTTCAGAGTGTTGCAGCTGCAATAGGTAAAAAGTTTGAGTCAAGAGGATGAGTGTTTTGACAAATATAGCAGCATTATTTTAGGTTGGGACAGAGATGATGAACTGCTTATGTTAAAACTGCTTGATATTAGCAATGAGGCTATAAAGCTCTGAGTTCTTGGAAATGACAAGTGTTAGGAAAAGTGGTAAGTGGGTACTGTGAGGGTGCAACTGAGATGACCAGTTGTTTGTTTTTCAGTAGGTGGTCTTACTACGGGTAGCCTGACTGGCATAGGAACTGGAGCCCTGGGCCTTCCTGCGGTGAACAATGACCCATTCGTGCAAAGGAAGCTGAGTACATCTGGACTGAACCAGCCTACATTCCAGCAGAGTAAGATGAAACCTTGTAAGTGGTAGTGTTGTCTGTGGCTGTGAAGTGTGACTGTGGTCTGCAATTAATCTGTGTTTCCTTCAGGGGAAGCTTGGATCTGTAGGTGGTAAATGTTAGACGTGTGGCTCTTGTATTATTATATTAGTCTGAAAAAGGTGCTTCTAAGCTTGTATCCTAAAAGTTTGCCAAGTGGCCGGGGGGGGGTGGGGGGGTTAAAAAAGACCTGCTAGCATAAAAATGTGTTATGGATTTGCATGAATATGTGTTTCTGTCCTTTATCTGCTGTGCTGTGTTTTGAACAAAAATTGTTGTCCTGCTCTTGACAGAGAATTGTATGCGTCTGGTACCAGGGTGTTTTTTGTTTAGTTTGTAACAAGGTTAAACCTGGGTAAGGTCCTATTGCAGCAGAGAACTTGACAGGTGAAGCAGTGAAATAGACTACAACATTGGATACAAATCAGACTAACAAAAGTTGGTGGGAAGGTAGTTTTTGAAAGGAATGATTTGGTTCCTAACACTAAGCCATTATCCTTAACTCATTTATGCCTCTGCAGCATGCTCACAGTGAGATGTTGAAGCAGTCAAATGGTCAGGAAGCACAGCCATACGCTAAACCTTCCGCATTGCTGTTACGGAAGAGCTATCAAAGAAGCCATATGCAATAACAGCAAAGTTACCTATCTCTACAGATGTACAGTGGAGGTGGCTGTAATCACCATTGGTTTATATTTTGGGTCTTGAACATTCAATATAAACTTGCTGGAAGCTCACTGGCTGGCCTGAAAGTTTGTGTGCAAGTTTGTGTGCATGTTAGTGTTGTGTAGCATGCCTTATTCTAGTCTGTTCTGTGTTCAGTTATTTAGTTGTCAGTTGAGGTTAGCTTGGGATACAGTGGGTTCTACAAGTATAGCAATGTGAGGTTAATGCTATCTTAGGATGCAGTTTTTGGAATAAATATAGCATATTGAAAACAGATTTTAAAATAGTAATTCCTGTCTACTGGAAAGGTTAAATATCCCACTCTTCAGAAGAATTAGCGGTTCTGTAGAGATTGGTGAAGAGTTGAAAAGGACTAGATGAAATCCTGACTGTCTGAAGTTGTCCTGAGTGTGATACCTGTTCCCTTTTTTTAACAGCTGACTTATCTCAGGTGTGGCCAGAGGCTAATCAGCACTTTAGCAAAGAAATAGATGATGAGGCAAACAGCTACTTCCAGCGTATTTACAACCATCCACCACACCCAACCATGTCTGTGGATGAGGTGAGTTCCCTTCTGTAGCAGTTACAGCACCTGTCCAGAGACTTGGAATAAAGTTGATCATAATTATTCCTTCTTGTATTAGTTTCAGTGGGAAATAATAAAGGGATCCGGGTAGATGCTAGCAGCGTTGCTTTTTGTTTGGTTGAAGTTGTTTTCACAGTAAACTTGCAGTTGATCATTACATTCAGCTTTGACTTCTCTGGACTGAAGACTTTAGATGTCTAATTAACACTCCGAAAATGCTGTGAAGTGGGAAGGATTCAGTGTAGTGTGGAAGCTTTTGTGTTGAATATAAGTGTTAAAGAGTGCCTTTAAATAGTCTGTATAAATTATAATAAATGTATTTTGTTTTAAACTATGTAAAAATGACTACAAGATCCAGATATATGTGTCCCAAGTTCTACCTTCTGAGCTTTTGATAATTATTTTTGTTAGTCTCTATGAGAGTAATTATTGGTCTGATGTACTTACTCTTTGAAGTACTTCAAATTTACTTTAATATATTTGCATGTTTATAAATTATGGAAGACACAACATTATTTTCTTTTTCCTAATTTGAAAGTAATGGAGTAGGCGGTCACAAAAAAGTTTTGTGTGAAGACAGTCACTTAAAGGAGAACTAAAGTCTGAAGAGGAAGCTCATTGTAGTGATGTAGTGTCTGTCTGCTGGCTAAAATGAAGCAGTTACTTTGCAGTTCAACTTGTGGTAGCGCAACGTACCTTAGTAGTTGCAAACACTCACGAAACATGAAGATGGGAAAGGGCTGAAATAAAGCAAATCTGTTGGTAACAGTTTCCAATTTCTTTGCAGGTCTTGGAAATGCTGCAGAGGTTTAAGGACTCCAACATTAAACGGGAACGAGAAGTGTTTAACTGCATGCTGAGGAACTTGTTTGAGGAATATCGTTTCTTTCCCCAGTACCCAGATAAAGAGCTGCACATAACAGCCTGTCTCTTCGGGGGCATAATAGAGAAAGGACTGGTTACTTATATGGCATTGGGCCTGGCCCTGCGCTATGTTCTTGAAGCCCTACGAAAGCCTTTTGCATCCAAAATGTACTATTTTGGTATTGCTGCACTAGATAGATTTAAAAATAGGTGAGTGTGGGTTTTGGTACACTTCTAATAGTGCCTGTGTTGTCTTGTGAACCTTGAACCTGCTCTGATCATGCAGTACAAGATTGCACATCTCAACTTTGGGAATTCTTCAAAGATACGCTGAAAAAGAACTGAAACAACATGAGTGAATGTGCTAGTTGAAGGGTAACCTTTCTAAATTAAAATGCTCAGTGTGGTACCTGTATAAATGTGGGACAAACTGAGATGCTGAAACTACTTAGACTCTATAAAAATCATTGAAGTGTTGAGTTAGATGAAGTAACTAACAGCTTGTTAGAAGTGGGGTAAATGTAGTTACTCTTCAGAGGTGCTTTCCAGTGGAGTGCCATTTACACTGTTCATTACTGAAGGACTGACTAGGAACTAAGCTCTGGAACTTCACTTTTACACAGAAATCTCAAGTATAGCTAAATAATCTCAAAGAGTTCTTTCTCAAAACTTTTAATGAATTGCAGACGGAGATTCTGGGTGTGAGGTGTGCTCTGGTTTGCTATTTAAAATGCACTGAGCCAGACTACAAATTACTTATCCAGTAATCTTGTTGCAAACACTGAATATAAATGCAGTTGTGTACTAGGTCAGAAGTATAGAGATGTGGGAAAAGATGAGTTGCTGTGAATAAATCTTGTGCTTTAATGTTAAATTAATTCATTTTAAATAGATTTTGCAACAAAAAAGTATTTTGTAGGAAATGCTTTGTTCACAGAATAGCTGCTGTAAGGATTCCAGAAGTATTCTGTGGTGCAGTATGGGAATGGCATACCTGATACTTGTTTCTTTGTAATACTGTTTCTGATGTGGGCTTATGCTTCTGACTAATGCGTGTTCTCTCTGACAGATTGAAGGACTATCCCCAGTATTGTCAGCACTTGGCTTCTATTAGTCACTTTATACAGTTCCCGCATCATTTACAGGAGGTGAGTGTGTCTGTAAGCAACACTAACTTTCTATGATGTTAAATTCTTTAGAGAAAATTTCTGTTTTCCTTTGGAAATGCAGTCTCGTCTGTCGTTATTTTAGACCATGTACATCCACAGAATCAAATGCCTTTTCTTAAAGGTTTTTCTCTGGGGCAGGGTAGGCAGGTGAAGGTGCCTCTCTGGTGCCTTTCCTGTTTCCATAAATCTGTTCGGGTTGCTTATGTTGAAATAGCTACCTGAATGTAACTGCATGATCAACTGATGCACTTGTCCATGCATGAAGGTTTTGAAGTGCCTCGGTGGATTCATATTCCACTCCCTTAAAGATTTGGAGTTTTACTCTAAAATAGAGGTCATTCAGCTGGGTTTATACAGTTTCATACTTTGACCTGATAAAATAGTCCAGGAAAAATTTCTTTCCTGAAGGTCTGATGAGAGCCATGGGAATACCTTGTTGTCCAAAGCAGTGTTCATTCTATAGTGTCTGCCTTGAAGGTGCTTTTATTGGTAGAAATAACTAATCCCAGTGGCAGAGCTGAAGAGCATGAGCTAAATAAGGAAAAATGTTCAGCTCTACCGTTAAGGTAGAGGCTCATACCCGAAGCTGCAAAGTCCAGTAGCAGTCTTGGTTTCACTAACAGCTTTGAGGCTGTATCCCTTAAATGACAGTCTGATGTTTCCAGTTTTGGGAAATGTATAGCGGGGGGAAAACTGCTATGGAACTATTTCAGAGGATGCAATATCTGAAAGTTGGCTGTTTTCAGAACTGTGGTTTTGCTTATTAATGGTGAGTTCAGAGTATTCTACGTGGCTATTCGAGTCCTTGCAGAAGACTTCTTACCTGGTTTTGTAGCCTGCTTCTTGATATTCACATATTGCTTTTAGGCTCTTTCTCTTCTTTTATTCTGCTGTTCCAGGCCTGGAGGGATAGGGATCGAGTTTTTTTTAGGTAGTGCTCCATAAAATTTTTAACGTGTTTGGTCTTGTGATGCTTGACATCAGCTTGTTGAGGCTAGAGGTAGAAGAGAGGTTCCTCTCCAGTAAGAAAGTCAATAGTGACAAGATGTGCTTCATCAGGGTATACAGTTGTATTTGCAGATTCCTTTATGGCATGAATGTCAATTATTTTAATGAGTGTTGGGAAACCTTTATAGTGCTCCTGCTAAAAATCAGTCTATAGTTCTGTTGCTGTATGTGAAATTTTGTATGTGCTTGTTCATCCTATTTTAGTACATAGAATACGGACAGCAATCCAGAGATCCTCCTGTGAAGATGCAGGGTTCAATCACCACCCCTGGAAGTATTGCACTTGCCCAGGCTCAGGCCCAGGCCCAGGTTCCAGCAAAAGCTCCTCTTGCTGGCCAAGTCAGCACTATAGTGACCACCTCAACCACCACCACCGTTGCAAAAACCATTACAATCACCCGACCAACTGGAGTCAGCTTCAAGAAAGATGTGCCGGTGAGCATTGTGTCATTGTGCCCTTCCCGGAGAGGCACAGGTGTTCAGCTGCTGCTCTGGACTGACAAAATCTGTTTTAATTTGTGTACTACAGATTTTCAAACAGTGATTTTTAGATTTAAAGCATGTAACCTTTTAAAATATGACCCAATATTTTTGTAGAGAGAAGGCATTTTTCATCATTAAACAACCCAATTACTTTGAGGTCAAGTTGAAATGTGTTCTTGGGGCTGTAATTATCAAGACAATTACAGAACCATAATTTCTGTTAATGACTTGCAACAGGACTCTTAAAATAGTTGGCAGCTGCTATTCTGCTTGGGACTTAAGAACACTTAACTGCACCCATCTGACCTCGCAGTAGTTAGAACTGCATTAGGTTTTTCACAAATGTGGTCATTTGTGTAAACAACTCTGAACTGCTTGTTGGAGTTACTACACTGTTGGCAGACAGATAGAAGTGGCTATTGCACAGAAAGTTTTGGGGCACACTTGGTCCCACGGTATGCCGAGGATGGGCAGTGCTGTTCCTGTATGATGGCTGATGCACTGGAAAGTCGAGCCTTTCTGCTTGGGACCTTTGTCTTTGAATAGTTCTCTGTAAAGGAGGCAAAAGCCAAACACAGCTGCAAGTGTTGTGAATAAACTTGGGGGGACAGTTCTTAGTGTAGCTATTAGTGTCTTTCATACCTGATTACATCGTGTGGAAACTTGTTACTTTGAGGTGTTTGTTCTCCCATTTTAAACTCCACTCAGGACTGATACTTAAAACTGCTTCTCCTTTTTCCTTAATCTCAGTGTACCAGGTGCTAAAGCCCTGGGGTTCAGACCTGCAGCTGTAGGGACCAGAATCACAATCTGTTGACTTCAGTTGACTTGCTGTCTCAGAATGAACTTCTGGGTCCTTCCCAAATCAGCACTGAAGTGCTCCTGGAGACTCCCTGTTGTGTTAAGTGCTGCTGTGTTTTTTCTCCAAGCTATAATTGTACACAGGCATAAAGGCCTAAAGGGTGCCATTGCAGTGGCACCTATTATATGTGCATGTAGAGGCTTTTTGTGCAGCAGCATTCTTCTGCTGAGTATTGATCATCATTTTTAGAATATAAAAATCATTTGGCTCCTTTAGAGTGCTGCTGAAAATGAATCTGAGACAGTAGATGTCCCCTGATAAAGCTCAATTCTATTTTTGCTTGACAGAACAGAGCAAAAGTTTCTTTTGATGTCACCTCTAGGTATTGTTTACGCTTAACTTTTTGTTCTCCCTCCAGCCTTCCATTAATACTACCAACATAGATACGCTGTTAGTAGCAACAGATCAAACAGAGAGGATTGTGGAACCTCCAGAGAATGTCCAGGAAAAAATTGCTTTCATCTTCAATAATCTGTCTCAGTCAAATATGACACAGAAGGCAAGTATGAAAGAATGCTAGTAAAAATAATTTTTATACTCTTAATGGTTTTTTTATATATTCATTTTTAAGTGTGGGCTGATGATATTTCTAAAAAATTTTAACTTAAAAAACTTCAGGATGGAACACATTGTAAAGAAATTATGGTTTCCAGCACTTTCTGCTTGAACATCTTTGGAGATAAAATTTTCCAGGGAGAAGAGAGATGGGTAAAAGATACCTGTTCTTAATCTTGAATAAACATTCACATCATAAATGAATTGGGTACCGTTAAATGTTGCAAGATTAAGCTCTGGTATTTCAAGCAGAAATTAAGGGAATTTTTCTGAACTAGGGGAGGTGTACAGTCCTGCTGCCACCTGTGCTATTGTCTCGTGGATGGATGGCTTGAACTTGTAAGGTGACAACATTTATTTCCAGTTGTCTGGTAAAAAGCTGGGAAGTGAAGGAGAGGTGAATTGTTACGCCTTGCTGATTTCATGCTTGAGTCCTTACTGGGTGACCAGATCTTTGGATAATGAGACACTGATTCCAGATATTTATCTTTTTTTTTTGTAGAAAAACAACCTTAGTGTTAGAAGCAACTGACTGACCATATACTGTGTGTTGGTCAGACCTGACCCTGGAATGTTTTGATTATCTTCTCATCTGTTCTGTGATGTGCTTTGTCTTTGGTTTGACCACAGGTGGAAGAATTGAAGGAAACAGTGAAAGAAGAGTTCATGCCTTGGGTATCACAGTATCTTGTGATGAAAAGAGTCAGTATTGAGCCTAACTTTCACAGTTTATATTCAAACTTCCTTGACACACTTAAGAATCCAGAGTTTAATAAAATGGTTCTGAATGAAACCTACAGAAACATCAAGGTGAGTAGTGCAAGTTTTCTAAAGGCAGCACAGGAGTGTGCTGTTCTCCTCATACTATTTGCTTGTGTGTTGCTGATCCTCAAATATAGAATATCATTCAAAAATCTACTTTCTAGCTTACCATTAGACTTACAGGTTATCTTTGTGAATACTAGGATTCTTTTCAGTTAGTAACACATGAAAGACTTAAATTGTGTAACAGGAAGGCAAATTTGCATTTAAATTCATTTATGTAGGTGGACTTCAAATTTGTGTGATATTTACAAATTATAACCCAGGGGAAAGTTGCTTACGGTCTAGTTGTTTTGTGTGGAGAAAAGTAGAAAGATAAGAAAACCACACTCTGTTCTTTTGGTCCAAGAGGAATAGGGGGGAAAGGGCATGTTTAGAAAATGGGGGTGTAAAAGCCAAAATTTATTAAGAGTGCTAAGATAATGTGAAGGGGAGAAGGAGGAGGAAGCAGTAGCCCAGAAGTGATGAACAGGTGAAACAAGTTTGTAAAGAAAGCACTATTTTTAAACCTGTTGGTGGAATTTCCTGACCACCATGGGTTACGCTGTAGTGCAAAAGCATCTCCTGGCTCTTGAGAATACAGCTGATCTTGCTCTGTTCAGCTGATGCTCCTCTGAAGTTAAGGAACAGAACTAACAGCAGAATACTTGTTTTATGATTTATGACATGGTGACATGATTTATGTTTTGACATGACAATGAAATGGTTTCCCTGGAAGGTTAAACCCTTCAGGTCTGTGATGAGGCATTAAGAGGAAGCACAAGTTACACTTGGCTATGGGAGTAGTTGTAACAGTCTCAGCAGAGTAGAAGGTAAGGTCTGGGAAAGCGTCATTGTTTTGATCCTTTTAAAGAAAGGAATGTTGCAGTCATTACAGTGCAGATTTGCAGGGTGCTGCCTTGAAGTGAAAGCTGTTCAAGTATCTCTCTAATGTGACTGAAGCTCAGAACTTAATGTTCTAAAATTTTGCCTTCATTCAGATCAGCTGTTGGATTTGGTTTGGAGTCTGATTATCTTCTACTTGTTGCTCGAGATGCCTTTTTTATTTTTTGGTAGGTGCTATTGACATCAGATAAAGCTGCAGCCAACTTCTCAGACCGTTCCTTGTTAAAGAACCTTGGTCACTGGCTGGGAATGATTACAATGGCTAAAAATAAGCCCATCTTGCACACGGTGAGCTGCTGTCTTTACAGATTGCCTTGGCATGAATTGGGTGAATTGGTATGCTGTTATGCAGTAGCACAGGCTATTTGGGAAATCTTACCACCTTTCTGGTGCCTCTTTTATGTGCCAAGTACAAAGTATGACTCCATATTATTTAAGGTTATTTAAGACTTCTAAATATTTTTTTAATATCAGAGAAGTTAGTAGCTACATTTATTTTGGCACAAAATTTAACATTATTTTGTTAATCCATGTAAAAATGTAGATGTGTAAATCTTTGTTCAGAAGTAACTGCTGCTTAGCAGTGTGTAAAATTCTAGGGCTGTCTTGACTCAGCCTTGCCTGTATCTGAAAAGGAAGCAGTGTGTAAGTGGAATTGTGCAATGTATTTGCTGTTTCCTCCACCTTCATTCCCACTTCAATCGTTGATGGTATTTTTCAGGATTTGGATGTGAAGTCGCTACTGCTGGAAGCATACGTTAAGGGACAGCAGGAATTGCTTTATGTGGTGCCATTTGTTGCCAAAGTCTTAGAATCCAGTGTCAGGAGTGTGGTAAGTGTCTTTGTACAAACACAGGTATTGCTCAAGTGGCAAAATATTGCAGGAAGTAATTAGCTTTTGTCACATAATGAACACTGATTAAATTTTGTGGAGAGCAAGAAAAGGAATGTAAGAGCTTAAAGTGGTTTTATTTGGAGGGAAAGTACACGGCCCTGTGTTTTTGCAGCATAAATAGGTGGTGTTAGCTGAAGTGTACTGTGGTATCCCTGAACAGATCTCTATTGAGAAATGGAAGGATGCCATTGAAGAGGTTCTAGGATATATTTATTCTTAGATTTTTTTTTTTTTCATTTCTTCTGCCCACTTTGGTCTTGATCATCTTGTTAATTCTGCTTGACATAGAACTGATCTCTCAAGAAGGACCAGATCGTTGTGTTTCCAGTTTTTCACTTAGGTTCCTAGTGTATTTCCAGTTATACTGAATTACTGGAATAATTATTACCAATATACTAAATTCAACTCTAACCATAGCTGTACAAAGGTTTCCACAGCTGTATGTACGCATAGCTGCTTGTGTTTCAAACATTTCCAGTCATATATTATCCAGATGATTCAAGAAGTTTGTGTAATACTGCTCTCTTCTTTCTCTTGTAGGTCTTCAGACCTCCAAACCCATGGACAATGGCCATTATGAATGTTTTAGCTGAGCTACATCAAGAACATGATCTAAAAGTAAATTTCTGTTGTTTTTTTGTTCCTGTAGCTACTGAGTGTGAGGTTTTCTTGACATACTGGTCAAGAAGGATGTTGTGAAGGACCAAGCAGCCCTTCTCACTGCTTTAGCATGAGGAGATTGCTTGGACATTGATAATTTGGTAGAATTGGGTGAAACTCTTCTCCACGTGGTCAGCAAGATAGTTGTGTAATCCTCAGTCACTATTAATCTCTGAAAGGGTTGTGGATGGAATGGGGAGCTTGGGAATCAAGTGACCCAGTAGATGTTTTGGGTATTTTCCTTGTGACATGACCTAAACTTGAGTTCTTTTGCAGTTGAATCTGAAGTTTGAGATTGAGGTGCTCTGCAAGAATCTTGCGCTAGACATCAACGAGCTGAAACCTGGAAGTCTCCTGAAAGATAAGGATCGTCTAAAAAATTTGGATGAGCAGCTGTCTGCTCCAAAGAAGGATGTGAAGCAGCCAGAAGAGCTACCACCCATCACAACAACTAGTAAGTACATCTCATGTAGAATCCAGAACCACACTATTGAAGTTCTAATAGGACAGGTTTTGCTATTATAAAATAAAATATGAAGCTACATATACTATTACAACATTCCTGAGTGCTTGGGAGCACTTGGGATAGTTTCATAATAGAAATAGGTGTATAGAGTTTGGAGATGGAAAGGGAATGGAAGCCATCATGAGGACTAATTCTGTATTATATGTGTGTAGCTACTCCTTAGACTCCCTCCTGTTAACAATACACCGGGTGCTAAGGTGTCGTAACAAACAACTCTCTTAAAATGTACTGAAGCTACTTTGGAACTATTCATTAGGCAAGTGGAGAATGAAAGTTGCTTGGTAAGTTTAGGAGGTTTCATGATCAAACTACAAAGCTTTTGTTTCTAGGTCATCTCCTGGTTTAAATAAGAATTATATACTTGTGTTATAAGCAGTTGCTTTTCACTAGTGGCTCAATACAAACATACTTGTGTTCTCCAGCTGCTTCTACAACTCCAGCTACCAGCACCACTTGTACAGCCACGGTTCCTCCACAGCCCCAGTACAGTTATCATGACATCAACGTCTATTCTTTAGGAGGGTTGGCTCCGCATATTACTTTAAATCCAACGGTAAGTTTTAGACCCGATTTAGTTTGCTAAAAGAATTTTTACAGCCAGGGTTGATGCAGATCTCAGCTGGTGGGAGCTATCAGGACTTAAGTATAAAAGAAGCCTCTGTGCTCCTTTTGTCCAGTCAGCAGCTCAGCTCTTAAGTCAATCTTTGCATTGTTATTCAGCTCCAACTTGGTTAGAAAATAATAATTTGTCCCAGTTTCAGATTTATCAAATACTGTAATAGCTGCATGGGGAACATGGGAGTACTGCACAAGCTATGACAGTGCACTTATGCAAGTGTCTGGGGTGGGTGGGATTCCAGTGTACTTTGTTCCTTCACCTTTCCTAATCCCCTGCAGATTCCGCTGTTCCAAGCCCACCCACAGCTGAAGCAGTGCGTGCGGCAAGCGATCGAGCGTGCAGTGCAGGACCTCGTCCATCCAGTGGTTGATAGATCCATCAAGATTGCCATGACGACCTGTGAGCAGATAGTCAGGAAGGACTTCGCCCTGGACTCGGAGGAGTCACGGATGCGCGTGGCCGCTCACCACATGATGCGGAACCTGACTGCTGGGATGGCCATGATTACCTGCAGGGAGCCTTTGCTGATGAGCATAGCTACCAACTTGAAAAATAGCTTTGCTACTGCACTGAGGGTAAGACCCCCATCATTTGAAGTTTATATCCAACTTACAGGACTGTAGGCATCCAGCATTAGCAAATCAATTCTCCACAATGTGGACTTGTTAATTAATTGCACGGCTTAACTAGCATGGGGATGAATTCTCTGGGTAGAAGTTTAGTGACTCTTGCAGAATTACAGTGAAAAAAGTACGTTGAGATTACAGGTCATGTCAAACACTCTTAAACTGGGATGGTGGATCTTATACTGCGTGGCACACAAACTTCCTCACTATCTTTTTATTTTGCCTCAGTGTTATCTCCAGTTCAATCCAATCATGGAAGCCTTGGAGACGTGAACTTTCTGCAGGGTTTGAGGCAGAAAAGCTAAAGTGGGGAGGACTAAATTGATTTTGGTGGTATCTTGGACTGTTTCAGCATGCATGCTTCAAGCAGATTTTATTTACTTGTGCTGTTAGCAGATAGGTAGTTCAGACTGTTTTGCACAGCTTGTGAATTCATTGGGTTTTCTAGAGGCTATTTTCAGGTCTCTTCATGAGGAAAGTTCGAGCTAAACTCTGTGGAACAGCTTCTGAACTACTGACCACAATAGCAGCTACCATCCAGAATTCTTGCCATCAGTTGCCTTGCTCAGGCATAAGAGCACAAGGATCTTGGAAAGATCAAGACACAGCTGTACTTTCAGCAATTAGAAAAGAGTCAGGTTTTTTATTCTTGAAGACATATGACGTTGGTACAAATCCAGCTTTAATCCAAGGAAAATTTTTAAGGGATAATTGTAGAAAGCATTTTGTTGCAGAAAAGGTGCCATATGAGATACCTAAAAATTCTTACCTGGCTTATTGTTATGAAGTGATTTAACAGAAGTAGTGTAATTCTCAGGAATTAATGAAAGAGGGGTAGCTCTTAACAGATAAGGAAGTCCAAGTAGATGGGGCAGGCTGCCTTTATAGATGTATTCCATTTCTAGTGGAAGTTGCTGCTTTGCACCCTGGAAAATAAGTGCATCTCTTCAGGGTTCTCATAAAGCAGACTCTGAGAAGGAAGGAAGAAAATCTGATTCCCTATCAGAAAAGGAACCCACTGAAAAAGGCTTAGGTCTGCTGTTTTGTACCATTAGTGCTGCGCCTTTATATCTTCCAATTACAACCTAGGAAGTAGGGAAACTTCTACTGTGATGCAAAGCCTTCCCTGCATTAGCATCACTGTGTGTGTCTGTCTAAAGCAGGGCTTTATTTCTGTGCCCTAGAGATGAGTAGGTGGAGAAGATGGAGAATTCCTGCTGTTTTGTTCCTTGTTAAAAGTCTTTACTGTCATCTTGCCTACATGTTTTATTCAAAGCTATGCAAAATTAAATTTAATATTATATATTCTATGGGAAGGGAGTGTGATCCTAAGAGCATTCCTTTTTATTGCTGGTGTTCTGTATAGGCAGTGGTGCAGGTTTTAAGGCTAGTAATATACAGGGAAAATTTTCATCCTTCACTGATTTATTGTGATTTTCAATAGGCAGCCTCCCCACAGCAGAGGGACATGATGGAGCAGGCAGCTGCCCAGTTAGCACAGGATAACTGTGAGCTTGCCTGCTGCTTTATCCAGAAGACAGCTGTGGAAAAGGCAGGCCCTGAGATGGACAAGAGGCTCGCAACTGTAAGTATGGGACTGTTGTCTTCTAGAAGTATCATATGTGCTCATACACATCCAGAAGGGTGTCTAAAACTCAGTGTTTGTGTTTTTCCCAGGAATTTGAGCTCAGAAAACATGCTAGGCAGGAGGGGCGTCGGTACTGCGATCCTGTTGTGTTAACGTACCAGGCTGAGCGGATGCCAGAACAGATCAGGTTAAAGGTGAGTTCTGTTCTGATGCTGCTCTTCTCTCCCTCCTGATAAGGAAAAGTGGATGGCACAGTGTCAGCTGAGCAATTGTATATTGTTAGTCTTGCCTAACAATGCAGCTGCTGTTATCTTGATTAGTATGGAAACACATAAATACGTTATTCCAAAATGAGTATTTATATCATTTTCTCAATTCCTTGAGTCTCTTTTTCTGTGCAGTTCCTCTCACTAAAAGATGGCTCATCTGTTTTGTTGTCTTTATATTTTGTTTTCTTTTGTCTCCTTTGTATTTTCTTCCTTGAAAGGGCATACCATGTGCTTTCAGCAGAGCATTTCCCCAGTATTCAGTTATTTCTGTTTCTGGGAATGTGAGTTTTGTTTTTAGAGCAAAATCCCCCTGTTAGGAGGAGGTATGGCAGGAGAGATAGGACCTCAGTGCAGAGCAGCTGAATCCTACTCGATGTCTAGGCCACTCTGTTTAAGAGTAGCTACCTGTTATACAAGCTGCCCTCATTTTTTACGGCCTCAGTGCTTATCAGTGAGATTAATGCCCATTCTTTTCTTTGCAAAGGTTGGAGGTGTGGACCCAAAACAGCTGGCTGTTTATGAAGAGTTTGCACGCAATGTCCCTGGCTTCTTGCCCACCAATGACTTAACTCAGCCTACAGGATTCTTGGCTCAGCCTATGAAGGTAGAGGTTTCTGAATTAACCAGCTTGAGAGTTCTATAGCCCTTTTGGAGACTGTTGCAGAACTTGTGTTTTTGTTAGAAGGACTCATAAGAGCCAAGTGTTCGTGTTGCTTGGGGACAGTGGTTAAAAAAATGGATTAGTTCTAGTGAGAAAGTAATGGCAGCATAAAACTTCCATCCAGTCTTAGGGGCTTGTAACCCAAACTGGGACAAGGTATGCAGCTTATGATTACTACATGTAGTTTTAGTAGCAGTGAAGCATTTTATTCAAATCTTAGGTTACTTTTGCAGGAAGGTCATGGATGGCAAGTCTGAATTATAAGATCATTAACAAGTTTTTTCATGCATAAGGCCTTATTGACAGAACAAGGGGGAATGGCTTCAAACTGAGAGAGGGCAGGTTTAGATTAGATGTTAGGAAGAACTTCTTCCCTGGGTTGGTGGTGAGGCACTGGAAGAGGTTATCCAAAGAAGCTGTGGATGGCCTATCCCTGAAGTGTTCAAAGCCAGGTTGGGTGGGACTTGGAGCAACCTGCTCTAGTGGAAGATGTCCCTGCCCATGGCAGGGCAGTTGAAACAAGATAGTCTTTAAGGTCCTTCCAACCCAAACCATTCTGTGATTCTGAGTGATAGAGTTGTTTGCTGGTTATTTTCACAACTTAGTTTGCTCATTTGTGTGGACTTAAAATGCCAGCATTACAAACCACAGGACTGTAGAGGTCCAAATTCTGGATGCTATAATTCCTGAAGGAGAAGAGCCAGTCAGTATTTAAATGTTGCAAATGCAATCCTTGCAAAAATCACTGATTCTCACTTTCTCTTAAGCAGCAAGCTTGGGCTACAGATGATGTAGCACAAATTTATGATAAATGTATGACAGAGCTAGAGCAGCACCTGCAGTCCATTCCACACACCCTGGCCATGAATCCTCAAGTTCAAGCGTTGCGTAGCCTCTTGGAGGCAGTGGTAGTGGCTCGGAACTCCCGGGATGCTATTGCTGCACTTGGACTACTGCAGAAGGTGGGTGTTGACAACTTCTCTCTGTAGCAACTTGCTTAGAGTTTATTACTCCCGTGGCTCAGGGATTGTCTTGCTGGTGACCTTGTTTCTTCATGCATCCTGTGGAACTTGCTTGGTGAACAGTACTGAACTGTTGTCTTTGGAAATCCAGTAAATAAGATTGGGAGGGAGCTGTTTTGTTCATTTAGGGTGTTGTGCATACGGTGTCAAGACTGCTGTGAAAGAAGCAGGTGTACGGAATCCTGGGACTTAACGGTTTTGTTCAGATGTGGCAAGTAGAGAGCTGTTGCAGTCCAGAGTAGTCTGATTTCAAGATGATTTGGAGGCTAAAAAGGTGTTTGAACTGCCCTTGTAGATAGATAATATTGAGCATAATACTGGATTTCTGGTGGCACACTTGGGGAGTTTATTTTGCAGTAACTGATAAATGACTGTGTGGGGTAGGCTGACCCTGGCCAGCTGCCAAGCATCCATCCAGCTGCTTTCTCTTTCTGCTTTGCTGCAGGACAGGGAGAAAACACAGGCAACACTAGATGACATTTGTTCAGATTATGACAGTTTAGTAGGGAAAGTAAAGGCTGTGTGCACAAATGGAACAAAAATATCTACTTCCCATCAGCAGGCAGATGTCCAGCTAGTCCTCGGAAAGCAGGGCTTCAGCACATGTGGCATTTGCCTGCGAAGGCAAACATCAGGACCATGAATGCCCTTTTTCATCCTCCTTTCCCTGAGCTTTTATTGCTGAGCGTGATGTCATATGGTATAGAATATCGCTTTATTCAATTTGGGTCAGCTGTCCTGGTTATGTTGCTTCCCAGCCTCTTGTCCATCTGCAGCCTACCCACTGATGGGGGAGGCAGAGTGGGAAAGAAAAAGCCTTGATTCTGTGCTAGTGCTGCTCAGCAATTGGCAAAACTGTGGCATGTTGTCAACACTGTTTCAGCACAAATCCAAAGCACAGCACCATATGGGCTACTATGAAGCAAATTAACTCCATCCCAGCCAGAATTTGTAGGCTCTACCAGTGGGAAGTGTTGCAGTGAGCTGATCTGGCATCAGTGCCTGTGTAGTAGTGCAGAACAAGTGACAGACATGGAGAAAAATCCACTTGAGAATAGCGTAAGGATAGTGAGCTGTCTGCATGAGGATCCGAGAACAGTGCCAAAACAAAAGTAACGGAAAGCTGCAGGGACACTCTTCATTCTTGTCTCCTAGAGCATGTACCTGTTAAAGGATCCCGTCCTGACTAGGACTTGACCAAGTAAATTGTGTTGGCCTTGTAAAACTCATCCTCAATTTGCTGTAAACTAACAGAGATACATCTCTGAGTGCTGTAGCTCTTTCTCTAAGGAACCTGCTCACTTAACCTCTGGCAGGTTCTGTCAGTATTTTCTCAGGTAGTTTTCCATGAGCCATATGCAGAATTGCTTGAGGAGGCATTGACTTTGGGAAACTGCAGTGCAGCACGAGCTAACACAGTCTGTCATGCTATTTGGTGCACATACAAAGTTAGTGGGGCATAGAGAGACCTGTAGGTTTGTTTGTGGTAGCATAGCTGTGTATAGTGCATGTATAGATGCCATAGTAGCTGGTAAAATCTCACACAGTCTTTTCAAGAAGTCAGCACGATTACTAAATTGATTTTTTTTTTCACGTCTTTTGAGTCTTCTCGTGATAGCTCTTGCTGATGTAAGGTGCAGAAGATTTGGAAGAGGACTTGTTTTTTCCTCTGCTAACAGGTTGCATCTATTCTAGGCTGTAGAGGGCTTGCTGGATGCCACCAGTGGGGCTGACGCTGACCTCCTGCTCCGCTATCGTGAGTGTCACCTGCTGGTGCTGAAGGCTCTGCAGGATGGCCGTGCCTATGGATCTCCGTGGTGTAACAAACAAATCACTAGGTCAGTTACAAGACAACAAGAACATTGATGTAGCTTTGATTGTCTTTTGGGAGTTTCTGTGTTGCTCTGAATTCCCTGCCTGTTAATATTTTGCATTGCTGCTATTTGGATAGACAAAAAATAACTAGCTTTTTTTGTCAAATTTAACTAGATTTGCTGATAATGTTGGTTCATTCCAGGACATGATAGGAATCTTTAGTGGAATAAAGCATTAGAGCATGGTCTGGGCTCCTTTTTTCCTCTTATTTTGCAGAGAATCTCTGTAGGCTGTCACAAACAATGTGACATGGCATATGCCTGTAGCAGAAGCTTCAGCTAGGCAGATCTGCCACTTCATCCTTGGAAGAGGGGCTTCTTATGCTGAATAAACTGAAGCTCTTGAAGGGCTCTTGTGACCAGTTGTGCAGGGTAACAGATGCTTGAGTCTGACTGTTCTGAACTTAAACATAACCTTAGAGAATCCTCTAGAAGAGGCTTCTTTTGAAGCTGGATAACGAATCACAGTGAATGTCACAGTTTCTGAAGTACTAGATTTGAGTTGTTTCACTTAAACTGTGTTGTTGAAGTACACTTTTTAAAAGGAGTCCAATTCTTCAGGTGCCTGATCGAATGCAGAGATGAGTACAAGTACAACGTGGAAGCTGTGGAGCTGCTAATCCGCAATCACCTTGTTAACATGCAGCAGTATGACCTTCACTTGGCTCAGGTAAAGGGAACCTGTTCTTTTAAAGGAGGAGGGATGCACTCAGTCTGTAAGATCTGTGGTTGAACTTTGTCTTTTTTGTGTTGACAGTCCATGGAGAATGGCTTGAACTACATGGCTGTGGCATTTGCCATGCAGTTGGTAAAGATCTTGTTGGTGGATGAGAGAAGCGTTGCCCACGTAACAGAAGCAGATCTGTTTCACACCATTGAGACACTCATGAGAATTAATGCTCATTCCAGAGGAAATGCCCCAGAAGGGTGAGGCTATAGTATTGTGCAATATATTACTTTTTTTGTGCTCATTTATGATTTGCATATTACATAGGCAGTGTCTCACACAATTCAGTCATACAGCTTTAAACTTTCCCTAGGGCTGCAGTCCTAGTTAATTTAGTTAGTTTAAACTGTCACTCTAATGTAAATGTGCTCATCCTAGTCAAACTAGAGGCAGCTGCAGCATCATGTGAAACTGAATGCTTAAGCAAGAAAATCTTTCTGTGCGCTGTGCTCCAAAATTCTGTGGTACTGTGATAAACTTGTTTTGAACTCCTGCTTTATCTCAAATTTATGCAATATTATTGGCTGTTTAAACCTTATATATCTAGGTGTCAGTATGTTAATTTGTTAATCACAAACAATCAAACTGGACAATCCTTTCTGTTTAGAGCTTACAAAGCAATCCTCCATCAGTCTCGCGTGGTTTGTTAGACCAGCAAACTGCCCAAACCATTTGGACAGCAAATGTTGCCACAGCACCTGGAAATACCTGTGGGACTTGTAGGCTTCCTATTTGTAAGATGGAAGCAGTTGTTGCTGGGTTTGAGAAAGACATGGATTAGAGCTTGGAGAACTCTGAATAGCTGTGAGAGCAACCAGCAGCTGGCTGATGGCAGTGGCTCCCATTACCAACACAGCTGCTTATAGGATGTCCCAAAACCAAAGTCCTTTCAATCCAGTGCCCCACTCAGGCTGTTGAGTACTGGCATCTCACTATCTGGGAGCATTTTAGGGCTCCTGAAGTCTGCAGAAGAGAAGCTGCTTCTAGTCCCTGTGGTGCTTTGTTGCAGCACTCCACTGTATAAATTGGAATGGAACTTCAAAGCCTGTGTGATTTCAGTGTTCCTTCTTTCATCATAAATGTTTCTGCTTTCATGACTTATTTCTGCTATTCCAGTGAGAACTGAAAGATGCAAAGTTTTAGTGTAAGAAATAATTTACTTTCTTTCAGCTCTATTTAACTGAGCTTCCAGTTCCTGCACCTTCTGGGGGAGGAGGAATTCTAACCCAGCTCTTGCTCTGGTCTGTTGCATTAGATTACCCCAGCTGATGGAAGTGGTCCGATCAAACTATGAAGCAATGATTGACCGTGCTCATGGAGGTCCTAATTTCATGATGCATTCAGGAATTTCCCAAGCTTCTGAGTATGATGACCCACCAGGCCTGAGGGAGAAGGCAGAATACCTGCTGAGGGAGTGGGTGAACCTCTACCATTCAGCTGCAGCAGGCCGTGACAGTACCAAAGCATTCTCTGCGTTTGTTGGACAGGTAGAGCTTTTGGAAAGAAAGGTGCTTTTTATTCAACATAAGTAGGGTGTGATGCCCTCCATTTTAAAGCAGTGTTATAACCTGTATTAGGCATCCTTTTGAAACTTCCAGGTGTATGGGAGTTTACTGTTAAAATTCTGTCTGTTTTGATGAAGCCCCTGTCCTCCACCAAATCATGTTCTTCAGATACTGTAGCAACAGGCTGTCACTTCAGACCATGAGTTCTGAGATAAATTTGGTGGAAAAAGAACTTGAGCTGAGATAGCTCTTGTAAATAGTTCTGTGATGCTCTGTAATGAGCCTTGACTGGTGTTGCTCCTTATGGGTAACAGTAAAAGCTCTGACAGCCTACAGGAGGATGTCACCAGTAGAGATTCAGGTAAATTGTTTCAGATCATGTGAGCAAGGGAATCCTTTTTCAAAATGACATCAATAGTAAGGAAAACCTTGAGACTTCATTAGCTGAAGTGGTACCTAAATTTAAACAATGTCCAATGTGTCACACTCTGAAGCATCTTAACAGGTGTGGTGAACATCACGTACCATCTGCCTTCTGGGTGTGATAGAGAAGGGAGATGCCTTCAGTAGCCCAGCATGTGTGGTAACAACCCCCCTGTATCTGCAGGCATCTCCCTAAAACTGTGTTCCTTGACTGCAGCTACTAGAAAGCCCCTGATACGGTCTTTTTGCATTGTGTTCTTTTTAAATTTGGGCCACTACCACAGATATGCTGCAGACTTTGCAGCTACTAATGAAAGGAAGCTCAAGCTTCAAAGTATGGATGAAGACTGTGACTGATACTGTGGGTTTTTAATTTTAGTGTTCTTGTGTACTGGCTTAGAGACAGCTTTCTGTCTGAGTTCTACTGCACAGAACTTTTTGAATGTTTTTAATAGATACTGTGCTAAACCTACATTTTAAAGAAATATTTTACCTAGTTCCGTGACCTCACATTTTTTACTTTAAATCATGCTTCTAAAGCACGCTTCAGAGTAGAGTGCTCACAATTCTTAGTACACTTTTGCCTACTTCACTCTTTATCACACTTACTTGATTACCTTTTGTGTATATTTGATCCGTTTTGAAATAGCAATTTAAATATACTGAAGTGCAGTGTTTATTTACAATTGTTCCCTTACAGGCTTTAGTAATGAGTTCTAAAGGAATATTTTGTAATAACTACATTACATAAGGTTCTATTACTAAAATGACTGCTGAAGTGTTGCTTTCTTCCCACAAGTCTGTAGGACAAGCAGAAGCATAGAACTTTGAAGGCAGATACCTAAGTTCTTTGGGGTTTTTTAGAAAAAAAGTTTATCCAGAAATACTATTAGTTCTCCAGATTGTCTCCAAGTTTACCAGTTGTGCTGTTTTTATAGCTTTATGTCTGTGCAGTAGGAGTTTAGAAATAAGATGCTTTATTCAAAACCCACAAGTTTTCTGCAGTGTAATTTCTTTCATTTTGATGGTTCTAATACTGTGGGTAACAAATAAAATTAGGTCTCTGAGGTTTTTTATATGTATTTTATTAAAACAACTCCCCCATGCAAAACAAAAAAGCCCACCCAGTGTTTCTCTGCGTGTAATATTCATGTAAGGAAAATTCACTTTCCAAATGCAATTTGCTTCTACAGAATGTGGCTGCAAAGTAGTGGTGATTCCTGAGCTAGGAGCTGGAGTCTGCCCTTCCCAGAGCTTGTACTCCTCGTGTTCTTCATGCAAGGTTGAATGTTGGTGGCAGAACTGATACTGAAACAGGCTTCTCAGCTCTGCTAGCGGTTGGAAAGATTTGGGATTCAAAAGATTGTATATGAGAATAAATGTGATAGCTAAAATTGTTTTGCCACCCACAGATTCCCTTGCAAACATTAATCTCTCTGGAGAGTATGGCAAAAATTAACTGTGGATGGCAAAAATTAACTGCATTGTAAAGGGTTTGTTGTTTGAAATAAATTGTAAAATGAACTGTCTGTGGTTACAGTGCTGAGGTTTTTTTCTTTCCTGGTTAGATGCACCAGCAGGGGATCCTGAAAACAGATGACCTGATCACCCGTTTTTTCCGTCTTTGCACCGAAATGTGTGTTGAGATCAGCTATCGAGCCCTGGCCGAGCAACAGCACAATCCTGCAGCCAACCCCACTATGATTCGAGCCAAGTGCTACCACAACCTGGATGCCTTTGTGCGACTCATTGCACTGCTGGTGAAGCACTCTGGGGAAGCAACCAACACAGTCACAAAGATCAATCTCCTGAATAAGGTTGGGAATCGTCCTTGTCCTCATTGCGTTTAAAGTGTGTTGTCAGCTGTACCTTTGCTGATAAACCTGAGGTGTAGACCTTAATGTAGGCTGCTGATGAAGTGTATGATGAGAACTTAGATGGCTTGGTCACTGATAAACTTTTGAGTGAACCACCAAGATGCCAAGTGGTTTTCTTGTTCACAAAGATTTCATCTCAAACCAATCTGAAACTCATCTTTGTGCCTTGAAATGAAAATGTCAGCAGCTGTTGTTTTAAGGTTGTTGATTCCTTAGTGTTTACCTTTATGCTGTGAGGGTCTTGCCTTTGCTCTTACACTACTTGGTTTATGGCTGGATGGTCTGAGGTAGTTAAGACCTTCTGACACTGCCCTCTCAGTCATTGTGACTGTGGTCCAAGGGACAGGGAGAGCAAAGAACAGTGGTTGGGAATTGCTAAAACAAATTGTAATATTCATTTATTTCCAGTAACTTAGGACTTTTCGTTCTTGTTAGAATCTACTGCTTTTTTTCTTTTTACTGATGGTTAAAGTATTATCTGTAGTCTGACTTGGAAAGTAATTCTTGCTGTCTTCACGTGTCTTAATCTCTTTAGGTTCTTGGTATTGTGGTGGGAGTTCTTCTGCAAGACCATGATGTTCGGCAGAGTGAGTTTCAGCAACTTCCTTACCATCGCATTTTCATCATGTTGCTGTTGGAATTAAATGCTCCTGAGCACGTGCTGGAGACCATCAACTTCCAGACACTCACAGCTTTCTGGTATGTATTTGGGATTGGCCACAGTGCTCATCCTTTCTTGGTAGGATCAAGGATTTTCACTTAAAGGCTATCTGACTGTTCTTTGTGGTGGCTTAATCACCTTTGGAGTAACTGGTTCTACTGGGACTGACCACTTGCTTGTTTTAGGGAAGATGACTGGTAAAACCCAAGGTGCTCAAATGCCTTTGCTTTTAGGGCTGTGTTTTTCCCTCAATGTTATGAAAAGCAATCTTATTGCTGTGCACTTCTAACCTGCTCTAACTTTTCTTTCAGTAACACATTTCACATCCTGAGGCCTACAAAAGCTCCAGGTTTTGTTTATGCCTGGCTGGAACTGATCTCCCATCGGATATTTATTGCAAGAATGCTGGCACATACACCACAGCAGAAGGTGTGGCTGCAGTTTATCTTTTCTGAATTAAAAAGCTCGCCCAGATGTTTATCTGGTGTGGTGCTGTTTCACATCTCTTGAGGTGCACTAGTAGCATGGCTGTTCTGTTTTTGTTGTCTTCCATATTCACAGCAACCTAACTGCATGGAGGAGAGTCTGTGTGTCAATAACTATGGAACACAGGGTGAATTGAATTTAATAAACATGACTTTATCAATGTCTAGAAGAGCTGAAGCCTTCCTTCTGGGCTACATATTGTCAGCTCAGTATGGCATGTTGAGGGTTCTGGAAACACCTATGGCACAATGATGTGCATCTGAAGGTTTTGAAATGATCTGTGCTGCACTCAGTGCTAGAGCTGGCAGCTGCTAGCTCTTCCATCCAGATTTATATAAAGATTAATCTAATTATAGTTTTGAAATTAAGGTAACTGGTCTTTATTGCATGTTTTCCACCTGCTGTTCTTTTCTTGACAGGGTTGGCCTATGTATGCCCAGTTACTGATCGATCTATTCAAGTACTTGGCTCCTTTCCTTAGAAATGTGGAACTCACCAAACCTATGCAAATTCTTTACAAGGTAAAAAAATGTCAACTAATAGATGCCTCCAATCAGAGTTATCTGAAAGAAGAGGTATTCTGGCAGCAAAATAGAATTACCTGTTGTCTTCTAACTTATATCTTTAAGTTGAATGTAAATTGTGGGGGAAGCAGGCTGCCCTCCCAGATTAGTTTCCTTCTGGTAATGTTAGCCACATGACATAGAATGATGGCTCTCATTGGACAGTTTCAACAGTTACACACCTCTTATATTTAATATTTTATTTCACAGGGCACTCTGCGTGTGTTGCTGGTCTTGTTGCATGATTTCCCAGAATTTCTTTGTGACTACCACTATGGGTTCTGTGATGTGATCCCACCTAACTGTATTCAGCTAAGGAATCTGATCCTGAGTGCCTTCCCACGGAACATGAGGCTTCCAGACCCTTTCACCCCCAACCTAAAGGTAGAACTTACTTAAAGGAGTTAGGTAATAGGAAGTTTTAATGCTCAAAATACTCTCTATCCAGGTTAATATTATCTAATTAAATCTTCAAGTATCTGCTAGGCAACTAATCCTGGAATGATTGGAAGGAAACTTTCTCACGCTGCTAAAGCACTGTCCTGCCTGAGCTGTGCAGGGTAATGGGAGCGAAGCTGCAATGCTCATTGCCACTGAAGAAGGCTGCTCTTGACTTGTGTGGATGTTTGTACCTTTTGAAACTACCAGACTGTCTGGAGTGTTCATAAGGAGACCGCAAATGCAGTGACTGAATTTCCCTACGGCCTTCACCCCTGAATTTTTTTATCCTCTCAATTCTTTTAAGACATCATGTAATAAGTTAGCATGCTAGAGATCAAGTTTATTCTGAAATCTGGAAAAATCAAGTGTTGCCATTTCATTGATGGAAGGAAAAGTGATCAACAGCAGTAGTTGATGTAATATTGCTTACAGATCTGCTTTTCCAATTTGTTCCATTGCTGATGGTTTAGTTGACTGTCATGGTTTTCTGTCAACAGGTGGACATGTTAAGTGAGATTAATATTGCTCCACGAATACTCACAAATTTCACTGGTGTGATGCCACCTCAGTTCAAGAAAGACTTGGATTCCTATCTCAAAACCCGTTCTCCAGTCACCTTTTTGTCTGACTTGCGTAGCAACCTACAAGTAAGTTTGAGGGTTTTGAGGTTTCTGTGGGTGCTCAATTTAAACAATGTGGCACAAATGATCTCACTTGTCCAGCCACCGTCCTTTCTTGCAGCAGTTTTGTTGGTGTGTTGGCCAACGTGTTCCAGGCAGTAGAAACGCCTGTGAAAATGCACACTCTGAATAAGTCTTCTGCCACTCCCTGGTAGGATGTGTTGAAGCATTTTAGAATCTGAATAAATTTTGATTCCAAATAGATTCTTGTTATAGAAATATGTGGATCCTCATGCTAATGCTTTAAGGGTAAAAAAGGTCAAATTAGCTAAAGCCCAGTTCAGAATTGTGGCTAAAACTTCATTTCAGACATTTCCTGGCTTGGCTTGCCAACTTGAGCTCTCAAGTTGGACTTCCTCAGAGACATTGCTTAGAAACATTCACACGAGGGGGCTGTTTCAGCCAGCCTCTGGCACTGCTGGTGAACTCACATTGCCTTACCTGATGTTTTCCTTTAGGTGGAGAGTAAAACCGAATCTGTTGTGTCAACACTTTGCTGATGTTTTTGCAAAAAAAACAAAAACATGTATACATGCATTAAAATATATGCTTTCTAATATATACTGTATTAAAAAAGGCTAAATGCCAAATTGAATTTGTGGATATCCCAGCATGTTGTCTTCTGGATAATCAATAAGATACTTGGATGCTATTGTACATGTTGTAGCTTTGAGTACTGAAGGAATATCGACTGTTAATGCTTTTCATATCTTTGCTATTAGGTATCGAATGAACCTGGCAACCGCTACAACATCCAGCTCATTAATGCACTGGTGCTCTATGTAGGTACTCAAGCTATTGCACACATTCACAACAAAGGCAGCACACCCTCTATGAGCACCATTACCCACTCAGCTCACATGGACATCTTCCAGAATCTGGCAGTAGACCTGGATACTGAAGGTGAGCTGGAAACACCGATAGTTCATGTGATGTCACATTTACAGCAAGTGGGTCCTCACTTTAAAAAGGACACTGAGGTGCTGGAGTGTGTCCAGTGAAGGGCAACAAGGCTTGTGAAAGGTCTAGAAAACATGTCTTGTGAGGAATGGCTGAGGGATCTGGGTTTGTTTAGTCTTGAGAACAGGAGGCTCAGGGGGACCTGAGCTCTGAAGGGTTGTTCTAGTGAAGTGGGGGTCTCTTCTACCATGCCTGGAGTGAGAGGACAAGAGGAAATGGCCTTAAGCTGTTACAGGGAGGATTCAGATTAGATACTAGAAAAATATTTTTTCACTATTAGAGTGGTCTGATACTGGAATAGACTGCCCAGGGAGATGGTGGAATCACCATCCCTGGAGGTGTTTTAAGAGGCACCTGGATCTGGTGCTGGGTGATGTGATTTAGTGGTTATGGGGTTACAGGGGTAGTACTGGGTTGATGGTTGGACTTGATGGTCTTAAAGGTCTCTTCCAACCTTGATGATTCTGTGATTTCATGTAGCTGATAGTGAATTCACTAAAAGGAATGCTACATTAGAATGTTAAACTCTGAATATAGGAGCAGTGTTAGAACCAAAAGTTTAAAGTATTCAAGGGAATTAGAAAGGCCTTCAGTAAAGAAGAATTGAATTCTTACTTCTCCATCAGCCTGAGTTGATACAGCTTTTACCTATCATCAGTTGGTTTTGTTTCCTGTATCTCCATGAGGCTCCCAAGCATTAATCTCAAGCACTGCTGGTTGCTTCTTTGTGTGCAAGGGAGGCCGTGTGTACTCAGTGTTCTCTTCTGCAGGCCGGTACCTCTTCCTGAATGCCATCGCCAACCAGCTGCGGTACCCCAACAGTCACACCCACTACTTCAGCTGCACCATGCTCTACCTGTTTGCAGAGGCCAACACAGAAGCTATCCAGGAGCAGATCACCAGGTCGGAGGGATGGCATTTAACTTGCCAACATTCAGCTTTTTGCTTTCCCTCCTTCTGTATTTTGAATCTTTGAGCTCTAACTGTTCTTACTTTTGGATTCAGGGTTCTCTTGGAACGACTGATTGTAAATAGGCCTCATCCCTGGGGTCTCCTTATTACTTTCATTGAGCTGATAAAAAATCCAGCGTTCAAGTTCTGGAACCATGAGTTTGTTCACTGCGCTCCAGAAATTGAGAAGTGAGTATAACTTAACCACAGAGTCGTTAAAGTGATACCTCTGAAGCAGTTGCACCTTGAGTTTTTGGTGCTGTCACAGCATCCATTTCCTGCCATAAATGTACCTACCACTGCTTTGCTTCCATGTGCAGGTTGTTCCAGTCGGTTGCACAGTGCTGCATGGGGCAGAAGCAGGCCCAGCAAGTCATGGAAGGGACTGGTGCCAGTTAGATGAGCTGCATCCTGCGTTGCAAGAGTGCCAGCCTGGAGATCCTGTCCCATCGACTGACTGAAGACTCTGTAAGGCTCCTCCTGACCTTCCCAGCCCCCTTGATTGGGTAGACACAACAGACCCTGGGTGAAAGTCTTACGTGGGCATGTTCCAAAGTTTGAAACAAATTTTTTGACTTTTGGCCAAACTTCAGAAGATGCTGTGAATATCATTTGAACTAGTGTAAATACAAGGAACAGAAACATTTGTCTGGACTTTTGGGTTTGTGCAAATTGTGTAAAAGGCAGGTGGGTAACTGGTGCCTGTCCGTCTTGTAATAAAGGGGCAGCTGCTGATGCCAAGCACTTGTCTGGGGCAGACCTCCTTGTCCTGACATTCCCAGACTCCCAAAGAATATTGAAAAGCCAGTAACTTATTTTTCTTTATGTGGATGGGGGACCTTTAAATCACTAAGTTGTTTAAAAAAAAAAGCAGATGTGTTTGGAATATGGGAATTCTATGGAGTACAGGAGGGGTGAGGGAGGGGTTAAGGTTCACTGTTGCTTTCCCCTCACCCTCATCAAATGCTGATAGACAGCAAGTGGAGTGGCAGTCAGAGAATGCCTCCTTTTTCTTGGAGAAGAAACAGGCCCTTTGGGTGAGGGTCAGCTGTTTTCAGTAAATAAACCAGAGACCAGGCCTATAGCTTCTTTTTTTTTTTTTTTTTTTTTTTTTTTTGGGACAGTTGTAAATTTTGGAAGATGAGGGGTTAAATCTAGACCTTTTCCCACCCTCCCCTGTGACCACAGTATAAGTTTGTAAAAAAAACTAAAAAAAGGGGAAAAAAAAGAAAAAATTAAAACAAAAACCCCAAAGGACCAATACAGCCCATTTTGTAAGGATTTTCAATGTTTTGTAAAGTATTGGTCCACGTGTTGTATTTTGTAGCCTTTCTAGTTCTTGGGCTTTAGTTCTCCCACTCTTGTATGTATGCATACTGTAGTTACACATTAAAGTCATGACATGCAGCACGTGCCACTGTGCTTATTCTCTCCAGTTCTATCCTGGCCAGTTGGTGTCTTTCAAAGCCTGTTCCACCCATCCAAAACATGCAGTTTTTCAGTGTGTTTTGGGCTCTGCCTGTTGAAAGCAACTGGGTTTGTTCTCTAGCATGAGCTCAGCGGGCAGGTGCAATGACTATACAGGGTCTTGCTTTGAAGTGCAACAGAAAGGACAGTTGTGTGGAAATAGAAATGGTTTAGTTGCAAGTTCATGAGCAGAGTTTGTCTCAGACAGGAGACTGCAGTGGAGGTATAGAGAGTATAGGTAGCCCATCAGTTTCATTTCTAGTGCCTTCCACCCTGCTGTGATCTCACTGCAGCCAGAATCTGCCCCAGGCTGTGGTTAGCTGTTGCAAGGGTTGGCAGCTTCAGTGTTATTAATACTGCAAGGTCCTTTAACCTAGCAGAGGCTAGGAAACAGAGCTTCACTGCTTTCTTTTTACATAACATCACTAGTTTGTTAAAGCTCATTGACTGCTGTGGTGTGGGCAGAGAGGTCAGGATTTCCTGTTTGGGTTTAAGGGGTTCTGTAAACTTGGCTTTGCATTTGCTGTGTGGAGGAAAAACAGCTCTGAGGGACCACTGAGCCACCTGTGCCAGTGGGTGGCAGCTCAGAGGTAATTGTCCCTCTTTCTGTTCTAGGCATTGGTTTCCTCTTTGTCAAGGAGTAAAGACTGTGGCTAGATCCTGCAATTCCATGGCATTCCTTTGCCAGGTCAGCAGCTGTGCTGAAACTGAGCCTTTTGAAGTTGGAATTTTTTGGTTCTGCTGTTGCCACTCCAGCTTACTCCTTCCTCCTCCTACTGGGTTAGGATACAGAGAATTAACCAGTTTTTCTTTATCTAGTCCAGATGCCATAGGATTTTTTTTTCTTCCATTTAACTCTAGCAAACCATGTGCAGAGCTTACTGCCTTGTCCTGATGGCTCAAAAGAGTTTCTGGTTCTGTACTAATGCTGCTGTGCTTGGCTGGTTCCCTTCAGGTTTTTAGAGCTTCTGTAGAGAGGCTTGGAAGGTGGGCAGGACTCAGTCAGCCAAGATCCCAGTAACGTAAGTTGGGCTGGTAGGATGGAGGCCCCTGCATTTCATATCCTCCCTTTGCTGCCACATTTTACAAACATTTTATATTCAGAAAGACTAAGGCAATTCAGGTAATCATGTCACAGTAATGGGCTTAAGCAATGTAAAATTATACTAAATTTGACATCTGGCACTGTCTCTGCACTCCTGGCCTGTGCAGTTGTGATGGTGTAAAATAATTACTGCAATTAGAACTGCTCCTCTCCCTTGAGGGCAGTCAAGTTCTGTTTAAGACAGGCTTTCTTCCCATGTACAGATCATGAAGTTACTTTTTTATTTTTTAGTCCCTAAGGTCCAGAGGGAGGGGTAGCTTCTCACTTCATCTAGTTCTGTAGTGTTCTTCAGTTGTGAATGGTGGCTCTGTGGCTCCTTGGAGTTTTGTAGCTGTGTATGTTTGGAGAAGAACCTGGTACAGTCCTTTCCAGCATTCCTTTAGTGGCTTACCATTCTTCAACCTTAGACAGACCCAGTCTCTCTCTGGATGTCACAGACGGGAAGGCCTAATCCAATGGGATATCTGCATTGAAAGTACCTGCTGATAGAGGACAAAGCTTTCCGTAGAGAGATAACATAATTACACAAGTACTCTTGGCCCAAGATTACAGACTGGGGTTTGTAAGAGACTACCTGGTAAAGTCTCCTGTATAAATTTCAAAAGGACTGAGCTTATCCTTGGATCCAGGTGTTACTCCGACCCTCAGTAGTGCTGGTGGCAACATCCCAGGCCACTTTGATGACACAGGTATCCTGTATCTAGGAATGATCTCTTTCAGTAGTACCTTGCCTACCTGTTCAGCCTGCTTGGTTTGACAGAGAAAAGCATCAGGTCCCCCAAAAAATGTATCTGCTGGTACCAGTGAGTATTGATTCCCACTTTGCTGTAGTCATTCAGAGAAATCTATTTGCCAGTAATTTCCTGGTGTGTTCCTTTTTTTGTTTGTCCTGGGGAAGGCTGAGGCAGGATCTGTGGACAGAGTTCTCATTTCTTCTTCATTACACTTTTTATGGTGCCTCCCATTCCATTCCCAAGGACACACAGTTTTACATTGTTTTCCAGAAATTGTATGGCTGTTCTAGATCCCAGTGGTAAAAGTCCAGCATAATTGACAGCCCTGTTTGAGGATTCTCCCATTCAAATGCAAACAGCTCCTGAATTCTGGCATCCAGTGGCATACAAAAGGGTATCTTTCAAGGGAATATCTTTCAAGTCTTAATGCCCTAAACCATTGATCAGTGTCTTTTTATGTTGTTGATGCACATGTTGTACTATTTGATTTATGGCTCTTACATCTTAGACTAGCTGATACTCGTCTGAGTGTGGTTTCTTAACTGGTAGAATTGGGGTATTAAACTGACAGGCATTCCTGAAGCAACCCAAAGCTAATAAATCTTTCAATGTTTGGCACTAGTCCTTTTCTAGGTTCCAATTTAACAGGGTATTGTTTTCATCTTACTGGTCTGGTGCCTGGTTTTCATTAGATCGTTACCAGTTTTGCTTCTTGTGGAAGGCAGGAGTGCCAGTCACCTACACGAGAGGAGTCACCCCATTTTCCCTTTTTTCGGGTATCTCTTCAGGTATCTCTCTCTTCCTCTGGGTCTTTTTGATCCTGTAACATAAACACTTGAGTCCCCAGGGCTTTTTCTTCTGGTGTATGTACTTGGATCTGTCCTTTTTCAAAGGTTATTTTTGCATTTAATTTACTTAATTCTCTTCCTGATAATGGCATTGGGCATTTGGGTATGTATAGAAATTTTATAAAACTCTTTCAATTCTGAATTTGAGTGGCTGGAAGAATAGCCTTCTTTCTTTTTCCCTATGGCTCCAGCTATAGATGTGCTTTGTTTACTCATGAAGACTCCTTTACATCTAAGTTGCTCCTCTATTAGAAATTCTACCTTTTCATTGCCCAAATTTACTGTGACCAGGAGTTCTAGTGGGGATTCTTTGGAGCTCTAAGCTGCCTGTCAGTTGAAATCCCAACTGAGTGTAAGCAGTCTTCCTACTTGTGGAGCCTCCAGTCTTTGAGGATTACCTGGGTTCTGTGGGCATTTGTTTCAAGTGCCCTTTCTGCTTTCAGTAAGTACATTGAATTTTTCCTACTAGATGGGAATTTACCAGTTGAAATCTGATTCCCTTACAGTACCTCCTGCCCTTCCCACTATCACAGCCATCAACCAAATTTGTCATCCCTTTTCTGATCTCTCTTCCCCTCTTTTCTTTCCTTTCTCTTCTCCACCTCATTCTCTTCATTACGCTTCCTTTTTCTTTCTCTGTTGCTAAAACATGAGTGTCTGCTGTCATCAATCTGCACTCCTTCCAAGCCTTACCATCATTCTGCAATGCAAAGAACAGATCAACATCTGGTACTTCACCCCATTTTCCTTCCTGGCAACAAAATACCATTAATTGCAGGAGCCATTCTGAGGCCATTTTCCCCAGTCCTCTAATAGATACAAAGCCACCACATAATCAACTTCTTAGTAAGGGAATCCCCTCCAAACTTTCCCCATGGTCTTAAAATACAGCCTAAAAGTGAAATTCTCACAATGCCATCTTCCAGTGAGGTGGAACTTCCAACACCCATGCAGGCCAACAATTACAAACAGTAGGTATAACAAAGTCTTGTTATACAGTGTTCAAACCTCTTGTATGCTTTAGTCAGCACCAAGTTTGTGCATGTCTAAAAAACACAAGTTTTAACCCAACCCCCAAATTTTAACCAAGATACCAAATGTAATAGTCCTCTGACATGTATGTTTTCCAGTATGATTTATTCAGGGAGACACAGGATACCAAAATACCAGTTTTAACAATGTCTCAGTGAAGGATATCAGCAGCTTTGTGAGATCCTGGCCAAATTCACCATTGTCCCATCTGGGTCACCAGAAGAAGCTCCCCTCAGTACTGTTAAACCACCCTGTCCCTAAGCACTGCAGGCAGGGCTGTAGCTGAGCTTTGTCATGAGTGCAGTGTGGGTTTTGCTTGTTTGCAGTACTTGTAACTGCAGCAGCAGCAATGATCCCCCTGCTCTTAGATGGGGCTTTGCACCCTGTTGAAATAGAGAGCATGGGCTGAGTAAAAAAAGTGATTTTTATTAAATAGAGCTTGGCCTGCAAACCTTCAGTGTTTTGTCATACAAAAACAAAGTGAGTTCAGGGTAGAACTGCATCAGGCAGTGGGTGTGTATCAAACTCTCAGCCTGCAGCAGCTGTGGAACTGTGACAGTGCTTCTCCAGAGTAGTCTCAAGCCCGCACAGAAATACCTTTTGTAGAAGTAAAAGGAAGTATTTGTTATACTGAGCCTACATGAAGGCCAGCTAGATGGGCTTGTACTCTTGAAAATGTTCAACATAAAATATGTACAGGTGAAGAGTTTAGTGTTGTCAGCAGGTCCACCTGCCAGATATTTACTCTGAACCCCTCTAAGGTAAGAGCTACCAGCTGGATTTCTGACCTCTTAATCTAGGCAAGGAGCAGCTCTTGCTTTCAATTTCTGATGCTGAATGAGGGAATCCTCTGCTGTTCTGGCAGCGTATGTCTGCCTTCCTAAAACAGCCATTAGGATGGCTGGGGTTTCTTAAGGCCTCTGGAAAAAGGTGATATTTGTGCTCCAGAGCTCTCATGGTACAATAAGGCCACTCAAAACCACCTCTGTGCTGTGAAGATAATTCTTTATGTAGAGGTAGCTAAAAGTCTGTGTGCTGTATGAGGGACAAGTGGACCCATAGTCAGTCTTGCCATCTGTCGTCTGTGCTACAGAAGAGATGGCCAGAGGCTGACCTTTCCCTCAGGGTCAGCCCCAGCCAGGCCATGTCCCGGGGCACGGAGGTTTATTGTACCAGCTCTAGCAGCTGATGCAAGATCCTTTTCTGTCCATAGCGCACGTGCAGCGCTTGCTGCTCCCTTCGACTCAGTTTCTCATAAGCCTCCTTGTTATTTAGCAAGTCCTGCTCTGCTTTCAGGTCTGTCCCATAGGACTCCAGGGTCAGCAGCACACTGTCATAAAGGAGCTTCTTGCAAGGAGTTTTAAGTCTGGAGAGAGCCTCATTTGAAAGGGTGGAGTTTTCTTCTTCCTCACTGTCGTCTTCCCAGCCATCTTGCTCCTTGTACTCCTTGAATTCTTTTTCTGACATGCACAGCACCTGTAGTGACCCAGGCACAGGGATAAGTGACTGGCAGTGTGAGTACATCAGGCTTTCTCCTCTGTGGAAGAGCCACGTGGAGCAGGTGAGTTACTCCTCGGCTGCACTAAAGGTTAAGAGACTAAAACTGGCTTAGATAGCTAATTGCAAGCAATTGTGGGTTAGGAAAACGTTAAAACAGCAAACCTGGGTATTGTAAGTCTTGTTAAGCATCTCACCTAAAACGTGACAGCTCTCTAGAACAGCAATGGCCATGGAGCCATTCAAGACAGGTATGTGGGTACACATGGATGGCTACTTCAGGAGAGGAAGATGACTTAACAGCACGTGGGAGCTGGGCAGCCACACCCCCTCCCACTGTTCACACAGGACTGTTAGTGCCCAGCTGCCTTCAGGTGCTTGTCCCCTTCACCGAGCCATTCTGCACTGCTGGTTTGCCCAGCAGCACTCTGTGCTCTCCTTGTGTAGCTCTTCCCCCACGTGGCCATTCTTACCTTGAGGGTCACAGACAGCTCTTCCTCTGTCAGCACTTCATCCCAGCCAAGCACAAAGGCGCCTTCCTCCCCCACCATCTCCAGCTGGCACAAGAAGTCCCACTGCTCTGAGACCAGCTGCTGCTGTGCTTCAGTTTTGGCACCTGTTTTGAAGACAGCAGAGCTGTGAACACAGCTGGGATGGCAGTGGAGGGGGAAGGGTGAATGGAGAAGGGGAAATGGGAGGCAGAAAACCAAGGCATGGCCCCACCACCTGAATTGCTGTGGAACAGGCTTATTTTTCATGTCATCCTTGATCCCAGGTTAACAGAGATCCCTGCCCCATCCTCTCCCAGAGGGGCTGTGGGTGCCACTCACGCTGCAGAGCTGCCCTGCGCAGTGTCACCATCTGGATGTCGGCCGTGTCGTGGGTGTTGCCCGGGTAGGGCTCTGCGAAGCCGTACATGTGCAGCAGCTGCCAGTTGGCCATCTGCCCATACGTGTTGAAGATCTCCTGTCCTTTCCCCACGGGCTGCGTTGTAACCATTCTCAAACATTGCTGACAGCAGGGAGAGGAGAGCAGCTGAGCTGTGCCGATCTGAGTGCTCAGCAGGGTTTCAGAGAGCTCAGGTGACCCTGAGCTCCTCCCAACGAACACCATGCAGCAGGGCTGTGAATTAATGAGATCCAGGCCAGACTCGCTGCCCTGGGCTGAGACCCCACCTTGCTGTGCCCCCATTCCCAAAGATCTACAAAAAGGGAACCAGACTGTGTCAATTTGTGGCGCAGCAGCTTTGTACTCACAGGAGAGTATTCCAGGTTGGCATTGTGGTTGGCCACATGATTCAAAATATCTGCGACAGGCACCATCATGGGAGGATTGGGCCCCTTCTCATCTTCATCTTCTTCCTCTAAAGGTTCCTGAAAGCTAAGACAAGGGAGATGAAGACAAGCTGGTGGTACACATGGCTGCACAAGGCAAGCTTCACCTTACATTTCTTGTGCAACTCCAACCTCTAACATAGCCTCTAATCCTACTTCCTGTCCTGGCTCCTTGCTGGAGCAAAGCCCTCGCTTCTCACCTGTAAGCCATGACAAATGCCACCAGCTCCTTATACAACTCCAGAGTGTGCAGTTTGGGGTCAAAGATGTTGGGGTGGGTCTCCATGAAAGGCAGGATGATGGAGTTGTACTCCAGGTCGATGTTAGCTAGATCCTTGTCCACAGCTTCTGGGATGCCTGTGCCCTGCAGGAGCCTTGTACGCTCTTCTGGAGGCCTGTTGCAAGAAAAACAGCAGGTTCTTCTCTGTGCTGGGGCCAAGAGTCTATAAATTCCTTCCTCCTTAAAAATCTCAGCTTCCCTGTGCTCTCTAGGTCCATGTTTTCTCTGGCTCTGCCTGTAACATAACTCCAGGAGGGCCGGCCCCTCAGGCTCCTGCCAGTGCTAGCACAGGGCTAGAACAGAGGGTTGGGGTCACCCAGCAGGACCACATCCCTCCCCGGGATTCCACTCAGCAGCCCCTGGCCTGTGCCTGCCTTCAGCTGTAAGACTGAGCCTCCCCAAGCCGCCCTTGCTTTCACCTTACCAGAACATTGGGTGATCCAGGCTCCGGAAGTCCTGCCAGAGGGAGAAATACGGCTGCCAGTGGGAGTTGCTGGCTGTGTACTCGTGTAGCAAGGCCAGCAGGAGAGGGACCCAACCAGACTGGCTCTGCAGGGACTCCTCAGCTACAGAACCAGACAGGATGGAGAAAACCTAAGTTGTTCTGTGTTTGAGAACCAAAACCTGATCTGACAAGCCTCTGTGCCTGTCCAGCCTGCAGACAGGGGTTGAGTTTTTATTCCCGTTTGTCTCGGGTTTGTCCTGAGCTGAACCAGGACCAGAAGCTGCTTCTCTGGAGTTATGGATGAGCTCTCCAGGCCCCACGGCCTTGCACTCCTCAGCCTGAGGCTCTGCGTGCCTTCAGGAACCAAGGAACTGTTTTCTTCTCAGTGTCACGAGGAACGCAGCATAGCACGGGTGCCTGTCACTTAGTAGTTGGAGATGTTGCGCTAATGGACTTTTCTCCCTGTTCTGCACAGCTCTGGGCTCCCTTAGGGAAGCGAGGGGGTGCCCTCCTCTTTCCTACCTACTATCTAACAGCCCTACAGCATCCTCCATACATCAGAAACGTTCCCGAGGCTTTACCACAGACTCATTTATTCCTTTAAAAGGCAAAGCAGACTCGAGTGACACAAGAAGCTTGCACTCACCTTCCTCCAAGAGTGCGTGGATGGATGTGGTGTGCTGGGACAGCAGTGCCGTGCGAGGGATGGTGAACAGCACCTCTCCGGCTTCCAGCTCCTCGGCGGCCAACATCCCGTACCCCGCCACCGCGCCCTCCCTGCTCAGGCGGACCTGGGGCCAGAGGGGGCGGTGAGGGGCGGAGCGAAGACACCAGGGCGGACCTGGGGGATGCATGAGCCGGCCCGCGGTACCTCACCTTGGGGTTCAGCTCCACCCCGGCCCGCCCGCACCACGCCAGGAACCCGGAGAGGGGATCGGCACTACGCTTCCTCTGGGTGCCGCTCTCGACCGCCGCCTGTAGATGGAAACATGGTGTGAAGGGCAAGGAGCCATGAGGCCGATCGCGGATCCCTTCAGCACCCACCAGCCCAAGGGCCGGTGTGTCCCCAGCCCGCCGGGAGCCCCCGGCCAGCCCCGTACCTTGAACCTCTTGGGGGCCGACGCCATGACGCCGCCGACTCGTGGGGCCCTTCCGGGTAGGCGGGAGCTCCGCCCCCATGGGCCGGGCTAACGGCGGCCAAAAAGGGACAGAAAGGGCCGGGGGGAGCAGCGCCGGAAACGCGCCCGGGATCCGCCTGCTTGCGGGGCTCGGGGGTGGGGTGGAGGGGCCTCACAGTACCTCTTTGTAGGGTCCAGCCTCCGAGCAGCTCCCTGAAACGTCTGGGCTCCTTACGGTGCCTCTTTGTGGGATCCAGGGACCACCACGTGTCTTTCTGCTGGGTCTGGGGACCTACGGGGGTCTCTCTGAGGGGTCTGGGAGTGATTTAGGGGCTCTCTGGGGGGCTCATCAGGCCTCTCCCTGTGCCCTGCTGCCTCCGTCCCACCCTGGGGCTTTCCCCCTGTGCCCACGTGTGCCCACCTCAGGGCCAGTGCACCTCGGGGGGCTGCGGTGCCTCCGTGGCTGCCGTGTGGCCGCGTATCGGTGCGGTCATAGCTCCAGACATAGGTTAAAATTAATTAATCTAATTAATCAGGGCAATTAAGCTTGTGCTCTTGTTCAGTCGACACCATACACGCCTCCCACCGTACGTACGGGCTCTGATCTCCCCTCCAGGGCCGTCCCGAGGCCGCCGTTCCCAGGCTCATTAGTGCTGTCCCCAGCCCCAGCAGACGCGGGGCCGATGCCATCACTGGCTGCTCTAATGAAGCCAATTAGTGTGCACGAGGTGCTTGAAGAGACTCCACAGGGCTCTCTGCGGGCTGTCCCTAGGGCTCCCCCAGCCCGTCTGCGCTTGCGGTCGGCTTTAATCTTCTCCAGCCCCTTCGGAGCTGGGCCGGGCTGGACTGGCAGGGTCGCTTCCCTACCGGGCAAAAGGGTTCCTTCCTGCAGAATGGGGAGGAAGGGCAATAGAATATGTGGGGTGGCACCTGCAGGTGTCCATCCAAGCTCGGTCTATGCAACCCAACTCCCCGCAGCCGCCTCCCTCCCTCCCTCCTTAACGCGGCTCCTGCAAAAGCGCCGCTGGCACTCGGATTCGAGCCGAGGCTGCTGCAGCCGCAGCGCAGAGCACGGACCCGGCGGGGCCGCAGCCGCCGCTGCTGCTCCTGTTCCCCGGCGGGACCCGGGGGCTCCCTCTGGGCGCGGCGGAGGTTTCACAGCCGCTCCCGCAGCATCCTGCTCCCCTCCCTGCCTGCGCATCCCTGCGGCGCCGGCATCTTCCCAGGGCGCATCCCTGTGCCTGATCAGTGCCCGGGGACATTCCCAGAACCCGGGTGTTCAGTCTGGCCTGCGCTGGCAGCCTCGTTGGGGTGGCGTGGGAGTGGAAAACATCGAAATGGGTCCCCACGTTGTCCCTGCAGTGCTGCAGCAAAGTGGGGTCCCCCCGGCTGTCACAGACATGCCCCCCACATGCCAAATGTGAGCCTGGATAGCTCAGTTGGGAGAGCATCAGACTTTTAATCTGAGGGTCCAGGGTTCAAGCCCCTGTTCAGGCGGTGGCTTTATCCTTTAGTATCGAGAAAGGGGAGCATGTGGGCAGGAGCAGCATCTCCTCCTCCTACTGGGGCCCTGGGGGGGGGCTGCAGGGACCCCAGGGCACCCCCTCCTTCTTTTCCCACCACCAACTCCCCAAGCTCTCCAGAGCTGGCTCCATCCTATCTTAGACCCACACAGCACTGCTCCATTCTTCCAACCACCCAGTACTCAGAGAGATCTCATGTTGGATGATGAGGACAGATTATTTGGGGGTACATCTGAAAGGAGGGAGAAAGACGATGGATAGAAAAGGAAGCGGCACAGCAGAGCTGGAGGGAAGGAAGTCCAGGCTGGGCTTGAAACTGGGGGCTCAGGGGTGGCTCCAGGCTGAGAGAGTGGGAAGCTATTGGAGGCACCCTGATTGTGGTTGACTCTCATGGGGATGTGCAGCACCCTCCACCTGCCTTCTGGCATGCCCAGGCCTTCCCTCACCTTTGGGTGTTCATCATCCCCGTTCTTACTCCCTTCTGTGCCTGCCCTGGGCTCCATTCTGGGCCCCTACCCACTCCAGCTCAGGCGGATGCTCCCTTGAAGTCACCCCTGGTGCCAGGGAAGCCATCCCTGGCCCTCTGACTGGGGGGACAGTGATGTTTTTGCAACAACGCTGCACCCACATCAACCCACGAGCTTATTTTATTGTCCTTACAAACTTTGCTTCCCAGCGGCTCCGATCCTTCCACGCGCGTGCGCCACGGCTCAGGCTGAGCTCTGGCCCACGCCTCTGTCGTCATTCATTTCTTGCCAGCAAGAAAACAAAGAGATAATAAATAGGAAGCTTATTTGCAGAGAAGGTCCAGGGAACGGCCTGGGGTCATGGGCCAGGCTGTGCCTGGCCCCGGCCGGGGCCGGCGGGGGGGCTGCAGGCAGGACAGCCCAGCCCCGGGCCACGCACACTGTGGGGCTGGGGCACTGGGGGGACTTGGGGGGATATAGCAATCTCTATTTAATTACATTAAAATAGACTATTTAAAAAAATTATTTCTAGTAGTTAAAAAAGTGTCGTGGTCCATCCCATCCCAGCAGAGTCATGGAGCTGTCCCAGGGGTTTGGGGATGCACTGGCTGGTGCGGGGATGGACCCCAGTCTGCTTCACCCTGGGCAGGCCTGTCCGGGGGATGGTCTGTCACAGCGGGTTCCAGGGGTGGGTGCTATCAGGGTGGGCACCGCGGGTGACAAAGCAGGGCACTGTGCCCCCCACCAGCCCCACAGCCACCGGCAGACCAAAGGCAGGGGAGTGGGCACCCTCCCAGACCCCACAGCAGGGCCAGTCCCAGGGCTTTAAATGACATGGCAGCAGTTGAACTGCCCCAGCGAGAGGAGGCTCTCCTTGGAGCCCGGGCGGAGTTTGAAGGCCAGGGCTTTCTCGCAGAGCGGGAACTGCAGGAGCCTGTCCCGCAGGCTGCCCCCCTTGCTCTTGCCCGGGTCCAGCTTGATCACACTCTCTGCGCCCCCTTCAGGGCCTGAGCCCTCCACCGACTGCCGGGCCGGGCTGGTCTGTTCCCCCTGCACTGGAGGCGTGTCTGCACCACTTGGGACTGTGGCAGGGGTCGTCTCTGCCCCCAAAACCTGGGAAACTCTGCTGCTCTGAGGTGACAGGACAGCTCCCCTTTCCTCGGGGAACTCTGCCGAGGAGCCCCCAAGTTCTGTGTCCTCCTCCCTCCTCGGGGGCTCAGCTCCATTTCCCCGCAGCACCACGGGACCCCGAGCCCCGCTCACTCCCTTCCCAGCCCAGGCCGCCCCCGAGCGCCCGCTCCGGCCGCCCAGCTCCACCCCCGGCCCCCAGACCTCCCCGCGGCCGGGCAGGCGGTGGGCACGCAGGAAGGCTCGCATCTGCTCCTGATTCAGCGAGCTGCTCTTCCTCTCCATGGCGCTGGGCCTCTCCTCCTCCTCCTCGTCCTCCTCTTCCTCCTCACAGATCTGCTGCAGGGCCGGGGTGCTCTTGGTGATGGTGGTGTCAACGGCAGGGACCTTCAGCAGGGTCCCGGTGGGCTGCCGGCCGCCAATGTCCACTCCGGGGGGCAGTCGGGACCCCCCGACGAGGCTGCTTGTCTCCGTGAAGGGCAGGAGGCTGCCGGCGCTGCCCACAGAGCCAAATGTGTCTGACAAGTTGGGCCTGAGGAAGGGGAGAGAGGGAGGTGTCAGTACCCAGCTGGGCATCACAAGGGCTGTGGCAAGGAAAAGGACAGGGAACCGGCCAAGACCCTGCACTGGGGACCCAGGATGGTGGAGAGGGGGACACGGGACAGGGGGCAGCAGGAGGGCTCACCTGCTCTGCACCTCCTTGGCCAGGTTGTAGACGAGGCTGAGGCGGTGGCCCTGCTTCTCCTGCTTCTCCCGCAGCATCCTCTCCGCCAGCAGGAAATACGTGGCCGTGATGTGGTTGTAGCGGTTGGCTTCCAGCGCCCTGTGTGGGACCCAGGGAGTTGCATCAGCACACAAGGGACATGCCTGGGGGGACCTGAAGGGGCTCCCACCCTGGCATCCCATCACTCACTCCTGGATGGTGTCCCGATCTGCAATGTTCCCACATATCATGGCCTGGAGGATGATCTCGTGCTCCTCCTCAGAAACGCGCTTGTGGGACGTGAGGGGCAGCAGGGAGCGGCTGGCAGGGGACGGGTCCACCCCCTGCAGCCACGTGTGGCCCTCGATCTGCTCCAGGGATGCTCGTTGCTTCGGGTCCCGCTGCAGCATCCTGGAGATGAGACTGGGGGAAAGGAGTGATGCTGCAACCCTGCAGCACTGGGTGAACCCCAAAGTAAGCAGCTTTACCCACTCTTCCCACCTCAGCTCCCAGGCATCTGCCAGAGCTGGGGGACCCACCCCAGGGAAGCAAGTCAAGGTCTGGGGGGTACAGTGAGGGGGTGGTGCTCACTCAGCGCACTGTGCCGAGATGTGTGGGGGGACGGTGTAGCGGCAGTCCATGATCATGGTGAGGGTCTCGCTGTCATTGGCCTCCTGGAAGGGGGGGTGGCCACACACCAGCATGTAGAGGATGACCCCCAGGCTCCAGATGTCTGCAAGAAACAGCAGCAGCAGTTCAGGTTGCACTCATCGTGGCCCAGGAGAGATTCCCCACAGCACGGACCCTGGGAGGGGCGGCACCACCAGCCCCCAGTGCTGATCCAGCAGACACCAGGGCTCACTGGGATGTTCCTTGGAGATAACAGCTCCCAGGTCTTGCCCCGTGGACAGGGGGACCACACTCCTACCAAGGCAGGGAAGGACCTTCCCATCCCCACATCCAAGCAGGTCTCAATGGACTTCACCAAAGCAGCTGAGGTGTTATCACCTTGTCCAGGCAGGGACGGGAAGGCCAGCCCTGAGCTCTGCTCTGCTCTCCCCCCTAGTCACATACCCGCCCACAGCATGACTGCACATCATTCCTCAGCTTCCTGGTTCTCAAATCCCACCACAACCATCCTGGCACTGGGCTGTGCCTTAGGAGACACTACAGCAATGGGAGAGGGACCTAGCACCGATCTGGGCTCTCCAGCTGCATGGGGACTAGCTGGAGCACGATCGCTGCCCTGTCCTGGGGACAGGGATGGAGCTAGAAGCATCTTCCCTGGCTCCTCCTGCCCAGAACACAAATTCCTGCAGATGTGCGAGTTTAGGATGCTGAGCATGCCATGGGGCGCTCTGTTAATACCTTCAGCTGCTTAAGTCAAGTGTTCAAAAATTTCTCATCTGCATCGGTTTCCTCCCTTCATTTCCCTTTGCAGCGCCACCAGCTTGTTTTTCTACAGTCTCCATAAGCTAGCCTTGTTCTCAACTCGGGATCCGCCTTTCCCTGAGCCAACGCTGGGCTTTTGCCTTTAAGGGCTCGTGTTTTGCTTTGCTAAATCCTCCTGCCCTAATTCCAGCCAGACAGCCAGCTTGGATCCTGCTTCCCTCCCACATCCCCTGTGTCACAGCAGAGCCTCTTGGAGCCCTGAGCTCAGCTCCCTGTGCCCTGGGACAGTCTCCCCAGACCCCTGCACCCTGGTCAGGGAAGGAAGGGCACTGGGAGCCATGGAGAGGAAGTGGCTTTCTGGGTGGGGATGGAGCAAAGGAAACTTTCGGAGCTCCTCCGCCCAAACAGCAGCATCCCGAGCAGATTTCCTTCCGGCCTCACCCCGCCAAGTAACCACCAGCGCCAGACTGCTGGCAGCTGTATCCTCACACTGCTTCTCCTGGCAGATGCCGTGCCAGGGCTCACAGCCTGCTTGGGCTTTTTCCCCTCTCCAGCAACCATCACTCTGTGGGATCTCTGTGGATGCTGGGATGGTCTCTCTCTGCAGAGAGGACCCTGCTGTGCCAGGGCAGGGCTGGGCAGCCAAGCACCCAAGGGACAGGCTTGCTCCTTGCAGGGACAGCAGTGCCACCATGTGCTCCTAGTGTAAGGGGCCAAGTGGGAGGTAGTACCCAGCTGGCAGAACCATGCCCAAGGCAAGGGACAGAAGGGAGGCAGGTCCCCAGGGCACCCCACAGCTCTTACCAACAGCCGGGGCATCGTACTCGTCCCCAAGCAGGATCTCTGGTGCTGAGTACGCCAGGGAGCCACAGCTGGTGGTGAGCATCTTGCCGGGCTGGAAGCGGTTGCTGAAGCCAAAGTCGGTGAGTTTGACCACCCCTTGCTCCTGGAAGAAGACCACGTTCTCGGGCTTGAGGTCGCGGTGCACCACGTGGAGCTTGTGGCAATAGGAGATGGCGTGGACAATCTGGGCAAAGTAGTGCTTGGCCCGCGGCTCAGTCAGGCCGCCCTCGTGCCGCATGATGTGGTCAAACATGTCCCCGCCGTCGCCCAGCTCCAGGATAAGGTAGAGCTTGGCGTGGGTGTCGATGACCTCGTAGAGGCGCACCACATTGGGGTGCTGCACCAGCTTCATGCAGCGCACCTCCTGCAGGAGCTGCCCCGCCGCCTCCCCCGCCAGCTTGCTCTTGTCGATCACTTTGACGGCCACGCGTTGCCCGGTGAAGACGTGCCGGGCCAGCTTCACCACCGCAAAGTGGCCCTTGCCCAGCGTGCGCTCCAGGTCATACAGCCCCGCGATCTTGCCCTCGCCGCAGCCCTGTGCCCCGGCCATGGCAGTGTCGTCAGGTGGGGACAGGCATCAGGCGCTGTGGGATGGAGGAGACGCTGAGCAATGTGGGGTGAGGGATGGGGTGCCCCTGAATACCAGGTCCCTCAGCACCACTGACACCAGGACTGCCAGGACATCAGAATCCCCAGCAGCCTGTGCACCCCTGACACTCCACCTCCCAGTCCCCATCCTGGGACCTTGACACCCATCTGTATCCCCACATCCAGTTCCTAGTACTCTGGAGATATCCACACTTCCATCTTCCATCTCCTGAGTATCCTAGGGTACCCCATAATCCCCACATCCAGGTCCCCAGCATCCTGAGCACTCCAACACCCTCCCTTTTAGCTCCCGGCATCCTGGATATCCCAATACACCCCTCTACTTCCCAGCACCCCAGGACATCCTGATACCCTCTCCTCTAGGTATCCAGAACTGCAGCATTCTGGGCACCTCAATACCCCTGCCTCCAGTCCCTCATCACCCTGAGCATCCCCATACCCCCTTCTCCTGGTTCCCAGAAGCCTGAGCCCTCCATACCCCTACCTCCAAATCGCCAGCACCCCTGTCACCCCACACTCCCAGACCCCCGTATCCGGGGCACCCCAATAATACCAACCTCCAGGTATTTGGCATCCTGGCTACCCCAATATGCTCATCTCCACTACCCAGAACCTTTGGGCACCCCCACACTTCCATTTCCAGTCCCCAACACGCCGAGCCACCCCCATATCTCCAACCTTCAGGTCTCCAGCACCCCTGTCACTCCCGTATCCCCATCTCCAATCTCCAACATCCGTGCCACCCCCCTGCCCTCACCTCCAGACCTTAGCACCCTGGGCACCCCCATGCTCCCCCTACGGCGCCCCGGGCACCCCGACACCCACCCCAGCCGCTGTCACCCGGTGCGCCCCGGCGGAGCCGCACTCACCGGGGCGCGGAGCTGCGACCGCCGGGGCTGCGGTGCCCGGGCGCGCCCGCCCCGCTGACGTCAGGGCGGCTCCGGGATCGCGCCTTAAAGGGCCCGGCCCGGCGGGGCTGAGGCCGGGGTGATGGTCATCGCAGCTCCTGAGAGGCAGCTCCCGCGGCCCGGCTCGTTATTGCCTGTTTTGGGTAGCGGGGACTCGGTTGGCCTTAGCGGTAACGAGGGCTGGTGATGAGCTAAATGAGCCGCCCGCCTGCCTGGATGCTTCCAGGAGGAGAGGGAGAGCCCCCAGCCCGGGCTTGTCTCCCGAGGGTCCCGCCATTGGGGGCTCCTGCCTGGGATGCCCGATCACGGGCATCTCTGCTGTGCCACTGACCCACTCCATCACCCGCTCCCACTCCCGCTGGAGTCTGAACCATTGAGCTGGGAGCGCAGCCCTGGCCCCCCCTTTTCCCCTCGCTTTAAGCCCTCTTTTCCTGGAAGCGGCCCGGCGAGCGGCCGGCCGCCTCATTTAGCTCGTTACTGGCCTTCGGGATGCGCACAAAACAGATGTTGCTCCTGCAGATTAAAAAGCTCTTAGCGCGGCCGCCCTCGTTCCCGCTAATGCCTTCCCAGAAGTCCTGGCCCGCGGCCCCGCCGGCTGCAAACAGGCCCTAATGAGCTGTGCTGAGGTCTCCGTGCGGGGGCTGGTGTCAGCGGGGACCTGGGCAGCGTGGACTGCGGACCCGGAGTCCCCAGGGCTGGAGCCGGAGGAGCTGGGGCTGGATGGGACACTCGGCATCCACCCGAGCCTTGGGAATGGAAAGGGCTGCCAAAGCTGCCTCTTACCCAAGATGAGTCTGTCCAAGCATGTGGGGTGCCAGAGGCATCCAGGTGCTGTGGCAGGGGTCCTGATTTGGTGTTGTGCATTGGGGCACCCAGATGGGTGCTGAGTGTTTCCACAGCCACTTACAGCTGGAGAAAATTACACAAGGCAGATGCGCTCCTCGCTGGTTCTGTGCCTGCTCAGCCTGTCCCTCAAATGCAGCAGGAATCAGATCATTCCAGGACAGGGGATGTAGGAGCAAGGAAGCCTGCAAAGAGCCCCAGGGATGGTGCTGCAGCCAGGAGCAGTGGCTCACATTCTGCTGGGGATGTGCTTGGAGGCCTGGGGGTCCTTCTGGTCTCGGAGCAGCCTGGTGAGGGCAGAGCCTGAGCTGCCAGCCTTCCCTGCTGGGTAGGTCACAGCCTGCTGAACCTTTCCTATTTTGTCTTAATCCTCCAATTCCTTGCAGGGCTGAAGCCACTCAAGGCCACAAGTGTTCCCCAAAAGAGCCTGGCTCTGGGGGGATGCAGGTTTTCCAAATGAGACATGAGTAAGAGATGCAGTTATCACAGGTGGAAGCCTGGAGAATCTGCAGATGGCAAGTGGTCAGGAGCTGGAGGACTTCTGGAGGCTCTGGACTATGACTGGATGCTTGCCAGGAGATACAGATAGGCAACATTCCATTTGAAAACCAGTCAAGCTTGGTGTGGTTTTGGTGAAGAGACTGTAGCCCTGTTATTTCTCTATTTGGGAACTAGGAGATGTCCTCAGGCTGCAGCCTCAGTGCTGGAAAGGGAAGTGGGCTGGAAAGGGAACTGGTCTGCAAGGACAGTGGGGAATCGCTTCCAAGAAACTTGGGAGTTTGGAGCTAACAGGGATCTGTTCCTTCCTGCAGCTGTGCAAGGCACAAAGCAGGAGTCCCCCCTCCCATGCATCACCCCACTGGCTGCCTCTTTATCCAGACAATGCCCGTTTTCCAGAGACTCCCACCTACCTGGTAGTTAGTGGAGTCATGTGGCTGCAGCACTTAATTAATAAAAGGCCGATATAAATCCCAGTAAGCGTGTGGGGAGGAGGACACTGAGGCAGAGCGGTAGCGGCGCTTCCAGCGAGCTCGGTGGAGCAGTGAACAGCAATCCCCCTCTCTGCTCGGAAAGGTCAGTGCTTACCACGGGAAGGGTCTTGGGAGTGTGCGGGATGGAACACCCCTGGGTGTGGGGCTCCCCGCAGTGCAGAGGGGTCTCTCCCAGCAAAGGGCTCGGTGGTTTTGTGGGATGGGGAGATGAGGAGTGGCCAGCATTGGGCGGCTGGAGACAGGTTTGGAACCTCAAGGCTGCCCAAGCAGAAGGCACAGGGTTTCCCAGGATGTGGCTGACAGCAGCAACTGAGATACCACCTCTTGGTCCCTTTTCTTTTGCTCCCTAAGAGGTCACCTACTTTTTAGAGCCTTCAGGCCCCCAAAGCCCACAGCCCAACCCTGCAGCTTCTCCTGTCCCCCAGCCGTGTGTGCTGTGGTCTTTCTCCCTAGCCAGCACACAGATTCTAGTGGCACTTCCAGGCTCAGAGGCCAGCAGGAGCCGTGTCAGCTGTTTTGGCCACACACTGTGCACCTCAACGGTCTGGTGGGGCAGAAGAACCTGAACTGCCGCAAAAAAGTCCATTCAGATCTCAGTCCATTCTCTGCTGGTCATCCCTTTCTGTGGGGAGATCATGAATGTGCTCACATGTGGGGTGCCCCACAGCACATGAGATAGCTTTGGGGGGTCCTGCTCCCAGGTGTCTCTGGGCCAAAAAGAAGGCTCTCAAGTCCAAGGGAGCAAACAGCTGGGAGCAGTGGCTGTGCCGGCAGAGGCTGCCCCTTGCTGACACAGCACTTCTCGGGCTGTGGAGGTGACGGCAGTGGAGGGGACAGGCCAGGCTGCCAGCAGGTGGGCTGATGCTGGCCGGGCCCTTCTGCACAGGTTGTCCCCCAGGACCATGCTGAACGTGTTGCTGCTGTGCTGTGGGCTGCTGCAGGGGATCCAGGCTGTCCTGGATCTCAGGACTGCTGACCTCAGCTGTGGCCACCTGCAGAAGGTGAGTGGTGGGCTGGAGGGGGTGGACAGAGCCCGCCACACCAGCCTGCAGCGGAAAGTCAAGGAGGTGTCTGCGGAGCCGGCAGGTGAGTCCTGTGGCCACCTGCTCTTCACTGACCCCCACCAGCTGCTCGCTGGAAAGCCCACGGTCCCAAAAATGAAGTGGGGATCCCCTTAAAGCAGCACAGCCTCTCCTGGCCCTGGCTAGTGAGAGCAGCCTGGCAGCCCACAGGGAGTGGGGCCTTTTTTTCGTGGGGACACACGAGCAAAGGGAGAAGAATCAGCTGACCTGCCAGCAGCCTCCTTGTCCAGCCTCTCTGTATCTCGTAGGAACTCTCCCAAGGCTGGGGTTTGAGCAGATGGCCCTGAGGGTCCAAGAAGCTGATGGTGACCTTGTGCAGAGAGGCAGCCTGCTGGAACCACAGGTATGGATCCCTGAGCTTTCTTACAGACACCCCAAAGAGCAGGGCAGCCTCAGGCCACAGCAGCCTTCTCTGTGTCCCTGAGGCTGGGGGGTTTGGAGCCCAACATGGTGCTGCCTGGGATGGGAGTATCTGTCCATCACCTGAGGAGCTGGGATGAGCTGAGGCTGCCCAGACCTGCAAGGGGCTCCAGCACTCAAAGGAGAGTGGTCCAAGGCTGTGCTCCTGTAATCCATTTAATTAACCTCAAGTGCAGCCCAGGAAACCTCTGCAGAGCAGGAGCTCGCTGGGCAGTGCCCTGTGTTGCCTGGTTCAGCCCCCGGTGCCTCTGTTTGGGCAGAAGGCACAGCACCATCCAGGCCATGCTTGAAAATAAATGTGTGCAGAAAGGCCTTGAGACACCATGGATGAGGCAGCAATGCCTGCAGAGAGTCCACAGGGTTCAGCAGTGATTTCCAACAGAGAATAGAGCCCGGAGTTGAATACAACAGAAGCCTCTGCTGCTGGCAATGCCAGGTTTCAGCAGCCACACTTGGCTCTCTCCCACGCAGTTCTTTATTTGCTGGCACAGTGGTCCATGACTTCCTCTTCCTCTTCCTCCTCTCTCCCCTGCAGGCATCATCCACAGAACTGCAAGCTGCAGGCCGTGAGGAGCGCTCCCCCCGCCGCTGCGTCCGTCTCCTGGAGTCCTGCCTCGGCCACCAGATCCCCTGCTGCGACCCCTGTGCCACCTGCTACTGCCGCTTCTTCAACGCCTTTTGCTACTGCCGGAAAATCAGCACCAACTTCCCCTGCGGCAAGAACTAACACCCATGGGGCTGCCAGCTCCTCGCCCCTGTGTGTGCCTCCTTCTCTGCAGCTCCAATAAACCAGCCCTTTGCAAAAGCCACTGCGGAGTGGGAATGGTGTGATTTGTCCGCCTGGGCTCTCAGAGGAGAGGGGTGGCAGCAAGGTGACGACAGCCTGGGCACAGTGTCCACACAGCCGACACTCCAGGACACATCCATGTCAAACCAAATGTGCCTTTCCTGGCTACATAAGTGGTGTTTCAGCAGCAGGGGTGCTCCAGGTGATGTTTTGGCTATGCTGCTGTGGCCCACAAAATCGGGTTTGTTCCTTGGTGTGCACCGAGCCCACAGTGACACGCTCCAGAGAGACATCGACTGTTTATTTCAGAGCTGCCCCAGCCGGGGTGCTCGGTGCTATTCCACAAATCCAGCACACCCCACCGGAGTCTCCCTGCCATTATTTACACTGAGAAGTTCAGGCTTAGTGATTTCCCAAGCACAGCCCCTGTATTAAGATTGGTTAGTAATTTCCATAGAAATCATGTAACTGCAGGTAACTTCCACTCATGCTCAGGGGAAGGGTCTTCACCTGGGCAGAGTCTTTCTGACCCGTAGAGTGATTTTTAGTGTTACAATGAACATAGTTCAGCTCTAGGATACATGGACCTCGAGTATTTCGCCAGGTTAACAATGTACACATTGGTATATATCAACACCTTGACTTACTACACTCTTAAAGCTTGTTCCAGAATATCCTTGAATGAGGGAGCTGGCTGCTGCCTGTTCCACTGATAACGTCCCCTTTTTTCCTGATAGGGCTTGAGAGTATACAGAGGTCTTAACATCAAAGAACATCCAGCCTTAAGATAACCTTGACGTATCCCACATTTTGCAACACTTACACATCAAAAAATTGTTTTATTTTGTTACAGAGCAGCTCCTGCATAGCCCTTTACCCGGCTATGCAGGACCTGCCCTGACTAGTAGGAGTGGTGTCTCGGCAGGAGGCGACATTGCGAGCTTTACTTGTGCTCTTCTGCCTGTATCACTCATGGTGGTTTGGATGTAGTGAAGGGGAACCTCACGCTTGGCGCTGGGCAGCCGGAGCCGGGGTTCGGCGGGCACGGAGTTATGGCGGCCGCCACCGCCTCAGGCCGTTCCCGCCCCGCAATGGCTGCCGGGAAGGGGGCGCGGCCACGTGACCCGCCGCGAGTCACGTGAGGCGGCGGGCGGTAGTGCTCTCTTCTCGTCGCCGCCGCCATGTCGTGTTTCCCGGAGCTCTATTTTAACGTGGATAACGGGTACCTGGAAGGGCTGGTGCGCGGCTTCAAAGCGGGGGTACTCCGGCAAGGCGACTACGTGAACCTGGTGCAGTGCGAGAGCCTGGAGGGTGAGTGGTGGTGGAGGCCTGGGGCGAGCGGGAACAGGCCCCCCCTCCCTGCCGTCCTGAGGGGAATGGCCAGGCTGTGGGCTGAGGGGAGATAGTGAGGGGCTGTGGGGAGGCGAGGGGAGCCTGGCAGTGGTGAAAAGAGCCGATAGCGGCGTTTATTAGGCGCTGTTCCCTCTTCACCCCATGGCTGAGGACGCACTTCATGTCCCGTCCTGTCCCCCCACCCCGCCTCATCTGACTCAGTTTCCCGGTCAGCCCGGCCGTGTGATTGCAGCAGCTGATACAGCGGTTTAAGGGAGCTTGAGCTCCCACTGCATTCTTGAGGTGGCCGTGTAGCTGTGCCCTGCGGGTTTTGGGGGCCTGGTGGGTTTTGACAGGTGTTGCTGGTGAGACTTGTTAGTGCCTTCACTCCCTAAAGGGCAGGAGGCCTTTTAAGGGCCTGAAATAAGGTTATTGGCATAATCTAAGATCCCTGATACCCGTGATTAGTTTTTAAGGAGATCAGGTCACCTAGGAAAGTACCTGCTGTTATTGAAGGATCACTAGTGGAAAAAAATCTAGTGCACATCTGAGTAAATTCACCAGTGAATTACATGTTGCCTGTGATCTTGAAATCTCTTTTGAGGCTGATTCTGATTTCCAGCCATTATCTTTTTTCTAGATCAGTGTGTACAAACTTAGAGAACTGTGAGGTTTTTTTTTTTTTCACAGTGTGGGTGGTGAAGCACTGGCACAGCTTGCCCAGAGAGGTGGTGGGTGTCCCATTGTTGAAAGCATTCAAGGCCAGGTTGAATGGAGCTCTGAGCAACCTGGTCTAATTGAAGATGTCCCCACTCATTGCAGGCAGTTGGACTACATGGCCTTTAAAGGTCCCTTCCAGCCCAAACTATTCTCCAGTTCTATGATCACCTATGGTCAGCTCATCATCTTAATTAGTTGGTGCTAAACTGTTCCTCTGATCAGTGACCTTCTTAGCAGTTTTCGCTCTTTGGTGTCCAGAACCTGGATCACAAATCACAAAGATTAAAACCAGACCTGTCTTGAAATAAACTAGAAACACAGGTATCCAGAGATGTTGGTTGTTTTGATCAGTGGAACTATAATTATTGGATCATTCTTTCTTCTAAAAATATTGGTTAAGCATCAGTTTTATCTGGACAGTCATTGCTGAGTGGTTAATTGAAATTGACTGTTTAGATGAATCCCTGGCCAGCTGAACCCTGGATGCAAGTTACAGGTAACAACAGAATGGGATCAGAGTGCTGTGTGGTGCCCCAGTCTCTACCTTAAAAATTCCCAGGATGTTTTTACTTAGGACAGAAGCTCCTTTTTCACTTCTCTTTTTTTGCAGCTCTTTGCTTGCAGCAGTCACTGTGATTCCTGCTGTGGAGCCCGTGACTTGAAAGAGAGCAGTGGGAGTTACTTCTGCTCTCTTGGTAGTCACATGTCTCAGCATGCCCTGAACTGTGACTTTTTTGCCTTTCCTGCAGATAACTTCCTCTTTGGAGTCTTCCTGTACTTGGAACTTCTCTTTTCTTTCAATTTCTTGCTTTCTAAACCAAGCTGCTTAAACCTAGTTCTCCCTTGGAGTGGTGTTGGCTGCATTTGGAATGGGTCACGTTGGAGTTCCTGTATGTTTGTCGTGGTATTGGGCTGTTCTGTCCCCAGCAGCTCTCTGGTGGCAGCCACTGCTGTGCTCCTGGTCACGCTTCATTCAGAACCTGAAGGCTCTTCCAAATTTGCTGCAAATCTTGTTCCTCCTTCACTTGGCTCACTGTGTTCCTGCTTAGCATGCTTTTGGAAAGGGATTCTCTTTCAAAGGAGCGTTGTTCTTCTTTACTTACATAGGTCTCTGGTCAAACCATTTCTTTCTTCTTTTAGTGCCGATTTTCCCATTTCAGTACTTGTTTTCTGTGCTCCACAGACTTTTAATGTGTTTCTTTCCCAGATGCTCGTCTGTACTAAATCCAGGCAGTGGCTGATGTATTAGCAGCCAAAATAAGTACTGGGGCATAAATTACTGATACATTCTTCTCTACTCTCTGTTTTGTCTTCGCTGCCACCTCTCACGTGTCTGGCTCTGCAGTTAGTCCCAGTCCTGGAGCAAGTGATTGCCTTGGCCATGGAGAAAGCCTGAAGGACCAAGCCTGTTCCAGGTCTGGCCCTGGGAATTGGGTATCTGGCTGCTTGAAGGATGTTCCAGGTCTGAAATGCTGCTCCCTCTGGTGTGCCCAGATCCGTCTGGAAGCGTAAAAGGTTTGACTTCTCTGCTTCAGGACTTACACTGGCAGTTTAGTGCTGCTGGAAAGGAGGAAATCATGCTTTTCTGCATGATTCTCTGTTGTCTCTGCTTGTCTGATCACAAGGTAACCTGATCCAAGCTCTCCCTTCTTGCTGAGTCAGAAACAGAGAGCCAAATGGGCTGTCTGTGGTCAGGCAGGCTCCTGAGCTGGCCGTAAGAAATGTGGAAAAACATGTCCAGGATTGAGGGGGTGTGTGTGAGAACTGTTTTGGCTTAAGCTTTCTCTTAAAGCCTTTAGCAATAACATGTTTAATCCCTTCTTTCAGCTCTGAAAGCCCTGGTGCTCTGGTTGTTTCTCAGCCAGAGGCCCTGTGCTGTACACCCGAGCTGGGAGCATTTGCAACCTTCCTGGTGGTCGCTGTTGTATCCAGTTCCTGCTTCTGACACAAGGTGTCAGTGAAGGACCTGGAGCTGCTTTCCTCTGCTCCACTGGTGTGAGCATGAATTTGTGCTCGAGTGGAATCTGTTTGGAGCAACCAAACTTACGAGTCACCCAGACTTCTACTGTCAAAAGATTGGTGAGTCGTCTACAGCTCCTCAAGCTGTGGTGGCTTGTCGGAGGTCTGATATTCTGTCAGGAGAATGAAAAGCTGTTGATGCAGTTGAACGATGGTTATGCTTTTAAGCAGCAGAGTTCGGTGTGGGCCTGGAATGTGGGTTATTAACTGGCTTTACTGTTGGTCTGCAAAGCTCCCTTCTGTAAAAAGCATGTGGAGCCCAAGAAGTGCACAAAAGCATCTTGCACCAGGAATGTCTTTACCCTTAGGTCAGTGTTCATGAGCCTCCTGTTGTTGCTACTTCTTGCTTCCACAGCAACAGTGTAGAAAGCTGCTTTCTTTCTGATCTGCCAGTGTTGTAGAGGTGATTGGTGGGTGAAATCCAGCAGCAGGACGTGTCACCTTCTAGCTGGGTGATGAGGCTGAGGAGTGGAGGGAAGTTGGCTCAAGCTTGTGTGCCTCTTTTGGGAAAGGCCTTCCAGAGACTGCATCTCCAGCACCACCACTCTGTGTGTGCTTGTGCCTTGGTCTATGCTGTTGGCACAGCTGGGAACTTGGATGCCATGGAAACAGTGCTGTGCACGTGGAGGAATGGGATCTGTCCATGGAGTTTGTCTTCTGCACACCAGGCTGACTGCAGTGTGTGCTTTTGTTTTCATTGTCCCGAGGATCTTTTTTCTCCCCCACAGGCTGCCACTTGCTTTGAGGTGTTCAGCACATCTCCTTTCACTGAGAGAAGAGCAGGAGAGGCTGTGCTACCTGTCTCTTTTCCATTTTATCACTGTGGTCCTGGAATTTAGGCCCTAGAAGGCTGGAAGTGGGCTTCTCTTTCAGCATAACCACATGGGCCGTGTGTCCTCTCTTGTATAGGGATGTTGCAGAGCTCCAGACTGGCTTCAAGAGTGCTTTTGGTGGAGCTCATGGTATTCTCCTGGCTGTAGGGGGAACAGCATAGATCCTTTCCCGTGCAACTCCTTTACTGTACTACCAAGCAAGGAGAGGCCACTTGGTGGTCGCAAAGCATAACCAGGCTTAAATCCGTTGTGAACTCTGAGAGTGGTTCAGTCTGAACTCAAGGAGTGTAGAAGCCAAGCCATAATGTGGTGGGGACCTTTCATTGTCATTCACACAAAGATGGTTTGTCACTCTCCTGATGTCTTGGAGCCCTGTGTGAAAAGCTGACCCCAGTGTGCTGGGACTGTGCAGCAGGACTGTTCCCTGGCCCCAAGAGCTTTCTCCTGCCAGAGGAGGCAGAATGTACAGGCACAGTAAGACCTGAGGAGAGTACAGACCATTCCTGTCCTCTGAATGTTGACTGCTCGTGCAGCAACAGAACAGTGTCCAAAATGCTGTCCTGCTGCTTTGTCCTGCATCCTGTATGGGTGTAACCACTGGCTGTGGCTGTTTCATCAACTGTCCTGTTAAAACAAGCTCCAGGAAAACATCATTTATTGGAAGAAAGATGGCACTTCCATAGCCTGCTAGATGATGGTGGCAAACAAACAGTGTGGTCACTGGCTTCCTGCAGGGTTCAGCAGAGGTGCTTTGCTGTTTGTTCTGGCCTCCTTTACCAGGCAGAGACCTGCTTTAGAGCTTCTCCTAGCTAAACTTCAAGCAGCAGCTGAGGTCAACTTCTCCCGTACTGGTGTAGCTTCAGCCCTTGTTTGTGTCCTGCCCCTTGTTAGATGATGATGGTGTCTGGGTTTCCTGGCAGGTATTGCTGCTCGGCAGCCTGTCAGTGCTTTCATCTTGTTTTTCCTCAGCTGTCGGCTCCTGCATCATGAGACTGTTTTCTGCCCTGTTTGTTTTAGTTTCTGAGTGATTTTTTGCCTCTCCCTTAACCCCTGCACCAGGTGCTGCACTTCTAAGGTTGTAGTCACTTAGAGCAGTCTGCTTTTGGAGGGGGAAGAAAGCTTATTGGGGATGCAGGCAGATGAGGAAGGGTTATCTTGTCTTTTGGACAGATTAGGAAAGGGCTGCCTGGTTGAAGGGCTCCCAGTGGAGCATGACCTGGCTGTGCCGGGTTTGAAGCTCTGAGTGGAGTGAGTTCAGCCCCAGGAAGGGATGGGCTAGGAACACAGGCTGCTCTTTGGTGCTGAGGGCATGTCAAACTGGTGAAAAGTTAGAGGTGAGATAGTGATGAAGGAAGGAGCCAAAGATGATGTATCTCTGTGTCTAACTGTGGCCCAGATGAATTTGCTGCCTGATAACAGAGAAGAGGTAGCACGTCACTGCTGGTGGTGTGCAACCACAGGAAAGGTCTTAAGTTCTGCAGGGAACAAAGGGTCTCTGAGCTCTTCTTCAGTGAGATTTCAGAGAATCAGCTTCAGGAGTGTCTGAGGTGGCTATAAACAGACCAAACAAACAGCAACAAGGCAAGTGGTAATGACTGCAGTCTCCTGAAGGGATACGTGGGCGATGTAACTCATCTGCAGACTGCTGTGTAATCCCTCAGCTGCGTTACTGCCTCCAGCCAGGGAGATGGCAAATGATATTTTAATTTTTTATATAGGCGGTGATGGCCCCAGGTGCTTTGGAGGAAGATGTCAGGTTTACAGCAGATAATTTTTGTGAAAACATCAGTTTAGCTCAGACGTTGCGGAAGCTGGTTCTGTGCCTGTGCGTGAGAAAACAGATCAGTCCTTGCCTGGAAGTGCTTGAGCCCTTAACTTGATTCAGAGCTCTGCAATGCAGTTACAGCAGGAAAGAAGGAAGGGTTGGAAGTCTGAGCTGATGGGGCCATGGATCATTCTGTCTGAGCGGGGCTTACAGGAAAGGCTTTGACTGACAGATGTCTGACAGACTAATGGCTTGGCTCCTTGTTATGTCAAAGCAAACTTGCAGGAGGGGATAGTTGCATTAGTGTGAATATGAAGTCTCTTGTGAAGATGTCATCTGAAATGTGAAGGTGTTGGCACAGCAGCTGTTGAATTAAGCTCTGGTTGTGTTTGTGGCTTGTGTACAGGCAGCTGCATGAAAACCAGAGGGCCTGATCTGAGAATTGATAGGAGGTGGCTGCAAGTACATGTCATGGTAATCCCAAGCACTACCCTACCCAGCTGAAAAAGGGTGTCATTCTGACAGATGATTGTGTTCTTGCACGAGGCAGCTTTCTGGGAGCTGTGACCTGGCCATAATTTCCTAGGTTTTGCGGGGGAGAAGAGAGAACAAAAGTTTTGTGGTCATTCAAGTGCTCCCTTGCCAAATGCTGGCTCAGTCTGTTACATAAAGTGTGTGAACCACTTGGAAAAATGCTGAAACAGGCCAATGTATCTCTTAAAATCAATTGCTGGGTTGAGGCCATGTGCTGTTGTTGGTCAGTACCTGAAGGAGCTCATTGGGAGGGGCTGGGCTGTAGGTGCATGTCTCCCTCCTTTTCAGCAGCAGCTGGGGAAGAGGCACGGCAAAAACCTTGCAGGCAGTGTCTTACTGATGTGCAGCATGTGGGATCTTTGGCAGCTGCCCCTGCCAAGGTGCTGCTCTTGCTGCCAGAGGCCAACTCCTGCTCAGTCTAGGCTTGTGTGAGGAACCTGAGCTTTTGGAGAGCTTGGAGCTTGCTCAGCAGTGGGTCCATTTATTAGTCACCGTGCTACTGGGACAGCTCTTCTGGCAGCAGATTTCTGAAACCATGGGATTAGTTTGCTCTCATCTGAGGAGCTTGACATGTGAATAGTCCTATTAAAAGCTCCCAAACCCTCTTGGCTGAGGCTTGGTGACTGGCCCAGCAGCTGGAGGAGGACAGGCTAGTGTAAAGCACTGATACACCGTGGGATGCACTGAGTCAGGGTTCATAAATCCGGTCCAATTTTTGGAAAATATGTTCCATTTTGTCTGCTTGGATGCTAAGAGATTCAGAAAAGTTTAGTTCTGCAGTTTGTGGCTGGCCTTCCTTGTTAAAATGAATTCCAAGTGTTATATAAACATGGCCCTTATTCCAGTTGCAACATAATGTGCTGGCTCTTATGCTGTGGAGTTAGGGGGACAACCCTTTCATGGAGCAGGGCAAAATGTTCCGGCCAAGCAGCTCATGGGAGCTTGCTCAGAGTTGTTGAAGGAGAGCCTGCAAGGCACAATGTGCAGCCTATGTGCCTCTGGTCTAGGTGCAGTGCAGCTCTGATGTCCTGGAAGTACAGCAGACTCTTCTTTTTGTGTCACTGAATCTGTAGTATCAAGTGATAGCCAAGCAGCTGCTTGCAACCTCAAAAGCAGAGTTTCGGGTTGTGATGACACCAAAACAAACCGGTGGTGTTGGACTTGAGGAAACAAGCTTTGGCAGCTTCCGTACTGAAGGCGGATCTGGTAGGATATGCAATAGCTGCTTCCTCTCCAAGGTCCTGTATAGCTGCAAAACAACATCACATGCCTTTTTGGGCAGGCTTAGCTTCCATTAGAGCTCTACACAACTGCAGGAAACTGCAAGTGGGAGGTATATGAATGCAACTACTGTAGTTCCCTGTGCCCTCCCTTGCAATCTGAGTTTATGGGTGTAATACTCTTACCAGGACCTTTTCTTTCGTATTCATTGAGCATACTATTTGATCAATTTTGCTCCATGTTTTCTCTAGTTTCTGCTAAAGGCAAACTAGTGAAGTCCTGATCTGTCAGGAACTTAATTTCCGCTCAGACTCCAAAGCTCATAATTAGAGAGCTTTAAAAAGTGGGACAAAAACTCATTAAGACGTAGCTCAGGTAGGTTTCCCCTCTGTAAGTGTCTTATCTTTCAGAAATCAAGCAATTGCAGAACAGATGGGTCAGAACCCTCTGCACACAGGATGGTGCCCATGAGCTGGGCTTTTTGAAGACTTTAGGAAGTGATTACTATCAATAATAATCCTGTGCAGGCTGCATGGAGGTGAGGGACATTCCAAGTTCTGGCATGATCTGGTGTTTGACTCTGTGGCAAGGTTCGTGTTGCAGGGATTGAGTTACCCAGGCAATGTTTTTTCTCCCTTGCAAGTGTGAGCATAAGTTGACCGTGATTTGGTAGAATAAACCACAGGTGTTCAGCTACAGATTATCCTGGGGAACAGAGATCTAGATTAGATCTCTGCTTTGCTCCAGCCTTGATGTGTGTAGTTGGATGGGGAGCTCTCTTTGCTGCATCCAGGACTCATAGAATCATTGAATGGTTTGGGTTGAAAGGGACCTTACAGACCGTCTTGTTCCAAACCCCCTTCCATGGGCAGGGACACCTTCCGCCAGACCAGTTTGCTCCAAACCCTGTCCAATCTGGCCTTGAAAAATTGTGGAGGTGGGGCATCCGGAACTTTTTGGGCAACCTGTGCCAGTGCCTCACCACCCTCACAGGGGAGAATGTCTTCCTAATATCCAATCTAAACTTAGTCGCTTTCGGTTTGAAGCCATTACCCCTTGTCCTGTTATTCTATGCCCTTGTTAAAAGTACCTCTCCAGCTCTCCTATAGCCCCTTCAGGTACTGAAAGGCTGCAATAAGCTCTCCCTAGAGCCTTTTCTTCTCTAGGCTGAACAATTCCAATCCTCTCAGCCTTTCCTCATAGGAGAGATGCTCTATCCCTCTAATTATCTTTGTAGCCTCTTCTGGACCTTTTCCCAACAGTTCAATGTCCTTCCTGTGCTGAGGACCCCAGAGGCGGATGCAGTGCTGCAGGTGGGGTCTCACCAGAACAGACTAGAGGGGCAGAATCCCCTCCTTTCTACAAGTGCCCCCAAAACTCTCATGTAAACCACTGAGAAACATGACAAACTGAGTGGTATTTAAGTCTCTGGCCTTTATTTTCCTTCTTTTTAAACTCCATTTCCTGCAACACTGAGCAGTGGAAACATCTTTGTAGCTAAAGAGTGCTGGGTCAAAACCATCTTTGCTAGACTTCCTTGGAAACACCCAGAAGAGTCAGTTGGCTTGGAAGCTGTTTGACCCCTGCATGCCTTGGGCAGAGAACAGTATTGCCCTGCACAAGCTCAGGTTGGAGCCTGAGGAGGAGCTCTCCAGCTCCTGCCCTGGCTGGATGTGATACCAAAAGATCAAACTCCTCAAACCAGGCTGAGTCCTTGCTCTGACCTTTGTGCTATGGATGCTTGTGCCATAATGCTGAGGACTTGTGTGGCTCAGTGGAAGGGAAAGGCAGCCTCAGTGCTGCTGCTTCAGAAAAATCAGAGAGAAGTGTCTTTTTTTGTTTTCTCTGGATGGTGTGCTCACATCTGGTTTGACTCAATGCTTCCAGCTCCTCTCCTTACCCCATAAAGGTCTTGAGTCCCTGGGAGGATGTGCTTGCCTAACTGGCCCTCTGAGGTGAAGCTGAAGGGAGATGAACATTGTGTACCAATACAACTAGTAGAGCTTTGAGGAGTAGAATTATATGACGTTCCTTGGTTCTGGATTCAGTTTTTCCATAGAGACGCTTAAATGCTTTTGGCTCAAACAGGGCTTTTATCTTGACAGAACTCAGCGTGTTGTGGTTGCTTGTTGGCCAGGACTGCAGCTTGGTTGGGCACCTGACCTGCAGCAGGGCTAACAGAGGAAACAAAGGGTTCCTCTGCTTGAAACTGGAGAAGGGGAAGACTTTTGAGCATGTTCTTACATCCTGGGCAGGGATTACCTACCCTGGATTTAAATGGCCTTCATCTTCACTAGCCCCTCTGTACCTATTAATGCCTGAATTCTATTTACCAGCAAAAATAGCTGGGCTGCTCTGGTAATGTAAGACAAAGATGCTTTATAATTTCTAAGTTGCCGCTTCTGTCTTTATGGCTTTGAAAACTTTACAGATGCTTCCACATCACTAGTATCTGGAGAGACTTGCTGTGTGTGTGTGCAGTTAGGTTCTTGGTTGTGATTTCTTCAGAGAAGTCTGCAACCAGAGAGCCCTTTTGGCTAGACAGAGTGCTTAAGTGATTTTATTTTTTTTTTCTCCCCCAAGATTTCTAGCAAATACCTCCTAGAAAATCAAGAAGCTTCCACCTTGACCTAGCACAGTGAACAGCTGGCACCAGTGTGTGCTCAGTTACACAGATTTGTCTTTAAAATGAGGCAAGGCTGATATGGAACTGATGCCTTGAAGTGGCTACCTGAAAACAGAGGCTAGACAAGATTAAGAGAATAAAAGTAGGTATTTATCACTGATCTTTTCCTGCATTTGGGTTGTCCATCATAAAACTGTGCACAAATGTAAGTGAATGACTTAACAAATGGGTTTTGTCTAGGTTATCTTTCAGAGAACAGAGTGCCTAGAGAAGTGCTGAGCAACAGCTTTCTTAGCTATCCTGAAAAAAAAACCCCAAACCCAGCCCAAAACCCTCTAAGAGTGGAATTATTCGTTCATTTTCAGACTTGAAACTGCACCTCCAGAGCACAGACTATGGGAACTTCCTGGCCAATGAAGCCTCCCCGCTCACTGTGTCCGTCATTGATGATAAGCTGAAGGAGAAGATGGTGGTGGAGTTCCGTCACATGAGGAACCACGCGTATGAGCCCCTGGCAAGTTTTCTGGACTTTATCACGTGAGTACCAGCTGGTCGTGAACAGCATTTGAAGTGCTGGTGTTCTTCCAGATGTAAGAGCTCTCAGACCAGCTTTCTACTCTCAGCCCTGTGCCTGCTGTGTTTTATGTTTCTTGAATGAAACGGGTTTGGTTGTATCTGGAGGTCTCAAACCAGCAGCATTTTATCACTGTGTTGTTAAAAGCTTCTGCTCCCAGGGAGCGTGTTCTCCATTGGTACAGCTGCTTGGCTGCCTTCCATCCCAGTATTGATTCAGTCTCTTAGAGGTGCCATTTATCTTGGTCCCTTGAGTTAAATGTTCCTGAGTTTTTAAAACTGTAATCCTGCTGTGAAACATAGGCATGCCATGCATGTGCATTACAGCAGTTGCCTGCTAGTTCTGAGCCACTGAGGTTGATCAGCCGTCATCAGGGCCAATGTGATTCTCCTGTCCCATCCCAGGGCCTGTAGGTCTTCCTCTGGCCCCACCACAAACTGGTTCAGGGAGTTGAGCTGGCCAAAAATTGAACAACTTTTCCCTTTCAGGGTTAACCTTTGACTGGTTTGTTTTTCTTGGACAGCTCAGTGGGATCCAGCAAATGCCAGCACTAGGGGAAGGCACAGCAGGGAGACACAGGGCTGCAGCAGCCTCAGCACGTCCCTGTCAGTTCATGGAAACACATGGGTCTTCCACAGCAGGTTCAGCTGATGTGAAAAGCTTGAAATAGCCCAGCAGTCTTGAGGTATCTTCTCCCAGAGGTTTTGCACAACCCTCTGCTTCCCAGTGTGCTGCTCTTGTTTTGTTTGGTAATAAAATGGCATTGTTAGTGGTGGTGGGATACCAGTTGTCCTAGCTTGCATCTGAAACGTGGAAGTAAAATTGACTTTTTCCTTTCCTTAATCTATATTCCTATAAGCTCTAGTTTGGCTTGCAAACTGCACAGCCAACGGTCTCCTCTAACCACCAAGGAGATGTCTCATGGACAAAAGTGAGTTTCTGGTTCAGTAGAACGTGACTTTAACTTGAATTTCTGAGAAGGAGATCATACTCTATTCTCAAGTGAGATAGTTAATGTATCACCTCTGGTACAGTGAGCCTGGGCTCATCGCAAGCACTCTGGCAAGTGATGTTTAATCTTGCATTTTTGGCAGTTGTGTGTGTGTTACCCTCCTTACCAGTTACAAGTTTTTGAATGATGCAGGCTGATGTAGAAAGATCTTTGTGGCTGATGGAAAAATTTTAAATTTTCATCTATCTGTGGCAACTCCTGCATTTGCAAATATTGAGTAAACACCCATCTCTCTGCCATGGGCCTTTGTGTTCACTCCTTTCTGTGTCTGGATGCTGCCATTATCTCACTTTCTAACCCAGTGGCTTATATCTATTATTTTCTGGGTCACTGTGCTAAAGCTGTCTCCTAAGCCTTTCCTGTTTTCTAAGAAATAGTTTTTACTTATAAGCTTGTCAGTAAAATTTCTGGAGTTTTCATGTTTCGACCCAAATATGGAGCAAGGCATTACCAAGCTCCCATTTTGCAGCAGTGTTTGCAATGGATGAAGCAATTTCTAGTTCATCATCTTAGTTGTATGGAGCAATCACTTCTATTCTCTCAAACTTAAGTTAACTCTTAAAACACCTCTTTGCCCATCTTGAGTTTTCTGTAAAGACACCAGTGCTGTTTGAGGTTGGCAGTGTTAGGTGGGTGGTCCTCCACTGTTGCTTTTCCTTTGCAGTGTTATGGATTTATGAAAGTGTCTCTATGGAATTTCATAGTAATCACTAATGCATCTGTCATATCTGTTTAAAGGCAATAGTTTGGGCAGCACCCCAGTATCTTGCAGACTTTAAAACTTTGCTGTTGCCTAGCAGTCTCACTTTGAAAACCAGTGTGTGGAAAACATGAACTGAAAGGTCTCAGACCATGCCTGCCTTGGTTACACACTGCCTGACTTGGTAGGAAGGCTATGGATGGCTGTGGAAATCCAATTCCCTGTTACTTCAGTCCTGTTGACCTTTATCCAGTGTCTACATCCAGCTCGAGTTTTGAAGAAGACCTTAAAACATCTTCTGTAATCAGAAAGGCTGGTTCTAACCAGCTGTTGGAATCACTTTTTAAAACTGGTGTTCTGCCCTCAACTTGATTTAACTTTGATCTTGTTCTGCTTCTGTCATTCTGATTTTGATGAGTTCTCTCCAGCAAAAAATGATTCTGTGCAGATACCTGTGTCTCTTGCTACTGCATAATCTCTTCTTGAATATGTTGGTTCTGTTCAGCACAGAATGTTCCTTCCTCAAGTCATCTTCACTCTTATCTCTTCTTTTCCTTTTTACCTACAAGATTTGCTCTAATGCCACTGTTTGCAGTGCTGCCTAGAGGAAGGCAAAAGGTGAAGCAGGAAAAAGCTTTTTTCCCATATGGAATGTCTGCAGTCTCTGTAGAGTGTTGTGCAAGGAGTCCAAGAGTTCAGCTGAGTTTTGTCGTGGTTCTGCCACACCACTGATGGAGGGGTCTCCTCTGGGTCTGCACTCATCACACAGTGGAGTATTGTTGAAGTAGAGAAGGTGTTACCAGCTTTGACTGGTCCAAGGTGGGAGTCACTATCAGGGTATTAGAATCTCTAATAGCTTGTAATGACACCACAGACAGGTTAAAAGAGAAGATACAGTGAACCACAAGGAGTTTGGAGAGGGTGCTGCTTTTGCCCAGTGGGTTTTCGTATCTTCCCTTGATAAACCTAGTATTTGGTGATGGGCCTAGTAGAAAAGAAGGTAGACTAGATGTGACTTCTTGGACTGCCTTTCAGGCTGTGTTCCCTGAAACTGTCCCTTGAGTTGTAGTAGGTCTTGGTTTGGGGCAGGGGACAGAAATTTTCAGAGATTTGCTGACAGTGTTAAACTTCCCATGTGTGTCCCAAATAGTTGGGGTGGAGAACAGCCCTTTTTGGAGCTGGCAACATGCACTTGTGCCACTGGCTTTCATCTAGCTCAGGCATGTATGGAGGCAGCACCATAAAAATGTTCAGCCAAAGGATGTTGGCAGTGCTGAGGATTTTGTGCTTGTGCACCCAGAGGTATTGTGTCATCCTACCTGCCTGGGGGACACTGGGACAAGCCTGTGCCACTTGATTTTTCACCCTGGGTGCACACGCAGATAAGGGGTGATTTATATTTGCCTTTTGAGCATGACTATTTCCTACTCCATTCTTTTAGGATAGTTAATGAAACCTGAGCAGGAAATGGTAAAGACTGCTCCTGGTAGACAGCTCAGGGCAATTGAGGCACCAGGTGGTCAGAAGAAGAAATTGTACTCAACTGGATGTATCTGTGTGCTAATAGTATACAGGCTGAAGTGAAATAAAAAATAGTAGAAAGATGTGGAAAGTTTGAGCAGGGCTGGCTTCTGCAGGAGGAAAGCTTGAGTTCACCAAGACCTCTTTTGAGTTGTAAACAGAGATTTTTAACACTGAGTGGGATTGTAGGAGGTGTGTCTGGCTCAAAATGGAAGGAAATGTTTTGTAGCATGTCCAGCTTTGACACTCACTGCTGCTGGATGTCTTTGTATGTACTTACCTTTTTGGCCTCCTTAGGACTCCTGGATAACCTCACATAAGACGGGCACATTGGAGCCTGTTAACGCTCACTGCTAGTGGTCAGAGTGTGCATGGCTGATGCCAGGAGGTGGATCAAGCATTTAAAAAACTGTCAGGCTTTCTCCTTCTGGAGTGTCCTGCTGGACCTTTGGGGTGGTTTTGAGTGGATCATCAGGTGATTGTTTTGCTTGTTTTTTGAGGGTGCTGAGATCTGACCCGGGACACATTGCTGAGATCTGAGGAAATGTCTGATTGTGGGAGCAGCTGTAGTCCTTGTCTCCTCTGGCTTCAGCGCCAACCTGCCAGGAGCCATGCCGTTTGTCCCATATGGAATTATACCATGTAATTTCAGTTGCCTCTTTGAAGCAGCCCCTGCAATAAGTGAGGCCAGGGAAAGGAGAAGCAGCAATAGGGGGGCAGTGCAAGGGCTGTGGAGCAGAGGGTGTGTGTTCCGTGCCCGGCTCCAGGAGAGCACCTTCCGTGCCCGGCTCCAGGGAGGGGAGGCCGCGCTGCCGGTTGCTTGCCGGAAGGTGGCACTCCAGCCCCGTGCTGCCTGTCCCCAGGTGCACCACGAGTGTGGGTGAGGATGGTCACCTGGGGAGGTGGGCAGGAGTTAACCTCTGTCCTGAGCATAGGAGAAAGGACAGTGTTTAAAAGCACGTGAACAAAACTGACCCCAGAACGTGGCTAGGCAGCAGTCCCAAAGTAAGGTCTTTGTTTCCCAAGTCACTTGCTGACACTGATTTTTTTTTTTTTTGTCCTGTTGTGCTCCTCTCCTGGCACCACACTGACTCTTTCCTGGCTCTGATTCTCTCCAGGAACTCTTCTGTGGCAAATGTTGCGTTCTTAGTACCAAAATAAGGGAAATCAGCCAGCTTCCTCAATTTGTTTTTTCAAGTGGTGGCTGTAGCTGGCAGCCTCTGCCACTGCAAGCAGAAAGCTCGGTTTGCTGAGCCTGCTACAGTCTCCATAACACACCTGCTTGCTCTGCATCTTGCCACGCAGCTCCTTGCTGGAAGTCTGCTGGTGCTTCCCCATGTCTTTCAGCCAACCATACTAGGTTCTGATCGATAGGCACAAATTGTCTGTTAACATCTCTGCTCCAACACCAACAATGGACTCTTTGCCTGGGGGAATGCAGTGGTGCTCTGTAAGGCAGCAACAAACAGGTATTAAGTGTTCTTGAAACAGCAAAAGCCACTTCCTGAATTCAACAAGCACATATTGACTTGTGGGATGGAAGTGGGTTTTAGGTTCTTCTCAGTGATGTGCTGCCCTGCCTTTCTGTACAGGCTTTGTTCTTTGTGTTCACCTGACACGGTGCCATGGCCTGTCTCTCCTTCCTTCCAGTGTTCCTGTGTATGGTTTAGATAGGAGCAACATTAGGATAAAGAATCCTGACTCTAACCTGCTGTAGGCTTATCAGATTTTCAGCTTTAATATTTTTCCAATGGTAGGGAGAAGGGTTTAGTGGGTTTTTTGGGTTGGTTTGTTTGTTTTTTGTTGCGTGGTGGTTTTTTGTTTGGGGTTTGTTTTGGGTTTTTTTCCCTCCCCCTTGTTTCAGCACAGTCTCTTCCCTGCTCCAGAAAGTCTGGCTTTGCAGCAGACCAGTGTCAGGGCTCTGGCAGCTGTTGGGCCCCTTGAACCCTCACAGCAAACTGATGGGCAGAGAAGGGTTTGGTCTTGTCTTCAGGGGGGAGCTGCGGGTAACTGTGGACACTGAGTGTGCTGTGGGAGTGAGGGTTGGGGGCAAGCTGGGTCTAAATACGCCTTCCAAATCTGGGATCAAGCCTGTCATCAGAGGACAGACTAGGTCATCTTTTATCTTTATCTTACCAGCAAGGGCTGGGAACCAGGTTCTTTTTTTGCCCTGAGGTTGCAGTGGGGAACTTGGCTTTCAGTATGTTTTTGTGGTCACAAGATGTGTTTTTGATGAGGCTGCATGTACCTTTTCCCCTTGCACGTGCCTTTTCTTAGCTCACACTTCCCTCTGTTACCTTCTCTCTGACCCGGTCCTGCTCTGCCTCTCCCCTGCACTGGATAGATCTAGTTTCTGCTGCACAACTTTGAGTTCAATTTTAATTTTGCAGCAGTGGTTTTTCTGCAGCCAAATTGTTTCAATTGCTACTTGAGCTCAAGAGCAGTAATCCTCCTCTCTGGAGTAGGAAGTTGCCTGTCTTCATTCTGAGTGTACTGGAGTGTGCATCCTGGCACAACTGTGGAGGTTACAAAATATGACTACATCCTTTTGAAATCCTTTCCTGCAGAAGGAAAAAAACCCTCCAAATGCTTTACATTAGTGTAGTTCAGTGGGGCAAGTGCAACAATCTGAAGGATCTTTCCTAATGCTGCTGTGGTTAAAATTACACTCTACAATTTCAGTCAGGGTCCTTGGTGGCAGTGGGGTTAGGAAGCAAAAATTACTGTAGTGGCTGGGGATCCTGCAATAAAAGGTTTAAGAGCCTTTTCTGACAGAGATTGTTTTGGCAAAGCAGCGCAGGTTTCTGACAAACAGCTTCCCTGTTTGCAGGGAGTGCAAAGTTGAACTGATAAGCCAAGTTCTTGGAGGGATTACACAATATTCAAAATAAGAGGGCATGTAGCTAATGGTCTGGAAATGATCAGAGACTTGTGTCCTCTGGATGGTGGCATCAGAGCTGCATCTGCTCACCTGCATTCCCAAAGGATGCTGATCTCACTGGTTTCCCAGAACCAGTGTCTGTGACAATGGACTGGGTTGCATGGTGGTGACTGTGGGAGTCATGGTGTGACTGTGGGTGCTCTCATTAGAAAGGAAATCTTTGAAAGGTGTATTTCACTGTATATTACATTAAGAGGATGCTTTTTTTCCCCAGACCTCTGGTGCCTGAAAAACATTTCGTTTGGCCAGTGGATTTGAATGGGAACAACAGAACTTTTCTCCTATGGAGCAGCACTGTTCTTCACTTGGAAGGTGTTGACACCGTGCCTGGCAAACAGTGAGCTCTGGTAGTGACAGTAATGTCATAACAAAATGTTACTGGTGGCAGTAAAGATGCAGCAAAAACTGAGTGATGAGCTCCAGATGTCAGCCCATGTGTCACTAAGATAAAGACGTCTTTGGTGAAACACTGCAGCTCTGAGAAGGGGCCCTAGCATGCAAGCTGTGGGTGATTAAGTGAGAATTCGTTGCCCCTGGATAAGATCCCTGTCCAAGCTTATGTGGTGTCATCCACAGGCAGTGTGTGGACTTCTGTCTTCTTGGGCTTTGTTTAAAGCTGAATTCCTCTGGTGATTCTGCAGTTTGCAGGACCAGTCCTTGTACTTCCCCTGTGCTCCTTCTTGCAGTCTTTTCCTTGACAGGCTGAACAGAATGTCTGTTAGAGGCATAAAACAAGAAGGGAAGGGAGTGTGTGTATTAGAGGTTATTGATGCTCCTCAAATCAATTTATATGTGACTGCAGCTTTTGCAGAAGAACACCTGTATGCAATGCCTTCAGCTGAGTGTGCACTCACTAAGCATTTCTGTGCATGTGTAACATGCTTCACTCCTTGATTGAAACCATTCCCAAGGTCTTTAGTGCTTGACCTTAGCAGCCTTTGTTTTCCTTTTACCTTTCCATTGATTTGCCTCACCCAATGCTCTAGACTGTCATGTTCAGCCCAGAGAAGGCCTGGAGGCCAAGGGTTCTGAAGGCTTCCTGGGGGCATCTTGGGTCTGAGTCACCTCTCCCAGGTCCGTTCTGTAAGCTAGTTTGAAGTCTAGTGAATACTTGTGTAGAGCTTTGCCTAGGTACCACAATACTTAGAGACTGAACTAAATATTGTAGCTGCCTCATATGATTTACTGCATGTCAAATGAGACGATGAATTTTCTTGTCTTCTGCTGGTATCAGGTCTGTATGCACAGAGATGTTCTGCACATTGGCTGGGTCCAGACCATACATTCACTGAGAAGTAGATAAAGGCTTTTGGGCCTCTAAACTCAGGTTTCTTAGCTACTAGAGACAGTTTGGGGGATAATGTGAACAGTGCACCCTTTCCTCTTATTTTATATCTGTGAAATGTTTGGGGGTTTGTGCTTTACATGTAAGATTAGAAGAACTTTGTGCAAGTTTGACTTCTGCAGCTGGTTTCTGTGAAAGCAGCATGATTACATGGTTTTGGGCAATATTTAAAATGTAATTAGTGCTCAAGTCTGCTCAACATGGTGCAGAGTGCCAGGGCTCAGCTTTGCGTATCAACCTTGTGTTTCTCAAGCTTTGAGGCATCAAGTTTAGGCAACCAGAGATTCTTGCACCAGGCTGCAAGGTGTTCAAAACATTCTCTGGTGTTTCAAGGGTTTTTTACAGATCAGGAACACTGAATCAAATTCATAAAGCCTTAAAATTAAAAGTACTTTGTGTAGCTTTTTTCTCGTTAGTTTAATGCAGCTAACACTGTATCGCTGCTTGTAAGTTAACAGATGATACCAGTGGAAAACTGAGGTCAGTATCCCAAGAGACATAGACTAGAGGATAGTAAAAATCATGTGGAGATACAGCTAAATATAGATTAATGCTGAGAACATTCCTGGATACTTGGTTTTGAAAGGCTGCCACAGCCTCTGTAGTACTGTGAAGTTATAACTCTCTGCTCTCAAATGGTCTTGTTGATCTAAGTTTAGCAGAGCACCCACTTACTGGCTCAATGCCCTTGGTTTGTGGTGGCAACCATGAAATTCTGAGCTTTTTCTTTGGCAGGTTCATGAATGTAGCACTTAGGTATGGTTTGTATTGGTGTGACTCTAGGAAGGACAATGTGCAAAGAGGAAGAGACCAGTAAGGACACTGAGCAGAGAGCATTGCACACTGCATTTTCTCTTGCTGTTCCCTGGACTGTCTGACCTCAGCTGCAGATGAGAGGTAGAACTGCTGCTGATCTGACATGTTCTAATACAAGCTGAAAAACTGATTAAAGGATTTGACTCTGTTCACATCCATTGTCTGTTATTCAAACAAGTCTCAGTGAGACACTGAGATCTTCCTGATGTGCAACATTCTTCTTTCCAGATCAGGACAGCTGTGCAGTTATTTACTAATGATCTCAAGCTGACCCCGCAGATACAAACATCTCAGCTGTTGGCACTATTCTTAGTGTCAGCCACTGCTCTTTTGGGCTTTGAAGTCTGTGTGTTGCTTTCCCCCGTGGCTGCTTAACATTTGGAGCTTGAGAGAGGTGTGACAAGTGGCTCTGTGTACCAGCACAGTATCCAGTGGGATACAGATGGATCTCTGTATTTATGCACAAACCCAAGGAAGTAGTGGTACAACCAGCCTGAAACTTTTTCCCTGAGTTACTTCTCCCAACACCCCCTGAGTATGTGAACTGAATGAGCTGCAAGAGGGAAGCACTAGATGCTAAAGTGACTATAGTCAAAACAACGTCATTATCTTTTAAAGCTGTCTCTAGAATTCATGCCGAGTTCGAAGCACTGCTCTGATCCCACTGGAAATTTCCCTTTTTCATCCCAAAATAAATACATGCTTCTATAGTAATCTGAGTAACTGCCCAGTGCAGTCACATAAGGACTTTGGCCTTGCTCACAGTAGTCTGAGTTAACGTCTAATGCTGGTTTTGGAAAGCATTAAAGTTGCCTGAGCAAGGCAATACCTCAACCCATCCCAACAAAACTCCTGCTATGCACCTCTGCATTGGCCCACTGCTGTCTGTTGGCTGTGACATGGAGGGCTGTCCTCATGATCCCTTGCAGAGCAGCTGCTAAGCTACAGTTTTGGCTCTACTTTTGGAGGATCCCTGAGAATCTCAGGTCATGCAATGTTCCATCATTATTCATGCTTTGTGACCACTTGCAGTATTGTTGACGGTTTTTTTAGTGTCCTGGAACAGAAAGCAATAAAAAACCAACCTATCTTTTGTAGGACAATGACTCTTTATGATTAGATTAGATTAGTAAGTGGGGGAGGGAGAAGGTGTAACTGTTTTGGGGTCACTGCCTTGCAGTGCTGTGCTTGAGTGCCTTGCAGCCAAGTTGTATACGCCCCATGTGATGAGTGTTCATGCATTTCATGTGCTCCCCTGCTAAAACAGCCTTTCCAAATATTCAGTGGGCCACTGCAGTCTTTCTTGCATTTCTCATTTATCAGTGTCTGTACTTAAGTAATGCCAGAAGGAGGAAACATACCTTGTCAAGGTACCTGTGCATGGCTTTTGCACGTGTGCTCTACCCTTGCTTGCTTCTGCTCCATAGCTAGCCATGGGTGACTATGTCAGGATTTAGCTTCTGGGGGCTGGCTCTCCCCTCTTCTCTGTGAGGGGTCTCTGATCTGTCTGCCTGAGACCATACCTCCCAAAACCAGCAGTGAGAGTGAACTCTGGCCTGCTGCTGCTGGAAGGAAGGTTTGGCCCACCAACCCCCCTCTTTTGGCTTCTCTAGGTATATCCTAGTCTGATTTTGTTCTTGTTATCTGAGTGTCATCCAATGCATATTGTTCTGCAGTGGGAGTTGCTGGAGGAGCAAAGATCGTGGCTCCAGTTGTCTCGGACTTCAGGAAGTTGTAAATCATCATCTCTTTCCTGCTGTGGATGATGCTGAGGATATTCCTATGTTTGCTGACTGTTTTATGTTCTTTAATAAAAAGTTGTACTTTCCTGTGAGATGTTACTGACGCTTCTCAGTATTGACTAAAATTGTATTTCTGTGAACGTGAATTTCTGGAATATACCACACCTCCAGGAGGAGTTATGCCTGGTGTAACTGTGCATGTCACACTCTGGCCGGTTTTGTGCCCATATCCCTGGGTGAGCAGAAAGCTCCACAGATGAGAAGAGGCTTTTCCAGCTGCCCTGGCACTAGAAGAGTTGCCTTGTAGTTATGAGTGACTAAGCTGTGACTGGTTTTATTGGGATGAAGTAGGGACTGAATGTGAATGAGGGTGGTCTGGGCTTGCTTGAAGTAAATGGAACTACCATCAAGGATTAAGTAGTGGTGCTGATGTCTGGCTGGCCTTGACAGGCACAAGAAGACCTTTGTCCTGCTGTATCTCCCTTGTTATTGTGAAGGTTTGAAATGCTGTCACGATGGAAATTTGAAGGAGAATTCCCCCCTTTATCTCACACATGTTAACTCTTCCTGCAGGGATGAATCCTTTGACAGCAAGATTTAAGTGGGTGAAGTAATCTTTAAAACAGTTGATGCCTCTTTAGAGGCATTGGCATTTGGGTTATAGACCATGCATTTCCCAGACCTCCCTGAAGGATGAGGAAAAATCAAATTAAGGGGTATAAATTAAACAAGGAGGGCCGTGCTTTGCTCTCTGGCACTGGAAGCCAGCTGGGTTGTCTTTCCTGGCACCATCAGTCTGAAAGCAGGAGCTTCCATGTACGAAGAGAGTCAGATTTTGGCAGCTCTCCCAAAACCTGGCTGTGGTTTTTGTGCTGAGTTGGACGGGGCAGGCATGAATGAGCTTGGTGGGACTCCAGTAAGCTGCTCTGAAGACCTGAGAGCAGAAGGGCTCCAAACATTTTTCCTCAGTTCCTTTTTTGTACAGTCAACTTTGGCCAGGCTTCTTGCAAGTATCTTGTGGAGAGTGGTATCTGTAGTAAACTGGGGATAGGAAGGAGGTGGGCTGGCATACATGACCGTATTTCCTTACCTATTCCCTTACTGTAGGCTGAGTTAAAGTAACAAATTTGGTCTCATCGTATATTGTGCTTTGCTTTGTTGAGAGAAGTGCTGCCTATGGTCTTTCCTTAAGGCTACTGTGTTGCACAAAGGAAACTTTCATGTTGAGGGCAGATGGTGGAGCTGGGAAATGATCTTCTGTATCCTTGTTCTGGCGCACCTCATGGAGAAGCATCTGTGTTAGGGTGCAGATGCTTTTATTTACCAGGAACCAGCTGCTTACTGCAAGGGACTTACCTCAGTTCTCATAAACAGGCCCTTCTTGCTGTCCTGGAGATTGCAATCATCTCCATGGTGAGAGCTGCACAAACAGGAGGGAAGATAATGACCTTGTGGATTAAAGGGCAAAAGGAGGTTTCCTAGTACGTGAAGCTTGTGCTGATTGCCCTGGTTCTAGATTGAACCAGGAAAGGTAGGCTGCAAACACAAAAGGGTGCTCTGCAAAAATCATAGGGCCAGGAGGTGCACTACTCAGCCTTGCAGTGTGGAGAGAAAAAAGCGGTGCCTGTTTGAGGAACTAAGGTGTGGATTTGATTTGTTCATGGACGTGCCCTTTGAGCATATTTGAGAGGCAATAAGCCCATCTAATAAAAACTAGTAAAATCTGCCTTTAACTGGCTCTGCTTACCTGCCTTTGATGTGGTTAAAGGGAAGCAGGTCTGCACTGTGCTCCTTGTTACCTTGGAAATACAAAGGCCAACAGCATCCCAATGTGTGTCTGGCAAACATCACCAGAGCTTTGCCATGCCTGTCTTCGCCACAGTCCCAGGATGCTGGCCTTAAGTTCCTTTCTTCAGTACTCAAGTACCTGTGGGAAGCCTGACTCTCAGCAGAGCTTCAATTCCAGATGTGCACACCTTCTTCTGCCATTCTAATTCAGGCCTGATCTCGGTTGTTTTGGAGCAGCTCCTGCCAAGGAGCTTCTTCAGGTCTTTTCCATCATCTAACTTTTTAGAGTTAGAGTTCTAGCAGTGAGATCAAGGGAGTGTAAAATGCCACATATCCTTCTCTTCAGCATCTGTGCCTCTTCCTGGTGCTACTGAGGGATTTGTGCAAAGGCAACTTCTGACTAAAAAACCCCCTCATCTCATTTGATGTTTTTCAGGTTCTCAGCTTGGTTGGCTTGTGGCTTAGCTGGTGGTTAAGATGCCTAGAGCATCACTGCTGTTCTTGCTGGGGACACTTAGTATTTATGTGATGCCTTGATCGCTTGCTTGGACCTTCTACTTGGAGAAGGCTACCAGCCTTTCATGTGTCCCCAGTCTTCAGGCCATCTGTGTCTCTGTTCTTTGGCTGGACTGGGAGTACTGGGAGGTGTTCTTTCTCCTCTGCTCAGCACTAGAGGAGGCCTCACCTGCGTGCTGTGCCCAGTTCTGAGCTCCTCACTGCAGGAGAAACATGGACATACTGGGGAGAAGGGCCACAAAGGGCTTGTGTTGGTGGAACTTATGCCAGGTGCTGTGATTCCAGATTGAATGTCCCGTTGCTGCAGTACCAAAGACTGGATCTGCTAATCCTGAACAAGATAAGTGGAGAACTTGGTTTGGGATGTCATAACTTGGGTTAATGCTAAGAAGTTTGTAACTTTTGGTGTAGAGGTGTGAAAAACCTTGTGTGTAGTTTCGTGAGGGTGTGAGTGAAGGTTGTGCCAAAGCTGCCCATCCTCTTGTTTTTGGAACAGAGTGAGGCTACAGAAATGTGACCCTTCCTCCTTTCACTTGGCAAGATGGAGCAGTGTTGCTGGCACTGAAGCTGGAGCCAGGCTGCTCTTGGAGGTGTGTGGGGTTAGAATTAGAGACAGTAGACAAATGACCACGGGGGAATGTTAGGAAAAGCCTTTTCATTGCAAGTGTGGTCAGATGCTGAAGCAGACCCCCAGTGAAGTTGTGAGATACACATCCTTGCAAATAATTCAAAGTTCATATGAACATTCAGAAGTCTTTTTGCCTGAGCAGCTAGAGCTGACCATGCTCAGAGCAGGGTTGGGGGCCAGAGACCTCCAGAAGTCAGTTCCAATCTAGCGCTCTTCAGTGGTAAGTGGTACCCAGATGGTGTGGTTCAGCTGTGGCATAAATCAAAGCCTGGGATTATGCCTGACTGCCTTTTCCTAGGTCGGCATGATAAGCAGACGCTGAGGTACCTTAGTACTTCTCTGTGGGAAGCTTGCATCTTTCTGGAGATGTTCATGAGGAGATGATGTGTGCCTGTTGCTGGGTTTCGTATTATATGTATTGTTTCAGTCTTCCTCTCTCATTCCTCCAGGTACAGCTACATGATTGACAATGTCATTCTGCTGATCACTGGGACTCTGCACCAGCGTTCCATCTCTGAACTGGTGCCCAAGTGCCATCCTCTGGGAAGTTTCGAGCAGATGGAAGCTGTGAACATTGCTCAGACACCTGCGGAGCTCTACAATGCAATCCTGGTGGACACTCCCCTGGGTGAGTGGAGCCATTCAAAATACCTCTCAGCTGTGTGTGGTGGAACAGATGTCCCTTTCTCCCCCAGTCTAACTAGCTCCAGCTAAGCCTAAGTTGTGTTCCAGGAAGACAAAGCAGTGGGTAATGCAGAGCTGTGGCTGTACTGCCTGTGGTGGCTGGGCTTGAGTTCAGGTTTATGCCTGTCCTATGCCATCTTTTCCTCTGGAGAACCAGCTAGCTCTCTGTACCCTTCAATCAGTGTCCGGGCCAGCACAGTGGTAGGGCAGACTGCTGGAAAGTTTGGTTTTTGTGAGCCAGGCTTTGAGTCTCCTTAGTGAAGGGCTATTGGGTCTTCTGCTGGAACAAATAATTTGATTTCCAGCACTTTTAGTTGGACCATTGGGTAATTTCTTGTATGCAGTTTTTATAGATAATTACAGAGATCTGCACATGCCCAGTCTTGTTCTGAGACTACTAAAATTAGCACTAGTTAAATGAAGGCCCTTTATATAAACAAAAAACAAGCCCAAACAACCACTGCAAAACAAAGAAATCTCCAAAAGCCTTTTAAAACTCATTGTATAGCAGCATCTTGGACTGAAGTATATTGTCTCAGGGCTACAGGCTTGTTTAGGAGGCACATAATACTAAAATCAAATGTCTTATGAACAGCTAGTCAGATAGATGTGTTCTTTAAAGATAAAAAGTGTAGGAAGTGGTTCTGGAGAAAATATGGAAGTCTTTGCAGCAGTAGGGGAGGTAGTCACAGGTGACTTGCTAGTTTAGCATCTGTGGGCAATAACGTAATGAGATATGCCTGAGTCGGTGATTAGTCATTCTTTTGGGGTTGCTAGAAAGAACAAAACACTCTAAGTCATCATACTGTCTTTGATAGAAATAGTTGGGTTTGGAACTGAAGTGCTTTTGCAAATGCTCTGTGTAATAATGGGGCAAATGAAGTAGTTGTCATGGAAAAATGACTTGTGTCCAGCAAAGAAGGGAGAACGTGCCTCAAGAGATCTGGGTTGCAAGGCAGGACAACAACGCAGCAGGAGAACTGAGGCTCTGCATGCAGCTGAGTTGAGCCCACTGTAGGGATGATGTGTGGGAAGAAAATCCTCCTCACAAATAAGTGGGAACCTTCCCATTTTGGCAAGAAGATAGAACGGAGTATTTCAGAGATTATGTCTCAGAGACCTTAAAGCTTCCAGCAGAATATGGAGTGAAAATTCCCCATGTCAGTGTTGAGGTGGTTCTGGAGAACACGGCTGGCAGTTGAGGGTCTTTGCCTCTTGCATTCATGTACTTGCACATGAGTTTGTTTTGCCTGCTTCAGCCCTGGCTGGGCCGGCTTCTCCAGACCTTTGCCCTGGCCATGCCCTTGGGGCTGTGTACCAACTAGTGTGGCATTTCTTCAGCAGGGGAACATGGGGAGTAGCTGTGTTGCCTAAACAAGCAGGCATGCAGGCTTCAGTTGTTTAACTTGCACTCTTTCCAGTGACCACACGCAAAGGAACAGCAGCTCTATCTCCTAAAAGGACTTGAGTTGCGACGTGGCTTGGTGGGAATGCCTAACCCCAAATGGCTTTCATAGGTTAACAGGGCAAAATGAGATTTGCTGTAAGCCTAATTTGGGATATTGGAGGGCCAAGAACTGAAATAGCTGTGTACTCATTCCTCAGCTACTCTTGAAGTAGCCACTGCTTAGCTATCCAGGCTGGCCAGCACGTCCTGCAGTAAAAACCAGTCCTGGCACACTCTGTTTGCATTTTTGCCAGCCATTGGGAACAGTGTTCCCCCAGCCACGTGGCGTTGTGCTCTGATGCTGCAAAGAAACTTCTGGGGAGGTTAACCTCCATTCAGAACTCTCCTGACCCACATTGTGGCTGCTGTCCCTCCAGGCAGCTCATGCTATAAAAGTGGTGCAGGCCAGAGGTGTGAGTCTGCATTGCAGCTGGTTTGTTGCACAGAGCAGAGCACTGGTCAGTTCTCAGCACAACTGTGGTGTCTGTTACCCACAGCTGCAGTGTGTAAGCTGAGACAGATCAGATTTCTCTTTGTAGCAAATTCAGCAAAGTTGGTTGCTGAGTGAGAGTTGAAGAAGTCAGGAAGTCTTGTCAGTGGGTTTTATTGTACCACTCATTTGCTAGCAAGAACACACCAGCAGCATTACATTGCACTGTAGATGTACAAAACTCATCTATATCTGCAACTTACAGCACCTGTTTGGTCTGAAATCTGTGTTCTTTAGGTGGCAACAACAACTCCCTCCCAGAGGTACTCTGGCAAAGTATGTAGGACTGAGCATCCTACCAAGTCCTACTAATTTATTCTGTCTCCTGTTGCTAACTTCCAGCTAGAGAAATAAAAGCACTTGGAAGACGTAGAAAATGAGACTGATAGACTTGACCAGGAGAAACAACTCCTGACTCAAACCATGACCAGTGTCATGGTCTATAGGAGCTGTGGCATCACCATGCCTTCTTAATCCACACTAAGATATTGTAGAAGGAGGCAGAAGCATCAGCTCCTTGTGACTCACTAGCTGCTGTCTCACAGGTACTTAAGCACTCCTGCAATGCTGTAGCAGGCAGTTCAAAGCTGCCTTGTCACCTCCAAGTGCCTGCATGTGGGAACAGTTTGGGGATTGCTTATTTTTAAATACAGGCTTCTGTATCACTGATAACTGGAGGCTGGAGCTGAGAATTTCTGCTGGGAATAGGCTGTTAACAAAACCATAGGATTAAGGGTGAAGCAAGACTTTCATATGAGAACCCCAAAAATTATTATGGCCTAAGGAACCATGGTGGAGCCTGAGGTTTTGAGTCACGACAGTTTGGCTGCTGAAGATAAGGGCCAGGCCTAGGAGGGACAAACTCAAGACAGGGTTTGCTTCTGCCTGGTATTATAGAGGAGTCTGGAAAGTGCTGAGCATGGGTCTGGTTAGGGCAATGCTAACTTCTGTCTCTGTTTCAGCTGCTTTCTTCCAAGACTGCATATCTGAACAGGACCTGGATGAAATGAATATTGAAATAATTCGAAACACCCTGTATAAGGTAAATGAGTCACAGAATTGCAGAATGGGTTAGGTTGGAAAGGGCCACAGTGGGTCATCTGGTTCTACCTCCTCAGTCAAGCAAGGTTATCCCAGAGCACATGGCACAGGATTGTGTCCAGGTGGTTCTGGAATATCTCCAGTGAGGGAGGTTCCACACCCTCTCTGGGCAAACAGTTCCAGTGCATGGTCACCCACACAGTATAAAACTTCTTCCTCGTATTCAGGTAGGACTTCCTGTGCATCAGTTTCTGCCTGTTGCCTCTTGTCCTAGTGCTAGAGTCTCTAAGAAGGGAAGGAGATATTAATTTCCCTATTTATTCCTGGCATGGTGATTAAACATGGCCAAAACCTAGTTGCATCCATTGGAAAGTAAAGATAGCGCTCCTGGAGGGCCCTGACATCCGATCACACAACTCTGCCGGGTCAGGGCACCAGAGCTAGGCAGAGAGGAGGATTTTCTTGGAGCTGTCGAGTCCGTGCAAGAGATTTTGCAGAGGTTGTGTCTTTGAATTTCCTCATGCCCCAGGCAGGCAGGAGAAGTCTGCTCCCTCACCACAGGGGTTCAGAGGTGTAGTTAACTGCATTCAAGGTGACTAGATCTTAAACTTGGTTGAAGGACTCCCATCGGCTTCTCACCCTGTCTTGAGCCCTTTCCAAAGACCTTCCAGCAGTCTGCTCAAGCCTTCTGTGGCTGTGGTTGGGGTTAGATGTCCTTGGTAGAGCAGTGTAAAAGGTGGAAGCTGGGGAGAGTATTGGCAGAGGGATGTGGAGGGGCTAAGGATCTCCTTGTCCTGAGCTGTCATCTCCTCTGCGGGCCCTGTCTGGTTTTAGCTGGCAGTGTCGAAGCATGTGTTTATGTGCAGGCTGTGGCTATCGCTCCATCTCAACTCTCTGGATCAAGGGTGGGATGTAGATTGTATCTGTCAATCTTGTTTTAGCTGGTCACAGCCAGCCTGCAGTTGGTGTGACCTCTTCTTCCTAAGGAAGCTGTGGCCTGTTTGGAGAGGCAGAGAGCAGGTCAGGCGTGAAGGGAAGAAGGTAAAGGGAGGGAGAAGGAACGGCGTGTCAGCAGTCATGCCCAGCTGCCTGTGGCCTCTGGCATGTACTGGTCTTTGCTGTAATGAGGAGGGACACCTGTGTGCATAAACACCACAGCCTTGCAGGGCACTGGCCTCAGTCTTGACGTGAGTCAGGAGGGGAAGGCAGGGAGCAGAGTGGGCACAGGGAAAACCAGTTGGGAGGGAGATGGGATGTATCCCCTTGCATCCCAGCTGCCATGTCCTTTCCCATATCCTTTCTGAGGCTTGATACTGCTTTGTAGTCTGCTCTTCCTACCCACAAATGGAAATGTAGGTGCCTGTAATGCCTCAGTGTGTGTGGCACTGGTTCTTGCTAAAGAGCAGCCCCTGGGGAATACAGGGGCTCTGTCCGTAACAAATCACAGGGATGAAGGGGTGGAAAAGGTGATTACTGCTTACAGACTCTATTTGAAGCCACCTCTCTCCCTAGGGACTGGAAAATGTATAATACAATGCAAATGAGGGAAATAAAGTCAGGTCTGAAATCTGCAGAGAGCTGCTCTGAAAAACACAACAGGCCCGGGACAAATGCCTGTGTCCATGTGAAGTTGGCATGGGAAGGGGAAGTGCTATCTCCCAGACATACTGGAGGTTTTTTTCAGGAATCTGTAAGGGTGTTGACAGAAGACTTGAGCAGGATTCATAGGAGGAAAGCTATTACAAAGGTTTCTTGTTAGCAATGAAGGTTCTCAAATGGAAATATGGTTAAGATGGGGAACAGAGGTTAAAAGTGGTCAGTGCTTAGTGTAGAGTGCAATCAGTAGCCAAGTCCTGCAACGGAAGTGTGCTGGCATTGTTATCTTCAGTGCTTACTCCCTTTGTTTCACCTCTTGTTGAAGTGAAGCCAGCTGACTGTTGTCCTTTGCTGGTGACTTTCTTGTAGGAACCAGCTGAAGGAGCTTTGTGACTGGATAATAAAATAAAGCAGGTGAATCAATGTGGATAAATGTGGAGTGGTGTATAGCAGAGGCAAGGAGGGAACCCCAGCTCTGCTTGTACAGTGAGGGTCTCCTTGTTCCTTCCTACTACGAAATGGAATCTTGGGTAGTGATTGACCTAAGCAAGTGTCTCTCTGCAAGGTAACGTGTTCCTAACAGTATAAAAGAACTGTATGAGTATCACTGTGCTACTGAATCCCTCTGTAAAGCGTGTTTGACCTGGACACTATCTCATTCCACTTACCTCAGAGTATGAACAGCAAAACAGGAGAAAGTGCTAAGGAGGACACATTAGAGGCTCGGGTATGATGATTTCTGTATGGAAACCCTCACCTGGAAGAGGAGGGAATCCAAGCTGTGGTGGTATCTACAGATGATGTTGGAAAAGTCAGCGTGGATGACAGGCTTGTCTTCAGACTGGATTTGAGGACAGATGAAGCTAGCAGGAGGTAGAGGGGGTGGGTTCATGAAAGGGAAGACCGACTGAGGATCATTAAAGGCAAAGACACCCCTGTTCCTGGGGTAAGGGCTTCAGGACACTGGAGCGTTTCTGTCAGTTGCCATCGCTGGAAGGGCACCAGTGTTCAGGTGTTTACAGACTGTTTCCATGGTGTCTGTGATATTGGATCCCCATTCACTGCTGGATATTTGAGTTCACCTGTATTTGCTTCTAAAGCCTTAGGTTTGTGCATGAGCTCTGATAAGGGCAGAGGTAGTGACTGAATCTCTTCTCCACATTCCCTTTCCTGTCAGCCTCAAACAGCATCCATTATCCATGTCCCTGTTCCTGTGGTAACTCTGCAGACTGATGCTCTGTGCTCTCCTCCACCTGAGCAGTGGCGAGTGCTGGAGAGGCTCTCTTTGATGAGTGATGCTCACCCAGCATTGTCCTCTTGCACTGTGTGGTAACAAATATTTACAGAACACAGTAATCCAGGTGCTTTCCTAGTGCAGAGGCTGAGGGTGTCCAACTTGCACTTTCTTGGTCCATCTTCAGTCCTAGAGTTGTTGTGATAAAGCAGAGATTTATGGTGTCTCTGCATTCTTTTTTTCCATCCCTTTGAAGTGATTCTGGTTGCAGCTCTCTGCCCAGGGAGGTGTTTTATCACATGATCACTTCTGAGAACATTTTTACTGAATGATACTTTTAGCCATCCACAGCCTTCTTAGGCTCCCCCTGGGAGACACAGTCATCTTCCAGATGGATTACAGAACATCTCCACAAAGGATTACATTTCCTGGAGGCAGCATAGCTGTGCCCGGCCTTATGTTTTCTGCAGTGCTCCAGTTGGGATAAGAGACCAAGTGGCCACAGTGTGAAAAGACAATTAGAGAGAATGGCTGGTTTCTTTCACAGATGTCCTGTCTCATCTCTTGACTCTGCTTACGCAGCACTACTTTCTGAGTGTAGGTCTTGCAGCTATGGTTGTGTGGCTTGGCATGTTTGTGGAGGCCAGAGCAGGGTCAGGAAACCATGTGAGGCTTCAGTGAGCTAGGCGACTCAAAGGAGAAAAATAGGCTTTAACCTTGCTGCCTGGAGATCTTGCCCACAGTAAGCTCATGCAGTCACTTGAACAAACCCAACCACAATCCTTCATGTCTCTGGCTCCTGGGGAAGCACTGTCCTTGTGTGGGCAAGTTCACATGGGGCCAGACTGCCTGTGCTGTGTTACAGAGCGTCTGGGAGCCTCCCTGCTTGCTGTCTGTCCTCTGCTAAAGGCCCTGTGGGGGAGTAGATGAAGCTGTGCAGAAGAATGCTCATCTGCCCTCTCTCTTCCAGGCTTACCTGGAGTCCTTCTACAAGTTCTGCAAGACGCTGGGAGGTACCACGGCAGATGCCATGTGCCCAATCCTGGAGGTAGGTCTGGAAGCTCCCATAGCTGGATAGTGTTAGAGTGATGGCCATCACTCCCTACTCAGGTCCAGCTTGTCTGCCAGTGTTAAGCATTCTCCAGATAGTCTTCAGCATCCCCAGGCCCACTTGACCTGCTCGCTGGGAGGAGACCTGGGGAACACTGCCTGCATATGACTTTGGTTCCCCAAGTACTGATACATTTGTTGCCTCTGTGGCAACTTCTTCATCCTCTCACATGGATAACAAGTAGGAGAGCTACCAGAGCTGTTTGGGTCACAGCCTGTCTACATGCCAAGGCTTGATGTGAGATGTGCAGAACTCAGGAGCAGTAGGTGAGAGGCATTCCTTGACTTGGGCAGGATTTGGCTTGTGCCTGGGATAGGGATTTCCGCACCTGACTGCTCCCCAGGTATCAGCTACTGGGCGTACTGGGAGCCTGCTCTTGTAGCCTGCCCTGGCTGAGCACTGGAGAGCTGTACACATCCTGGAAGCCTCCTCATGCTGCCTTCTGATGTGGCTTTGTGCAGAGCAGCACTGATATCTGCCAGCCTCTGGTAAAGACACTGCATCCCAGCATGAACCACTTTTTTCCTGCAGTTTGAAGCTGACCGGAGGGCCTTCATTATCACCATCAACTCATTTGGTACTGAGCTGTCCAAGGAGGACCGAGCCAAGCTGTTCCCACACTGTGGCAAGCTCTACCCTGAGGGCCTAGCTCAGCTGGCCAGGGCAGATGACTACGAGCAAGTCAAAAACGTTGCTGACTACTACCCTGTGAGTGCTCTGGGGTGAGGGCTGTGGGGACTGGTACAAGGACCTGCTCTGGATCAGAGCTTCTTGGGGACCTGGAGGAACTTGTGGCTTGACAGCTTGGGGAGAGAGGTACCAGTCTTCTGCAATGCTGTTGGTCCTGCACTCTGCTTGGCCAGGACTTGGCTTGCCTGAAATGTCATTGGCTTGTTAGTCATGGCTGTCATTTCAGTGGTGATTGGGAGACAATGTTCCCTGTCCCAGGGTGTGGGGACTGCCTTTACCACCAAACCCTTGAGGTGTTGACGTGGCAGCAGTGCCAGGCTCTCCTTGCCTGATTTAGGAATGGAAATGTGTCTTCAATGAGAAGTGGTGTTGCTCCACTTCCAGCCCTGAGCGCTGCTTCAGTTGAAGGTGAGACACTGACCTGAGAGGACACGTTTGGATTTGTCTGTGTTCAAGCCACTTTGTGCATGGCTGGCAACCCGTTTGGAGTTGGAGTCTGAGCTCAGTGTCCCCGTACTGAGCAGCCAGTGTGTGTAGGCACTGGGGTCTGGCCCAAACACTCCAGTCTGTACATGGAGGGGTCTGTACTTGATGCCCCTTTTCCTGTAGACTCAAAGCAATGGTACACGTTTGAGAACTGCACATTTTGGAGAAGGGGCAGGACTCTTGGCTTCTCTGTCCTCTGACTTGACAGAGTGGCTGGAGTATCTGTCTCACACAGGGGGCCCTCAAGTGCTGCTGAGCTTGGGTACAGGGTATATGCTCATGTAATGCCTTCCTGCAGGAGTACAAGCTGCTATTTGAAGGGGCTGGCAGCAACCCTGGAGACAAAACCCTTGAAGACCGGTTCTTTGAGCATGAGGTGAGTGAGCCCTGAGATGCTTCTTGATATGTGCCATTTGCAAAGCTCCAGGCGTCAGGAAGCTGGTCTGCTGCCCTGTCAGGAGTGCTGTGGATGAACAGGATTTGGGGGAAGGAGAAGCATGCTTGCCCTCTGCTCCTGCATGAGAATGGGGGCCTGGCATAGTGCTTGGCCTGTTGTCTCACCCAGACAGATTAGAGCAGTGTGGGGAGGCATGTTTGGGGCTCCTGGTGGATATTTGGCAGCAAAACCAGAGTGTAATTATGTGGAAAATGAGGACTTTATGGTACCTGAGTTATAAATATTTTCCCCTTCCAATGTCAGAGCCTGTCCTGAGCCATATGCTGCAGGTTAGAGCTGTCCCGAGAACCTAGAGAGATAGAGAACAGGATACCTGTGCTGAGCCTTCCAGCCTGCTGGGAAGTCATGGGCCCTTCCAAGCAGCTTCACGCTTGCCTTGACCAACTCCTCCTATATGAGGTGAACAAATTACATGTCCTCCTCTGGGCTTTCCCCAGGTGAAGCTGAACAAGCTGGCCTTCCTCAACCAATTCCACTTTGGAGTCTTCTACGCCTTCGTGAAGCTGAAGGAGCAGGAGTGCCGCAACATTGTGTGGATCGCAGAGTGCATTGCCCAGCGGCACAGGACCAAGATCGACAACTACATTCCCATCTTCTAACTCTGCTCTGCTCCTGTCCGACCCTCCCGCCCCTGGAGTCCGGAGGGACCCCTAACTCCCTGAGTTGTCCCTTGCCCAGACTCCAGGGATGTCCCATCTATGGAACTGGATCAAATGAGGAAACTGTACAGTTGCTAGTTAAATTATTCACAAGCTGACGTTTGAGTTGTGTATACTGTGAGACGTCCAGAGGGACCAGTGGTCCAGGCTTAGCCCTGTGCAGCAGGAGGGCCTCCTGTTGTGTATGCAGTAGTCCCAGTGTTCCTGTACTAATTGCTGTGTGCGCTTATGCTCATAGAGCAAGCTTGAGTTGCAGGGGGCTGCCTCTGAGGGGGTCCCACTGCTGCAGAGGAGCGCATCAGGTCTGCCATGGCTGGGGGGGCCCTCTGTCAGTGCTCTGCACGCCTCCTACTTGGTGTTATTCCTGTGAGATGTAGTTAGAGTGTGGTTTGTAGTGTAGCCCATGCTGCTGTGCAATCCCTGCATCCCCTTGTAGTGAACCCTGACCTGGAAGAGACCAAGCAGCCCTGGCCAGGACTGGAATGGAGCCTGTGGGAATGTGAGGGTGGAGCCAGAGTCCTTGTGGAGCAGAGTTCTCCCACTCCGGTAGTGTTTGCACTTGTGCAGCCTTGCTGTGTCTGCAGAAGCAGCTCTCATCAGTATCCCTGCTGCAGTGGACAGGGCTCCATAAGCTAGCTGAGCTCCTTCCTCCTGTGGAGACCCCCAGCTTGCAGTTTACTGTCACAACCATGCAAGAGCTGGGGCTCCTCTGGGCTCTGTGGATGGTGCTGGAGCCCTGCCCCCCTGGAGGGTAGACATCCAGGCTCCTCCCCTGCAGAGAGTGGGTTGGTGCTGCCATGGAGCTGTATGGCACAGCTGGCCAGGGGACAGAGCAGCCTTAGTCACCCTGGTGAGGGTGGAGATATCCCAGGCCCTGCCTGTCCATGGTCTGGGGTGGGAGCCAAGCCCTGGGCATGGTGTGGCAGCCCTGCTCTTTGCTGCTCTGTCCTGGCTAGCTCCTACTTGCACTTGAGTTCTGGGAGATGTGCAATGGCAGCAGACAAACCTTGCTGGTGGGAAACATGCTGGATGCTGCTGGGAGGAAGGATCAGTGGAGAGCGGCTCTGTCCCAGCTAGTGCTGTGGTCACCTCTGCAGTTTGTTTTCCTGTGATCCCCTCCTCTCTACACCAATAAATATCTGCCTACTGCACTGTGCTCTCCTGCTTACTTGGGCACCTGTTCCCACAGCCCCAGGTGGAGCCCCCATCAGCCACAGGGAATTTGGTAGTTGTGATAGTGGAGCCTGGTGTGGCTCCTGTGTGAGTTGGGACACTTGTTTCTATCACAGGCATGGCGGTGATACCAGCCCATGAGGCTCAGGGTACTCCCTCCAGCCCAAGCCATGACAGTGCTTGGTCTGTATGTGCAGCTGGCTGCTGAGCTAAGGGGTGCAGCCTTACGGGAGTGCTCCATAGGGTTAGGGAGCTGCATGACTTATCCCTGTGCGTGGGGCTGTCCACGTGTGGCACTGTCACCGCTTCCATCCTTGCCCCAGCAGGGCCACAGAGTGGGAGCAAAGCAAAAGAAAGCCTTTGGAATAGGGTTGGGGAGGAGCAGGGAGTGGGCACAAATCCTTCCTGGCAGGCTGACCCCTTTTCTGGGAGTGCCTGTGGCACTTGCTGCCACAGGTGAGGTTCTTGCCACAGTGCTCGGCATGGTGCCAGCCGTGACCCACCTTAGCTCTGCCTGCAGGCTGGGCATCCCTGAGCAGCATTGCAGCACTGCACTGCAGAAGGAGACAGCCAGAACCTGCTGGAATATCAAGAATGGATTTATTTAAAAAGTGACAATCACATAGTTCATCTCATGAAGAGCTCTGCGGCACTGGCAGCCTGATCTGGGCCCCTGCACTCGTCAGGAGCACGTGGAGTGTGTAATGAATGGCAGGGAGGCAGCGGCCACAGGGTCCCAGCCCTGACCCAGCCAAGAGGGGACGAAGACAAACAGCTCTGAGAGCAGTAAGGAAGGTGGTGGGTAGCTGAGGAGGTACATCCCAGCCTGTGGTGCAGAGCTGCTGAGTCAGGCAGGGATGGGCCTCTTGGGGGGTGCATGGTTAGAAAAAATACAAAACCAAGGTCTCTAGAAAAATGTTGATTCTTGCACAATAGAAAATAGATCTACCTGATTTTGGAAAGAAATTTGGTTTTTAACGTCTAGTGCTGATTGTTCCCCCACGGTGCAGGAGGGCGGTGCCTTTGGCTGTGCACGCGCTCAGGGGCTGGTGTGCCTGGAAATCCTGGGAGAAGGCCCTGTGCAGGCCGAGGTCAGGCCTTCTTCGCATCGTTGTGGTGCTCTCGCTGCAGCGCTCGGGGCAGCTTGGGGTTGATGAAGAATCCTTTCAAGAACAAGTCTCGGACAAAATAGGGCAGGTAGCGGTGTATGAAATACATGATCCCAAGGCCCTGCCCTGGGTAGTAGCGCACGGCTGGATTGGCAGCCAGAAGCCCATCTGTGATGCTGTTCACCACTGCACTGAGGTCCTCCACTGCCACCTTCATGAACTGGATGAACTGCTGGTTGATCTCCTCCACATAGTCCTCGCCATAGGCCTGCAGCAGCTCCTGGGGCAGACTGGCCAACAGCTGCTGCTTCTGCAGGTTCCAGAAGGCAGGGTCACACGTCGTCCCTGCGAGGACACAGTCCCCATGAGCTGTGTGGGCCCCCCAATCCAGGCCCCTGCCATGGATGCCAGCAGCCCCAGTCACCTCCCAGCCTCCTCCCAGCCTCACAGGAACGTCCTGCTGAGACCCTGGCAAAGACTGACGAGGGTAGCACCGTAGTGGCTCTTGGTAGCCTGGCACTGGACCAGGGGTCTTGGACCCTGCCTGCAATGGGGATGCCGCTTTCATAAACATGACTGAGCTGCTTTGACCAGCCCTGGTGGTATGGGATCTGCTGGCAGGACCTGATCCTGACCCTCTTTCTGATTCACCAGAGCCCAGTGGCCACAGGATAACTGCTGTCCCCAGGGAGGTGGCTGGAGATGCTCAGAAGCTGCATGCTTCCACCACCAACTACTCATCCCATTGCTTCATCTTCTGCCTCCCTGGGATACCTGGCCTTTGCCCACGGGCACAGGCAGGGAGTGGGCACTGATCCTCTTACCTGTTTTGTAGTAGCCGGGCAGGATGAGGCTGACTTTGATGCCCCAGGGCTGGAGCTCGCTGCGGAAGGTGTCCATGAGCAGGCTGAGGGCTGCCTTCGAGGCCCCGTAGGCTGCCAGGCAGGGGAAGGGCATGTCACCTGGCACGAGTGAAAGAATGAGTGAGCCAGTGCTCCAGCAGGGACGGAGGGGAGCAGGCAGGGGGGAAGGGCAGGGCTTGTGTAGGGCTGTGTTCCTGGCCCCTGCTCAAGGAAATGGCTTAGGGTTTGCTTTGCTGAGAAAACAACTGAAATTAGCTTCAAGTTAATGTTTTAATGAGGGGGGAAAAAAAGCGGTGAGGGAAGAGGAAATTGATTTTGCCTCCCTGTCCAGCTAAAGTTTGGGATTGTCACCCCTGATGGAGGATTAATGTGTTTTAATGGGAAAAAAAAAAGGCCGGGGAGAGGAAGCTGATCTTCCCACCCTGGCCAGGGCTGTCATCCCCAATGGAGGCACGTGGCAGCTGGGCTTGAGTTGCCCATGCTGCCTGTGACCAGGTCCCCAGCCCCCATATCTCCCCATGTCTTGGTGGCTGCTGTGGGGTTCAGCAATGCTGCCAGCTCGTCCTAGAGTACCTGCTGCCAGTTGGCTGGGAAAATTGGAGTGCCTGGGGGGTGGGAACTGCACCACACCAGGGGGATGCTCAAGCTGTGCCTGGGCTGAGGGTGCCAGGGGTGCCACGCTGGAGGGAGGCTGCTCACCTGCAGGGCTGCTCACAGTGACGATGCGGCCGCCAGCGGAGCGGAGCAGGGGCAGCAGCCCCTTGGTGAGCTCCAGGGAGCCAAAGAAGTTCACCTCCATGCAGGTGCGGAACTTGCCCAGTGGCGAGAGCTCAGCATCAGCGATGGTGTCATTGAAGCCGGCGTTGTTCACCAGGCCCCAGAGTCCTGTGGGGATGGGGTGCTTGAAGAGGTGACCTAAATAGGGAACCCCCCACCCTGGGATTCCCAGCTGCTCCCCAGGCTGATGGGGGTCCTGCAAGGGAATTGTGGGGTGCTCCAGGACAAGAAGAGAACTTAGGAAAGGCTGTTGGTGCAGGTGCCCTCAGGGAGGCAGCCCCCTGTGGGGACACATGGAGGCTTAGCACTGCCATGCTGGCTGCAGGCTGAGGTCCCAAGGAGTTCTGTGGGGTCCTGAGGGGGTGCCAAAGGCTCCTCCTACCTGTGCTGTTGGTGTGGGCCTGGATGTGCTGCAGGACCCGCTGGATGTCGTCTGTCTTGGTCAGGTCCATCTGCAGCAGCGTCAGCCTCGGCGAGCAGCTCCGGCGCAGCTCCTGGGCACCGGGACTCTGCAGGTCCAGCACGCTGGCAAACACCCGAAAGCCCATGATGTCCAAGTGCCGGGCTGTTGCCTGCCCAAAGCCCGAGTCACATCCTGAAAGAGACAGGAAGAGCCTTGCAGTGGCCAGTGACAGTCACTGTCTGTCCCCAGCCCTCAAAGACGCCCTAGCTCTGCCTCTCCGTAACCCCAGGAACCAAACACCCACCCCCAACATCCGTTTTCCCTTCCCTTGGCTCTGCACCCCGCTGTAGCTCCTGACTCACCAGGACGTGCCCTTGCCCTGGGGCATTCGCAGGTCACGGAACTGCTGTTTTCTCTCCCTTGCGGGAGGAAGAAAACACTCCCTTTATCTACAATCCCCATCGCCCCGAGTGCCTCCCTGATTTAAGGTGCAGGTAAACCCGCAGGCACCAGCAATGCACCAGAACAGCCCAGAGCCCTGCAGCGATGCAGGGCCATCAAGCCTCAAAATAGCCTCTGTAAGCTCCATCAAGCACCATTCAGAGCTGGTGAAAGGCTCCGCGGGAGACTTTTGCCGAATGCTTTTCGCCTCCCAGAAGCAGCGGCCAAGAGGCAGAGCACCCCTTCGCCTGGCTGGGGCATGGAGGGCGTTAAAAAGGGTGAGGGGGAAAAAGGATTCTGATCTGCTCTTGCTACCCTACATCCTTCGAGGGAGCATCCAAACGGGATGGGCCACTCGGGAGAGTACTGGTGCTGCATACCCGGTCCCAGCCTCATCTCTTCCATCTCGGCTCAAACAAGGGCACCACACATGACACTGTCACCCGCAAAGCCACCACCTGGGTGGCTGGGGGACAGCCCGGGTGGGAGCTGGCTGTTGCAGAGCGGTGACAAGGCCAGTGGCCAGGGTGGAGCGGCCGGGATGCAAACAAACAGCAGCAGCAAGGTACAGGCTGTTCCCGGGGCCGATGGCAGTGCTGATAGCTCAGGGAGTCCGTGCCACAACCGCTGCCCAGTCACATTAACCATTAACAGGGGAGCACTGCAGGGCCAGCCCCATGGCCCTGCACTCTCCTACCCAGCACCTTTGGGTGCTCCTGATGACATCCCTGAAAACGGACCCTGTGTGGCACCTGGAGCCACACAGGTATGGACACAACAGTGGCCCTGGGGACTGTCACTCCCAGGGCAGAGATTCCAGTACCCCTCCATCAGCCTTGTGGTGAGGGCAGCAGGGACTGGCTGCCTCACTCTTCCGTACCCTCAGGCTGGGATCGGGCACTTACAGCTCTTGGGGTGCCAGCTAAGCCGTCAGCTCAGTGTCTCTGTCCCAGTCCCCAGCTCAGTTTTACTTTATTGCTGCGTCAGAAACCTATAATTAAACGCCTGGCCAGAGGCCAGAGTGATAACACAGCCCGGGGGTGCTCAGCTGGCAGGAAGGGGCTGCAGGGACTGCCCTTTCCCACACAATGCCGAACACCCATCATGGATGTGTGCCAGGCTGGCTCAGCATCACCCCTGCATTATCCCTGGCATTGCCCCAGCATCACCCCCAGCACCCCGGTCCACAGGGCATGCTGAAGGTGCTGCTGGCACAGCATATCCACCTCTCCACTCCTCAGGAACAGTGCATGCTGCCAGCCGACAAACAGATAACGTGCATTTCACCTTTCCGAGCAGTGCAGGAGAAAACTGCAATAAAGATAAGCTTTAAAAATAAAAGTGCTCGTGGCCACAGCCTCACCATGACGCAGCTGATTGGAAGGGTTACCTGCGCTGCTCCCATGCAGCCCGCAAGACAAGCTTCCAGTCCAAACACAAAGCTTCCTATCACCACATAACTCTCAAAACCTCAGGAGAATCCCAAAAAACTGAGAGAAACAGGTTTGCTGGCTTCTTATGGGCAAGTCTGGCAAGGAGGAAGCAAACACGACCACGTGCTGTCCAAGTCAGGCAGGGTTTATTTTGCCTTAGAGGAGCAGGGCAGTCAGAGGGTTTGTTTCGGAAGTTCTAATTTATTCACACACATACCAAAAAAAAACTCCTGGGAGGCTGGCGGGAGGCCCAGGGCCAGGAGGGTGAGGATGCTCTGGTGTTATTTAAGGTCTCCGCCGCTGCTCAGCTTCCCATCCGCTGTGCTCAGGCACGGCCAAGAGTGCAGGGAGGGACAATGAACCCCCTGGGCCCATAACACGTGGTCTCAAAGCATGGCAGCTTGCCCAGGGCCATGTTCACTCCCCATGGCCACCAGCACATGAGCTGCTGGCCATGCCAGAGCTGGCGCAGGAGCCATTGCTGCTGGCTCAGCCCCACCGGGAGTGCTGGAGCCGTCCAGTCTGTGCAGCCCTGGCAAGGCTGGCGCTGGGCTCACCGCCCTCCCAGGATGCTGCATCACGAGGAGATGCCGGCGCCAGTTCCCCCCGCCCCAGCTCCCAGCTTGCCAACTGGTTTCACAGTCATGCTGGAGGGAGGGACGTGGTCAGACCAAGCACAGGAGAAGCCCGGCATAGGGAGTGCAGAAGAGGAGAGCACATACCTTGAAGCCCCCCATTGCATCCCCATGGGCTCTGGGCCAGAAGAAGGAGGCTTTTGCTGCAGCAGGAGCAGAGCAAAGCCTGAGTCCAGGTTGCAAAATCCAGCAGCCCTCCGCAAGCTCAGCAAGCCGGGACAAACTCCTGCACCAGGGGCGGACAGTCTTTTGCCAGAGGAGTGGGTCAGCAGCAATTCCTGAGGACTTTGCAGAAGCTCCAGGCACTTCAGCGGCTCCCCCAGGAGTGCGAGATGCAAGCCTCCACTAGAATTTTGGCATGACAAGCCCCAACTTTACTTATCTTGAGCAAGCAAAAAGGTCTGGCCTCCAGCATCGTCATAAGGGGTGCCCTCCTGTCCACTCAGGGAGGGCAAAGAGGACTGACCCCAAAGCATCTTGCATCCACTGCCCAGAGCTGCTCCGCACCAGTGACAGCAGAGCCACCGCCGAGGCTGAGCTGTGCCAGTTGGGCAGCTCCCAGCCAGCCTGCACCACTTGTGCTTCCTCGCTGCTAGGAGCCGGCTGAAGCTGCAGTCCTGGTTTGGTGTGGACACATTTCTTTCAGGTGAGTCAAGCATGACACGCTCTGACATTTTGCTGTCTCAGGTATTCACCCTGCTCCTGCACTAGCACCAAGGCCACCACACACAGACGTGCTCCAAATTAGCTCTTCAGTTTGCTGATTGGAGCAGAGAGGGTCAATAACACGGGTACGGCCCGGGAGCTGCTGAACCACAACCATGCGCCTGCCCCTGCCCCCACTGCTGGCACGGTACTTGATGGAGGGCTGGTGGCACAGGTCCGCGGTGCTCACCCCAACACAACCTAGGAGTGGCTTCCCTTCCCAAGCTGCGAGCTGAGAATTCTCATCCATGGGCTGTGAGCTGTGCAACCTCATTCTGGAGCTGGAGAACTGCAAGCTGGGCATCTTAATCCCCAAGCTACAAGCCAAGCATCTTCATCCCTGAGCCATGAGCTGTGAATCCTCATCCATGAACCACAAGTTGTGCATCCTCATGACCTCTGCAGCCTCATCCTTGAACCATGCACAACAGGTGAGGACCAGTGCAAAACCTCAGCAGTGAGAAACACAGCTTGGCTGAAGAATTCCCGTGTGGCCACAAAACTGCCCAGAGCCTGGTGGGTACAGCGACAGCTTCCTGGAGCTGGCCCCTCCACAGCCACCCCAGCTGAGGACCCTGGTGTGGAAGCTGAAGAGGGGTTGCCCCAGGGCTGAGCATGGACCAGCTCCCCCAGGGCCACCCTAGCAGCATGGTCAGTCGGCAGCCCTAGGGGCTGCTCTCCAGGTACCCGGAGGCATCCCTTGAGGATGCTCCATCTTCCACTGACTGGGAGCTTGCCAGCTGAGTTGGGCACTTAGAAGGGCATCACCCCCTCCTCAGCTCTGCAGGCCATTGCCTGGGTGCCCCCTGCTGCTCCCCAAATCCCAGGACATCAATTCCACCTCCCCACAGAGCTCTAGGGCTGTGTCCCACCACCCTGTCTGAGAGGCCTTGCCAAGATGGAGCTGTCACCAGGCTCAAGGACACCATCAACTGGGGGGGAGCTGGGGCACCAAGGCCGAACGGATGAATATGCTGAGCCACTTGTTTCCATAGGCTCAAGCTCAAACCCTGCCTGGGATGCCAAGCTAAACATGGCCTTTGGCTCTGACAGGATTCACTGCCACCTTGGATCCAGCTTCTCCGGGCATGGGATGGGATTTAGCCGGGCAGCACCGAGGAAGGTTCAGCTGGGTCCCTGAGCAGGCACTGATCCCAACTCAGCTGTTCTTTTCAGCTCCATCCTGGGAGTGTGGGCACCTCATGGATGTGGAAGCCCAGGACAAGGTGGCACTGAGGGGGGATGGTGCCATCAGAGGGGATGGCCGTCCCCTAAACGAACTCAGGGAGGGGGTCCTTGCGCAGTGCGGGTCCAGGCGGGATAAAATGCCCAGCAAAATCCTGCGTGGCCAGGGCAAGGCCCTGTGGCCGACACCTTCCAGATGCTGCACGCATTTGGAGCGAGGAGTGATAAAGGGGTGATGTCAGCCCTGGACAAGAGGGAACAAATTCTTGGCAGCTCACAGGAGAGGGAGGGGAAGGCAGGAGCACCTGTCCTCACAGCAGCTGGGCTGCCACAGCCACGCACCAGCCCCGGCCTCCCCAGCCGGGCATCAGCCACCGTCTTCTCACACCTGAGGTACTGCTGGGGGAGTGGGGCCAGGAAGGGGCACCAACAGCCCCCAACCCATCGTAGCCAGTGTCATCACTGTCCACAGGAAACACCCCCCCAGCCAGTGGCTTGCATGGCATTCCATGTCTCCACTCCCCATGGAAGCAGCCCTCATACCCAGGCACAGGCAGATGGAGCTGGGGTGGCAGCAGCCCCAGTGATGCTGCTGCTGGTCCCCAGCAGGGGGGTTCAGGAAGTCACAAGCCTAATTAAATTAAATTAAAGCCAGAAGATGCCTTTGAGGATGACCCAAATCCCATCCCCAAATCCCTAGTGAGTGGATAATGCAGGAGCCCCCCACCCAAGCAGCCTGAGTGGACATCCCTGCAAAGCCTCAGCCTCCTTCCTGAGCAGGACCTGAGCCAAGCGGGGCACACACTGCCCCTGCTCCCCTAGGATCCCCTCCTGCATGGCACAGTCCGCACAGGCAGTTGGAGGGAGATTGCTGATGGCTCCCATAGCCCAGGATAGCCACATCCCTCCAACAGGTCCTGTGGGTCAGAGCAGGGGTCAGACAAACTCTCAGCCCCACAAGGAGACCCATGACAGAAGGCAGAGCTGGGAATGCCCATGGCAGGGGGTACACGGGTGACCTACCCCTCCCTGTGCCGGGGACAATAGCCAGATGGTATGAATTACAATGGATTAGCAAAGTGTTCCTGGAGCCTCACAGCCATCACCTCCACCCGAGAAGTTATCTCCCACTTAACAAAGAGAAGGGGCGAAATCCGATTTTCTGCCTAGACAACCAACGGCAACCAGGCAGGGATGACGAGGAGCCCCGAGGCCAGTGTGGATGCACCCACAGCTTCTGGATGAAAGCCCATTTCTCAGGAGCTTTACTGGTGCATCCGTATTGGGGACCTGATAGCACAAAAGCAGCTGGGCAATAAAAAAAGTGTCAGAGGCCACAGCCCTCCCCATCACTGTCACTAAAAGCCATCCAGACGCTGTATCCCCCACCAAAGCTGCGAGCAGCAGATGCTGTTTGCAAACCGCGGGGCTAATGAAGGCAGGATCTTGTTAGTGCCCTGGGGCAGTAGGACAGGAATGAGCCCAGCTGCCTCCCCCTATGCAAGGCCAGTGCCTGGTGGGATGCTCAAAGAAGTCGGGATCCAGGAATTAACCCAGCCCTGGCATGGCAGTGATGCTGCTGCCAGTGAGCAGCGACCGTGTGCTCACGAGCTGACAGGGGGGAGGAAGTGCCACCTCCAGCATCACCGCGACACTTCGCAGAAAGAGAGCACAGGAATTTCCTAGAAGCAGCCGCTCACCGCACCCCGGGGCTGGATGGCATCTTCCGGCAGCTGCTGTCTCCACCGAGTGGAGATCCTCTCCCCAAGAGGAGCGGTGAGACTCTCACAGTCAAGAATTTGAGCTTTCAGCAAGCAGGGATGAGCGAGAGAAGACAGCAGCACAGACATCCACCTGGCACAGGCCGTACATCAGAGCTAATCTGGGATAGATGGATGGATGTCCCTCTGAGAAGAGGAAGTTGTGAGGCGCTGTGGCAATAGCCGGGTTAATAATCACCTTCAGAGGGAACACGAACTGGGAACATGGAGCCGACAAGCCTCGACAGCCATCCATCAGGAAGAGCTGTCGCTGGGAAGAACACCCGGGGCCCAGGGGCAGCTCAACCAGATCAGTGCCAATGGCAAGCAACTGCTAACACATCCACCTGGGCTCTTGGAGAGGCTGGGTAGGAACCAGGCTGGGAAGCCAGAAAGCTCCACCAGCTGTGTCTGGAATGTGACACTGAAGATGATTCTGGGGAATAAGGTGGTGGCAATAAAGCCATGGCTGGGGCACCTGCTGGTGGGCACCTCTGGTCTGCAAATGGGCTCTCCAGGGACTCCTAGCAGGCTGGAGAACCACCAGCCAAACCCCATTTGCATCCCTCCTGTGTGCTAACAAGCAAGGAGAGGCATCAGGTCACGTCTAAGGTCTGCTACAGGCAGGGCTAATCCATCCACAGGCAGCCGAAGAGAAGACCAGCTCTTCTACATGGAGCACCCTGAGCCATCACCACCCAGAGAGATCTCCAGGAAGATGTTTCTAGCCAGGACAACAAAGCACCACAACCATGGCATGACCAGGAGAACCTCTAGCCATGTGGTGAAACCATGGGAGAGGCCCTGAAGTATCACCCAGATAGCACTGTGGGCAAGTCACAGGTGATGCCAGCAGAGACAAAGCCATGCTGGGAACAGTGCTGACCAAAGCAACAGCTTCAGAGCAAGCCCAGCAAGCTGTTAGGCATTTCAGAGATTGCAGCACCACAATAAGGCTGTGGCAGTTCCAATGGCGCTCTACCAGTTCAGGGATATTTTGGTGATGAGATTCTACTTTGCTTGTAAGGTGCCATCTCATCCTTCTTCTTGTCACAGGAGTAAACTTCCACCACATTCCACAATCCCAAGCAAGCAGAAAAAGTGGTGCAAGCCCTGCCCATTCCCACATCATGATGGTCTCTACAGCTGCACCAACTATTTTCTTTTGCAGCTTCCAGGTCCATGTGAAGATGGGGACTTTATTTTTTTTTTTAGAAACAGAGCAAAACACTTGAGCAAACACCAACTGAGCTTCTGCCAAGACAGCTTTTGAAATACACTGAGCTGTTTAAGCCCCCAGGCTCAGAGCTATGCCTCATGATGACCTCAAGCCACACCAGCCCTTTCCATACACAGTTCAAGTTGTTCCCTCCTCACTCTTCACCTGCAGCTCTCACCAGCTCTTCAGAGTAGGAGTTTGAGTATCATAAGACTACTTTGGTGCATTTTCCCCAAAATACATGAAGGTGGCCCTCCAGGCTGATGTGCTTGGACATAGTTGTGCTGACCCAGGCAATGCCAGGGCAGCACCCACGCATGCCCTTCAGCTTAGGCAGAGCCCAGCAAAACAGCTGAAAGAGGGGGATTGAATTCATCCTGGGATGGCTGCACACCCCAGGTTGGAGCTTATCCCCACCTGGTAACCAGGACCCTAGAGAGGAACAAACACTGGTCACAGTGGGTACTCATAGCAAGGTGAGGCCCTGGTAACCCAGAGAAGCTGTCCTGTCCCTGGAAGTGTTCAAGGCCAGGTTGGATATGGCTTGGAGCAACCTGGTCTAGTAGAATGTGTTCATGCCCAAGGCAGGGGGGGTGGAACAAGATGGTCTTTAAAGTCTTTTCCAACCCAAACCATTCGAGCTTCTATGATTCTGAGAGGCCAGACATTCAAAGTTGCCACAGAAGATATCAGGGCAGGTATCTGAGCTTTCCAGCCCATCCCTTCTCTCTGTTCCTAGCCTGCCTGGGAGTCACTCGCCATCTGGCTCCACAGGGTCAACCACCCAGCAAGAGGAAGCGCCACCGCAAATCCTGTAAAGCCAAAAACTGCTTTTCAAGATTACAGCCTTAGAGCCAGCAAATCCCAGGACAGCGCCATGTGTGACAGGGAAGCCAGCTCCCGAGGGAAGCTGAGAAAGCTCAGGGGCTGGCAGCTCTCCAGGGGAGAAGGAAGCAGAAGTGATACGTTGCTCATGCAGGCACATACAAGCTGAGACAGAAGAACGGGAGGTAGTGAAAGGGAGCAGAGAAGGAGATAACAGACACATAGTGGGGAGGTTAAAAAATAGAAGGTCCTAAACTGTACCTGTAGCAACACACTGACAGTATGAGGGCAATTTTTCCACCTCATCAAAGAAAATTTGGGCATTTTCCACCTTATCATAGAACAGTTTAGGTTGGAAGGGACACTAAAGGTTATCCAGTTCCAACACCCCTGCCATGGGCAGGGACAGCTTCCAGTAGCCCAGATTGCTCCAAGCCCCATCCAGCATGGCCTTGAAGGCTCCACAGCAGTATCTCAGATCTGAGATGACAGGAGGCACATCAGGAGGTGAAGAGGTGTAAAAGCCCTGCAGCCTTTCCTCCTGGGAAAAAAACCCCTTCCAGCTGGAGTTTTAGACCAGCCCTGAAAAAAGACTATAGGGAGAAGGCAAATGGCTGCCCAGATTTGGTGGAAACACCTTGAAGAGCCCCCTCAAACAAAACCCTGGCTGGGCAAGTCCACCAACCCTGTGCTGAGCTCCAACTAGTAAAAGCAGCAACCAGCTCTTCTGTAACCAGATCCTGGCTTGAGGGGAGCTAGACTCAACAGTGGGTAACCCAATCCCAGACCTCATTAAAAGTGTGCTGCTCATTGGACTAGAGGGCAGCAACTGCCTACACTTCTCTCCTTCCGAAAGCATCCGTTCCCATCTGACAATCTCATTTCGGCAGGGAAGTCTTTGCTTTGTTGCTCTCATGTCCCTGCATAACCCCGAGGCTAATCAAGCCAGCTTGGGTTTCTCTACCAACTCCAGTCTCCCACAGTATGAAACCTCAATGCTTTTTTCCTCCTAATTAGCTGTGCTCATCATTTTTGGTTAACGGTGCTAAAAACTCCCACCTCAACAGGTCTGTGTCATTTGTAGGCTTCAAAAGTGCTTATTTTATAGATAAGTGAGAAAAAGCCGAGCATATCTATCCACATGCCTGTGGTGAGCAGGGGTAGGTATCTATTTCTGAAGAAACCTCACGTGGGAAAGAAGAATCCTAAATCCATGGAGGGCTGCTGACAAAGCGGGGGGAGAGCTTCAGCCCAGCAGATAGAGGCAGAAAAAACAGCTTTCCTGCTCTGTTCCCAAAAGCCAGCAGCAAACCCTAGAGTTAAATGTTGCATTTTTTTTCTTCAGGTATACCAGGAATTGCTTGTACACCAGGGCTGGAATTTGGGTGTTTGATTTTGGTCCTGTCCCACCTCTCAGCTTGGAGGCAGCAGCTGCCTCTGCTGTTAATTTTTAATAGCTTCTGGAAAAATCAGAGCAATTTCAGGGAATAAGCTGATTTTCAGCCTTCACTTATAGAATGACAGAATGGTTTGGTTTGGCAGGGACCTGAAAGATCACCTAGTTCCAACCCCCTGCACTTAGGCTGGGGGAAGATCCCAGGTACCTCTGAGCTGGATCGCTGGCTCGAGAAGCAGAGTGAAAGTCACCTATGGAGAGCTGCAGTGCCTTTGCATAAAGCATTTCTCATGGCACGGCTGGTGGCAGGCTCAGCACCACACACGGGCTGTGAGCACGCCGTGCAGGTGCTCTAGCCACGCCGTGGTGCAGAGGTGCCCATCCCAGAGCCAGCCCTGAAGCCTTGACCCTGACATTTCTCAGTCACCTTGTTTAGCTGGAAAATAGATCTAAGACAACATCAAAGTCCAGATGGGAGCAGTGCTGCTTTTTTACCACAGAAAGTGATTTACCTTCGTGGCAGAAAGCAGGAGTCCCAACATCTGGATTGAATCACTCTGTCCTGCTGCAGCCAGCAGATGCTTCAACATCTGTGGAGTCCATGGGAAACACTGAAGCGCTGCAAGTTGCAAAGCCTCTGTTAACCTTGAATGTGATCTGAAGCTCTGACCCATTTCAGATTGTTAATGGGGCATGCAATTGTAACAAGAGCACTTCACCAGAAAAACCACACTTCCCCTGCAGCCAGGAAGAAGAGAGGCGGACAGGGCAGGTTTGGGTCTGGGCAGCCTGACCTACAAACCAATTTTGTGCACAGAGATGATTTGTTGGAAGACAGACCAATCTGCAGGTGTTCCTGGCTTCATAGACTGCACCAAGTAATAGTAAGGATACAAGAGACCTAAACTGCCTCTCTCAAGCAGCCATCCTGATGTTTGGGGTTATTGGAGGGCTAATTCAGGTACCACCATCACAGACAGAACAACAATTCACTATTTTCAACTTTTCATCCAAGCTGAAGCATATGAACCAATACCTTGTAGCACAACTCCTGTCCTCCCTCTGCTCTGGCAAAGCCCTGCAGGCAGGCAGACTCTATGGGCTGGTTTGCATTTGGTGCTTTCCAAGGATCTGCAGTAAATCGGGCATTGGCTACTGTCCAAAGAACCACTCCACATGGTCACACATGGCAGAGCTACACAACAGCAAGAGGCTTGCACTTCCCAGCTGCTCAGCAGAGCCCTGGCAGGCTCCTGGCCATCCCTCCACCACCTCCAGGCACCTACTTGTGTTGTATGGTTTGAATGGACTCACTGAATTCCACAGGCATCTGCTAAGACCACGGGGACCAAAGGATGGTCTAGGTTCATATCTAAACTGACCCAGTCAAAGCCCAACCTTGCACAAAGCACTGCCAGTCTGAGTCTGGAAAGGCCAAGGCTCATCACGTCCCTCCAAGACTGCTCTCACAGATCATCACCCCTGCCCAGGCTCCAGAGGCTGGACTGCTTTTTGTACCAATTCCCGATGGGAAGGAGTACAGGATATAACACCCCTCCTCTTTGCTCCCCCAGCTCTGAGGTGTCCAGTGGCCCTAAGAACACCCAGCAGTGCTGTTTCCCATTTGGAAAGGGGGGTGGACACACAAACCAGCTGTTTGATGTTCAGAGCAAGCAGCTCCCAGTGAGCCACTGGTACCACTGGCCCACAGGTACCAACCAACAGCACCAGCACCCTGGAGTGCCCTGTCACACACCCTGGTGAGGGATGCTGGGTATTGGCTGCCTTGCAGCTTCCCAGTGCTGGATCAGGCTCTGTTCAGGCAGCTGCCCATACCAACCCTGCCCGCACCCCACAGACATGTTGGGGTACCTCTGGTTTTCCAAGTTTGGCCAAAGCCTGTGCCAGGTGTGGGCTCATCTTCAAGGCAAGGGCAGGCTCAGGACAGCAAGCCAAGGGAGGCATGGAGATAGCTGCTGTCTCCCTCCCAGCCCGGGCCAAGCAACTGATCTCTGCTCCCCTCCTCAAACCCACCATCCTCCTGGGGCTGACCTCTCCCAGCCCCTGGCTGCACAGGAGGGCATTCTCCTCCTCCCTGAAAACAGCTGTGACATCCCTGAGGAAGACAGGATTAACGCTTTCCTCACCCTCTGCCCCCAGCCAGGCTGCATCCACTGGAGCCATGCTCCTGGAGAAGCTGGACCATTGGATGCAGAAAAAAAGCCTTAAGGTCACAGCCCCAGACAAACACAGCACTGCAGGGACTAGTGACCACTTACTTTGCTAGCCCAGGGGATTCATCATGGGAAAGCACAGCATTCCTTGCTCCCCTCTAGCAGCAGGCAGCTGCCCATCCCTGCTCCAGCCAAACCCCAGTCCCATGTGCAACAGCCAAAATGCAAACCTGCAACAGATGGGAAACGCCACAATTTTCCAGTCCCTGCTGCTACACAGGGTCAGCAGCTTTGCTCTGCAGCAGCTCTACAGCTGCTCCACTATTTTCCCACTGAGCTGCACAGTTAGTTTTCCTTCAAATCCTTCCCATTACTAGGTTTTATTTAGCCAGAGATGTCTAGACCAGCACATGGGGCTGGAGCATCACATGCAGAGCTCAACTTAGGGTTGTTCCTGGGGAGAGTGGGCAGCTGGAAGAGCTGAAACTCATCACCAGGGAGATAGAACAGCACTGCAGCCACCTTTCCTTGCTCCAGATAAGCATCACTGAAGCTGCTGCAGGATTAAGACAGCAGCCAAGATGTGCATACAAGGAAATGATGCCCGAAGATTTTCAGGCTGAGACCTGCACTGCTCCGTAGAGACAGGACTTTGTGCCATTTCTCAGTTGATCTGCAAGGTCCAGCACAACACACAGCATGGCAGGAGCTCTGTCCCCAGCCTCACACACCTTCACTGAGGCCAAGCATCCCCAGGCATCCAAGAGCATGCCGCTTGCTCTGCTGGGCTTTGCTTCCCATTGGCAAGAGGGGGACGATCAGGCTGCATTTCTCCCAGACCTGATCCTTCCCGGCTGCTCCCACAGGAGACACAGGCAGCTACTCAATACCTAGTTGCCTGGAATTAATTCTTAAAAGAATCAGGCTAATTACTATGCAAATACTCAAGTGAGGGATGCCATCCGCAGCAGAACAGCCCTCGCATCTGCCCCTTGGCAGGCACTTGCTGGAGCAGCAGTACGGAAACGCCGATCCCGCACCACGGGCTGCACCTCTAACCTGTAAAACCACAAAATATTTACAGCCAAGAGCAAACACATCAGAGCTGCAGAGGTGCCACCTCAATGCACTGGGGCAAGAACACCTTGTTCCAGTCACTGACTCACTAATTATACAGGCAATGCCAGAGAGCCAGGGCTGCCAGAGCCAGTGTGCCACAGGGCACCTGTGAGCGCATGGCTGTCAGACATGTCCTCCCCAGGCAGCCCTGCCCTGCTGCAGCTTTGACCTTCACTCATTTGAATCATTTATTCATCCGCTGCCTTGCTCCTCTAATCTTCCTCCTCCAGAGGATTCCCTGCACTTCCCACTGCTGCCAAAGAACCCCTGGAAAGGGGACCCAGGTCTTGCCTTAATTTTCTAGGAAACAGGCAACTGCCTTCTCCAGCTTCAGAGCCTCCAAGCCCAGCCCAGACATTGCCACCAGGATGCAGGCTCCTGTCCTTGGGAGCATTGCCAAGGTCATGCCCACAAGTTTCCCTCCCCTCTGCATCCGTGCGGAGCCAGAAGCACCTTCCAGGCACACCTGGAGCAAAAACCACCCCAGCTCCAGCACTTCCTCCTCACCTCTCCACTACCATTGCCTCACAGCAAAGCACTGCTGAGCCTGGCTCTCATCCTCCACGAGGAAGGAGTGAGAAAACCATGTATATACCAAGATATTCTAAAGAGCTTCAGCCACCGAGCCAGAGTGTGCAAAACTTGGGAGCACAGCACATTCCCTGAGGAGCAACCTTCCCCATGGAGGAGCTCTGGGCCAGGCAGCCCAAAGAGGAGGCAGGCAGCAGCTGGGCAGCATTTCCCGAGGATACCCACACAGTGGAGGACCTTGTCACCAGCAGCTCCCTGGATGGAGCTCTGGATGAAGCAGTGATGCTCAGCGCTGGGTAGCCAGCTCTGTTGTAGCCTCTAGAGATACTATGAGAATCTTTCCAAGAACAAGTGCCGCTCCAGAGGGGAGGAAGGGAAGGGGAGGAGAGGAGAGGGAAGCCCTTAGGCCAGCCGACGGGGTCCCAAGCCAGCACTCCGGCTCTGTCCCATCTTGTCTCGGCACTTCCAGAGGAAGCAGCTCTCGGCATCGTGCTGCAACTAGTGGTCAACACTCGAGGGGGCATTGCAACTCCCTGCTTCGGGGGGCAGATACAGCCTGGCCGGTTCTGCTTGGACGTGGAAGAGGATGAGGGATGCGCTGGCAGCGGTGGTTGGTCCCTTGGTCCCCAGCGGGACCCCGCTGACAGCAGCGTCCCGGTGCCTGCGGGACGCCCCACTCCGCTCCCCGCCGAGCCCAGGCGGTGCCGTCGGGGCGTCGAGGCCGTGTCCCCGCACTCACCTGTGACAAGGACGGCTCTGCCCGCCACCGGCAGCAGCCCGCGGGGCGCCGCCCGCCACAGCAGCAGCCCGGCGGCGGCGGCGGCCAGGGCCAGCCCCAGGGGCAGCGGCAGCCAGGCGCGGCACAGGCTCTGCAGCGCGGCCAGCAGCGCCAGCGGCAGCACCAGCCC
>NW_024581093.1:6171981-6197794 GCF_017639235.1 Corvus kubaryi | reverse complement strand
CTGGCGGCGCGGGGCGGTGCCGGGGTGCGGTGCGCCCGGTGCTCCAGCCCCGGCTCCATCCCGATCCCGGGCCCGGCACGGCCCCGCCGCTGCCACTCGCCCGCCCCGCCGCGCCCGTTTATACCCGCCCGGCGGGGGAGCGGGGCGGGGCGGGACCGGCCGCCGCCAATGGGAGCCGGGCGGGACGGGAGCGCCGGGCACCGGGAGCCGCGGGCACCGGCGCCGACATCGACACCGGCGACCGGGGAGGGGGGAAGGCGGAGCACCTTGGTACCCGCATCTCGGCACGGCTCCGCTCGGCGTGGCTTCGCGCGGTACTGCGCGGCACGGCTCGGGACATCGTGCTGCCTGGGTAGGCTCCGCTCGACTCGGCTCGGCTCGGCTCGGCTCGGCTCGGCACGGTTTGGCTTGGCTCAGTCCTGCTCAGGAGATTGTGCTGCCTAGGTAGGCGCATTCAGTGTTGCTTAGTCTGGCATGGCTCAGCTCAGCTCGGGACATGATGCCGCCCAAGTAGACACAGCTCAGCTTAGAACAGCTCAGGACACCACACCACCTGAATATGCACAGCTCAGCTCAGCATGGCTCAGGATGGCTCAGGACGTGATGCCACCCAGACAGGCACAGTTCAGCTCAGCACAGACCAGGACATGATGATGTGCCAGGCAGTCACAGTTCAGCTTGGCTTGGCTTGGCTTGGCTTGGCTTGGCTCAGCTGAGCTCAGGACATTGTGCCACCTCAGTAGGCATGATTCGGCTCAGCTTGTCACGGCTCAGCATGGCTCAGTCTTGCTTGGGACATGATGCCACCCAGTTAAGGCACAACTCAGCTTGGCACAACTTGGCTTGGCCCAGGTCAGCTCAGCTGAGCCCTTCTCAGTATATTGTGGCACCTCAGTAGGCATGATTCAGCTCGGCACAGCTCGGATTGGCTCAGCTTGGAACAAAGATAGGTGCAATTAATCTCAGCTCAGCTTGGTTCAGCACAGCTCAGGACAGCTTGGGGCACCCAGGTAGGCACAGCTCAGTTCAGCTTGGCTTAGCACCGCTTGGGATGTCGTGCCATGTACAGGACAGCTCAGCTCATCTTGGCACAGCTCAGGCCAAGATACCACCTAGGCAGGCACAGCTCCAGTTGACACAGCTTAGCTTGGCTTGGCTTGGCTCAGCATGTCTTGAGACATCATGCTACCTAAATAGGCAAGGCTTAACTCAGCAGAGCTTGGCATAGCTCAGCATGACTCAGCTCAGCATGGCTTAGGGCATCATGCCACCTAGGTAAGCACAGCTCAGCTTGGCTCAGCTCAGCTCAGCTTTACACAGCTCAGCTCATCTCAGTGGTTCAGCTTGGTTCAGTATGGCTTGAGATGCACCTTGAGATGCACCTACGGCACAGCTCAGCTCAGCTTGGTTTGGCACAGCTTGTGACGTTGTGCCGCCACTCAGGTAAGCACAGTTCAGCTCAGCTTGGTTCAACTCAGCTCAGCTTGGCTTGGTTTGGCCCAGCACGGCTTTGCTCAGTACCTGTCCAGACAGAGCTTCCTGGCAGGAAGTGGCATTGCTTCCAAGGTGGCTTAGCAGGAGGGAGGTTGCCCAAGCCAGAGCCAGTGCCACCAGCACCCATGCCCTGCTGGGACAGGGGAAACATAGGGCATGGCCACCGCCAGGGCCACCCCTCAATCAGGTCTCCCTGCACAGGGTGGTGCCCTCAGACCCTGCTGGGGGAGCACTATATGGGCATTGGGCTGCCCAGGTACTGGTGCCTTGGCCAGCCACCAGTTCCTCAGTTTCTCAGTGCCCAGAGCAGGCAGGTGAGGTGGGAATCTCTCCCAGCTGCTCCCTGTGACTTGGGGCAATGACTCCAGGGGGATCCCAAACCATTTCTCAGCACCCGGAGCAGGCAGCACTCTGCCACTCACCTACCTGGTGTAATTCTGGGGTTGCAGCAGGGCGAGCCATGCTGGAAGGTCAGGTCCTGGCTTGCCCCAGCAAAGCCTGGGGAAGCCCTTCTGTGCAGTGCTGTGTGCCAGGTCCGTGCCAGCTCCAGCGGCTGCTGGCAGGAGCTCTCTGCACCACCTGGCTGGGGGGCAAAGTCCTCTCCTTCCCAGGTTAATTACACAGGGTAATTGCTGCCTCTGGGCTCGCTTTATTAAGCACCTGCTTTAATATTTCACCAAGTCTCCGTACTCGGTGATTCTTCGTGCGTCCCTGCCGTGGGCCTGACTCTCGGCACTCTCCGCATGGGCTCTCGTGTGCCATCATCAACACTACTCTCCCTTCCCGGCGGAGCTGGGCCCTGCCAGCTGTGCTACCATCAGCACCGGCCACCCCAGCAGACCTCACAAGCCCTGTCATGGTGGTGGCACATGCCAGGGATGCCTGTGCCATCCTTACTGGAAACAGCCTCCCTGGTACTGGCAGAAAAACACATTTCATCAGTGGGGATGACAACGGCTGCAGAAGTACAGTGTCAAACAGGCTGGGGTGGTTTGGCTGGGGTGTGGTGGTGTCACCCAGCTGAGTTTGAAGTGCTCAAGGGAATGTTGGGAATGCCGGCAAGGTAGAGGAGGAGGAGGAATGCTCCCAACAGCATGGCCGCGGGCTCTCCCATAGGAATCTGCTTGCTTGTGGCCCTGGGCTACTGAACCTGGTGAAAACAATAGAGGTGGCCACAAGGCAGAGCCTCAGGGTACTTGGGCTCTGAACAGGACCCAGTTAAACCTTCATCACACATCACTTCACTGGGGCTTGAAAAATCCTGTTGGAGAAAGGATGTTTTCCATGAGAGACCATCCCTCACTGTTCTGGCTGAGCTGCAGGTGCTGGGGTATGCAAGGGAGTGGGGACAGGGATATGGTGCTTTGCAGGGAAAGCCAGAATGCAAAGTCTGTACCCATGATGGTGTTTCACAGAGATGGTAGATGTGGCCATTCCCAAATTGCAACAGGAATTTCCACAACACCTTGAGAGCTGGGTTGGATGTCCATCTGTCCGTCCATCCATCCATCCCTTCCAGATCTCCTTACACATGGTCTTGGGATGCCCTCCTTGTGGGACACCTCAAGATGGGCTTGTAGATAGCTGTGGTGTTCTTTGTCATACCAGTCAGGGCTTTCTGTGGCTTTTCTCACCACAGGTCCAGCGTGGTGGGGCTGGACCAGCAGCATCATTTGCTGTCTCTGGCCGCTCCCCAGCTTTGCCCCAAAAGGCTGGTGTGCAGTCAGGGTGACTTTGGTGGCTATTCCCTTGAAGACAGTGCCTGGCCTTGTTCATCTGCCCATTGCCCAATCCCGAGGGTGCCTCCCAGCCACGCCGTGTTGTTGGGAAATGCCGGTGATAGCCCCATTACCTTTTGACCTACTTGAGCTCTTCCATACCGTTCTGTTAATAACAGCTCACCTTTCGCAGGGGAAGCGGGGCTGGTTCAACCACAGCCACCTCCCACACCCTTCCTGGGGCTGCTCAAGCAGGTCCCTGGGAGGGGGGACACACACACACACCACATCTTCCAAGTGCTCCCCTTGCCCTAGGCTGTTCCTCCAGCTCCTGGAGCCTCCCATGACTAACAGGTTTTGAGATAATTGTTCCACTCCCTAATCTGATCTGCAGAAGATTCATGACATTGTTTTCAAAGTGCCATAAGCCATTTCCAGGGGCTCTAAGCCCATGAGGGTTGTGATTCATCCACATGCTGCTGCCACAGGTACTTAATCTTCTTCAAAACAGCAAGTCCTTCTTCCAGGGCTATTATCTCCTCAGAAAACACCACCCAGTCAAGCGCCTAACAGGGCGCTTTGCCTGTTCAGTGCTGATGGATATTTGTGCCAGCTCTTCCTTCCTCACACAGGCCATGAGGTACACTCCTTCCCTGGGAGCAGTTGTCTGAGGAGAGGGGACCATGGGGCTGAAGCCTCCTTCAATGTCACTTGAGGGGTGGGTACCCACCATGGGCTGTCAAACCCACAGGAAAGGGGATGCTGGACTAAAGGGCTCCTTGTCTCCCACACAATGTCCTCAAAGAGCCCTTGAATGGACGTGGGTGAAGATGTGAGACACTGGAGCCCATTGGTGCCTGAGGCTGGAGACAGTTCAGGGGTGACAAAGGCTGTTGCACCACCTGGAATTAACTCTCATTTTGACCCAAAGCATCTTGCAGAGGACAGTGATTGATTACTCCTGGCACCAAATATTTGTGTCCTACTACTGAACTTGTGCACTTCTCTTGGTTCTGACTGAACTTTGTTACCATAGCGGGAACTCTGTTCTTGTGGCTTTCTTCTCTAGGGAGCACAGATCCACAGGTGGCTGTGATTCAGCTAAGCCAGCCTCAGCTCCAGGAAGCCTGTCCTGCACCCAACAACATCTCTGTGATCCTTTCCCAAACCTAAGGCAGGGGAAACTGAGTCTAAAAAAGCCCAGCCTGGAGGCACTTCCCATGGCACAGCCGACCTGAGCCACAGCCTCCATGGAGTCACCTTAGCTCCTTGCTCTGGGATTTTCTTCCTCTTCTTCCCCAGCATTTTCCATTCCTTGTTTCCAACTTAATTGACAAAGGACTTCTTTTGATCTTTCCTTACGTTTTCCAGCTGTAAATCACAGGTCACCTTTGGTGCCCATTGTCTGCTGCATCTGATGCCATGTTGGTGGAATCAGCCTGAGCCCCAGGCTTTGATCCTCAGCTGGATGGTGAGCACGGCCCAAACCTTTCTCCAGCGGCTGGGCAGGACCTCCTTGGTCCTGGGATGCTGTGGCTGGAGCAACTCCTTTGGGGAGTACCAGGACTGCTCCCCAGGACAGCCTTGCTGGCAGCATGGAGCATCCAGCCAAGCACTGACCCTGGGTTTGGCTCTTTCCAAACCCCTTTGTCTTCAGAACATTCCTGCCTCTGACTTGTTTTTTCAGGTTGTGCACAATCTGCAGGTATTTACAAAACACAGCTCTGTTTCCAGCCGCATTCATGGCTTTGGGAGGTTTCACCTTCTGCCCTGGTGAGGACCTTGTGTCACTGTGCCTGCACAGCCTTTGCCAGCCAGGCTTTCTGCATCACAGCTCCCCAAACCTGAGCTGATTTTGGGCTGCAGGGACCTTGCTCCTTTGGTGTGGCTATGAAATGTTAGTGATACTCCAAAGTGATTCCCTCTCCACTAATGCCTACTGCTCTCCTGGGGCATATGTGGTACCCATGCCAGCCTTGCTTTGCCAGCCCAACATCGACCTCCCATCTCCCATCTCTTCATACCCTTCACAGAGTCTGTACCTCAGCATTGGGGTGATGGGGACAGGGGAAATGCGTCTCCCTCTTGTCCACAAGACAGATGCCAGGGGAAGCCAACTGGAACATGCTCCAGGTGACATCCTGCTCCCTCTGCTCCTAGGGAAGAGGGCAGTAGGTCACAACAGCTGTGACCTGGTTCCCATCCCACACCTCCATCCTGCTGGGGAAGGTGATTGCAGAACGAAGCATGTTGTCAGCCTGAAGTTGCTTAAGAGGGTTGAGGCCAGGAAGTAGAGTAGGTGTCCTCCAGCTGAGGCAGGAGGAAGAATTTTGGGGGGGGGGTTGATGATCATAATGCTTCTGGAAGGTGGTCAAGGTGCACCAGTGCTTGCAAGAAGTGCTTGAAATGGCTCTGACCTGGGAAGAGAAGAGAGGTTGTGCTGTCACTGATGGGAATTGTGCTTCCCACGCAAGGTGGTGGGGCTTCATGGCAACCACAAGGCCAGGACCACAGGCAATCCCCCACCCTGAGCTTGGGGGTGGCATTGGGGACATGCCCATGTAGCATGAATCTGGAGCTGACCTCGGAGTGTGGCAGCAAACAGGACCCTGTGCTGGGACAGTCCCATGGAAAAGGTGGGATGGAGAAGGCAGGGGACATCTTCTATCACAGCAAGGATGGAAGACACAGAAGAGGGTAAATGCAACATAAAGTGGAGCCAGGCTCGTTCCTGCTGTCCCCTGCTCCTCCCCACTGCCTGGAAGGGGGCCAGGGCAGGATGGGGCCAGGGACAAGCCCTGGAGACACAGCTGATCATAGGGGACAGGAGCCTGTCCCCGCCAGCCAGACAAACAGCCAGGACCAAGGACGCGGCTGTCATTCAACAGGAGACATGAAAGAGGCAGGATGTGTCGCTGGGTAGGGGGAGCAGGGTGCAGCCCTGCCGGGTGCCAGGCAAGGGACAGCAACAAGCTGAAGGCCAGCGGCGAGTGCCTGAAGAGCGGCAGGACACCGGGCGTCCTTTTGGGACGTGAAGCGTCCTTTAGGGTGGCCTCCCCGTGCGTGTGGCCACCATGCCCCCTCGTGGCAGCGAGACACAGCTCGTGGTCGCGGGCTGGCGTGGGCATGAAGGGAGGGATGGAGATGGGGAAAGGAATGGAGGTGCTGGGTGCCACGGGGTGCCCTGGCAGGGTCACTTCATCCCACCTCGAGGAGCCAACTGGGGATGCAGCACGCCAACCCCATCACTGCTGATGCTGCTAAAGCCACACGTGCCCCAGGTGACTGCCACAAACCCGCCTCAGCTCGCAAAGGTGCCTGCAGGATCCTGCCACCCCCTCTCCTTCCCAGGGGGTCACCCCTGCCAGTTGTATTTTTGGCATAAACCACTTGTGCTGTGGCCAAGCCAAGCACTTCAGGCGCCGCTCAAGGGCAGCATGTGTCCAGGGCCAGGCTGGGAGTCCTGGAAATAACACCAAGGCTGAAAAAAAAAAAAGGTGGAAAAACCCAAACATGTTCCCCTGCACCCTGCCTCAGTTTCCCCCAGCAAGCCCTCAGGAGTAACAATCCTGGGATTGTGACATGTGTAATGTCACTTTAGGTGCCTAGAGTAGGTGCAGGAGTCAAGAAGGTGCTTTCTCAACCCTTTCTCCTTCCTCCTGTGTCTCGTTGTTGCCTATCATAACCTCTTTGTCCTGTTTTTGCAGCCCCAAGTCAAGCACCCAGAAGGCAGGAAAGCCAGACCACATCTTGGGGCACTTCTGGGACACCTGCAGCTCTCAGTGTGGCATCTTGCTGCTCTCAGGGCCACTCAGGAACATCTCAGACACACTGCAAGCTGGGGCAGGCTGGCATGTCCAGCCTCGTGGGAGAGAAACAACCCTGGGCAGAGATAGCCAGGAGGAAAAAGCTGCCCTGCCCTGTGGAGTTCTTCTTCATTCCTTGAACACCACAGAGACCTGCTGTGCGGGTTCAGGGCTGGAGGCAGCGCCAGGGCAGCGCCGAGGTGGAGCTGTCATGATGGATGACATGACACCATTCCCAAATGCCTCCACCACAGGTGACAGTGCCCAAAGCACCACAGCTGGCAGAGGGGGATGCTCAGGAACGGTACCCACCTGTGAGGAGCATCACAGCCAGCACCCAGTGTGGGGTTTAATCTGTGTCTGGCATGGCATGAGCCACACTGGGACAGGAGGTGGCAGGAACATCTCCTAGGCTGTCATGGGGACAAGCAGATGCTCTCCTTGATGTATTTATAGGAACAGGCAGCCAAGCACAGGTATTTCCGAGGCTTGCAGCTGGGGGACACATGGCTGCTGTCCCCTGGACCTGCTCCTAGAGGGGAACAACCACCCTGCCTCTGACCCAGGTCTGGGTCTGGCTAAACTCTCCAGGAGAGGTTTGTAAAGGAGAAGTGAGGTGTGAGATGATTTTACTGTGCTGTGGCCTTGTGCTCGAGCCGCTGCTCCTGCCCTTGAGTGTGCAGCCTTGAGCCTGGCAGCAGTCCTTGCTCCTTTTGGAAAGTCCCCCAGCTGTCCTGGTACAGAGGGGACTGTGCTGTCCCCAGAGGGACGATGGTGCCTGCAAGCCACAGGGCTGGCTGAGTGCTTGCCCCAGGCAGCAAGGCTGGGGATGCAAGAGGAGAGATACTGGCTTGGCCAGGGAGTATCACAGAATTCTGGCCTCTCAGGTACAAGAACAAGAGATGCTGGCAGCATATCAGATCATTTTATTGCCACAGCAGCCGTGGGCCAGACTCAGTTCCCAGAGGGGGTCTGAGTCCAGCCCCTTGACCCCTCTAATACTGTTGAGAAGATGAACCCTGAGCCTCCATGCATGGGTGCTGAGCATCCTCCATCCCGGTCGCCACAGAGCAGCTCTGGGGCATCACTCCCATCCTGCTGCCTGCACCCCCAGGAGCTGGAGGCCAGCAGGGAAAAGTGAGGCGAGGCCAGCAGGGAAAAGTGAGGCAAGGCCAAAGGTGCGTAGTGTCCTGATCCTGGAACCGCAGGGGCTGCCACCACGTCCTGCCGGGGGGCTGCTGGCAGTAGGGAGCAGCAGGGGCCCTCTCGGCCCCCTCAAACCTCCATGTCAGGTGCCCGCCCCAGGCCCAGTGCCTGCACCAGTTCATCGCTGAGCCCGCTCTTCAGCGTCCGCCGCACTGCAGGAAGAGGAGAGTGCGGCACTGGCAGCACGAGCAGCACTGGGTGCCAGAGTCCCCATGCACTGGGGGCCTGCCCAGGCAGGGCAGGGGTAATGGGATGCAGTGGCACAGACTGGTCTCAGGGTACGTCCTGCCTGGTGGGCTCAGCATGGCAGGTCATGGGTGGCCCATGGGGAAGGAGCCAGACAAGGCATGGGAACAAGGACACAAAGGACAAGGCATGAGGACAGAGCACAGAGACATGGAGATGGGACGAGGCATATAGACAGAGTACAGAGACATGGAGATGGAACAGAAGGCAGGGACAGAGATGTGAAGGAGTATGGGGACTGGGTAGAGCATGGGAAGAGAGATACAGAGATGGGACAGGGCATGGCAACAAAGAGAAAGGGTAAGGGGACAGGGACACAGAGCTGGGAAAAAGCATCTGGGCAGGGACACAGAGATGGGACAGGGACATGGAGATGGGACAGAGTACAGGGACAGAGCGCGGGAACAGAGATGGAACAGGGCACAAGGACACAGGGATGGGACTTACAGGATTTCCGATTGCCACGGGACCTCTTGCGCTCTTTGTTGGGGCAGGGTCGGGGGTTGGCATTGTGAGTCACTGATTTCACCAGCCGGTCCATGATTTCATCTGAAGCATCATCAGGGGAGCTGGGAACATCCTCCTGGGCTGGAGAGCCCTGGGTCGGGGTGCCATACCCAGTTCCTGTATGGGGATATTGAGGATGCTGGCACCAGCTGTTCCCAGCCAGCTGGGCATGCCTTGAGTTCCTTTGCCATCCTGCTCCTACCCTGGCTGGCTCTGCTGCGGCGGGCAGGGATATCTGTGGGGGAGGTCAGCACAATCTTCATGCTCTCGTGACCCGCTTCCATCTGCTCCTTGGGGCTGCTGGACACCACGGCAGATGGCAAAACTGCCTCGGCAATGCCAGAGAATTTCTCAGTCTGCAATGGGAGGAGAGGTTGGTGTTGGGGACATGGGGAGCATCACCTCCTGGTGGCACCCAGCCGAGTGTCCCCGTACCTCGGTGATGAGCCGTCCCCGGGTCTTGCTGCGCTCGCGGTGGGCAGCACGTTTCTTCTGCTGCTGCAGGACGCGCTCCCAGCATGTGCGGTACTCCAGGGCGAACTCCCGCAGCAGTTTGCAGATGGACGTCACCTTCACGTCCCGCGCCGCGCTCACCGGGTACCCCAGGTACAGCACGAAGGAGTGAAACCTATGGGAACACCGGTCACAGTGGGCCACCAAACAGACTGCGAGGTTCCTGCTGTGTCCCCAAGCCACCAACCTGTTGAGGACACGCCTGTGCACCACCTTCAGGACGATGATGCGCTGAGTGCTGTCCTTGAGGAACTCTGTCAGCTTGGTCTTCAGCACTGGCTTGGTCTCATGCTTGGCAATCACCTTCAGGTTGTGCCAGGAGGCCCTGCACCTCCGCTCCAGCTGCACCAGGCTGTTGGCCAGCTCTTCAAAGTCAATCTGGAAGAGTGAGATGTCAGTCCCTGGCCATGCTGGTGTAGCTGGGCAGCCACAGGACCCACACCCTATCCTTGCCCGGGTTCACCTGCCTTGCCTCACCTTGGCGGAGCGGGTGATGGAGGCAATTTCTGAGTAGAGGTCAGTGGTTTCTGGGAACTTCTCTACCACCATCTGGCAGAGATGGTAGAGCAGGGACTGCCGGTGCACCGTGTCCTTCACTTCCGAGACCTTCTCCAGGTAGCCCAGGTCAAAGCCTCTGCTCTGAAACCCAATGGACTTAGCAGGGACTCTCTTCCCTACTCCAGCAGACATCCAGTCTGCAGACCCACTGGGTCCCCACCAGCACCTCCCAGCTCCCCATGGACCCTTCTGGGTGCCCATGCTGCATGGCTGGTCCTCACCCTGCTCCTCACCTGGGAACCATTCAAGAAGTTGCCCATAGCCAGCAGTGTGGCCAAGATGCACTTGAATGTGTGATTTCTGGCCAGCTGCTCCATGCCTACCTTCAGATCAAAGAGCGGCTCTGCGATCTCCTGGGTGAGGGGAGAAGCAGGTGAGATCCCTTGGCCACTCTCTCCTTTGGGAACTTCAGCATTCACCCATGAGGACAACCACCTCCTGGTCAATCCAAGCCCATGCTTGCCTTGGGGACCTGAAGCCCATCCCCAGCCAGGATGGCACCTCCCATGTTTGGATTTGACTGGTCCTCACCAGAAACATGCTTGGCTCAGTGCTTAGCACTGCTGGGGTGTCAGCGGTGGGAGGGCAGAGGGGAGATGGGGTACATGGCTCCGTACCTGCTCCAGGCTTTCATAGTCCAGCTTGAAGGCCCAGAGCTGGAGCCTGGCTGTGAGGTCACTGATGGAAGACAGGGAGAGCAAGAACTGCTCTGCAGAGCCCAAAGGCACGTCAGGATTGGCCAACTGGGCCTCCTGGATCTTCTGTTTTTCCTCCTCAGTTGGGACCATGGTTAGGATTTTCTAGAGCAGAGAAAGAGGGATATGTCAGACTCCATGCACGGGATGTGTCATCCCAGGCAGCATGGCTTGGAGGTCTCCCAGCCTGGGGAAATGACCTTGCTTCTCTTGTGCTCACCTCAATCCCTTCCTTACTGACCGCAAACTCATCAAAGTTGAGCACAGCTGTCTTGATTATATGGATGGGTGGCAGCACGGTGAGGCCAATGTTGATGGCGTTGCTCCTCTTGGGGTCCAACACCACCACCACCTTCTTCCCATCGATGGCTTTCTGCAAAGAGGACAGGATGGACGGGGACAGCCAGGCAAAGGGCTCACCCTCATGAACTTATCATGAACACAGACCATGCAGTGAGCCAAACCAAATCTGTGCACTGCACATAATCATCCCCATTGAACCTCTGGGCTGCTGGTGCCCATCCTCGACACAGGGTAAGGGTGACAGTGCATGCCGAGGGTCCCCACAGGAACCCACAGTCTTCCTCCCACTCCTCAAGTCCCCTTGGCCAGTGGATGCCCACCGGTACCTTTGAGGTTGGCGCTTCCTTTGACCGTGACTCAAAGAGATGCTCCAGTTTGGCAGCATTGACCTCGACATTCTGCAGGGATGCCCAGAGTGTCCCCTGGCCGAACTTGCCAGGCCCCACAGTGCTATCCAGCTGCTTCAGCTCCTTCCAGAAGAGCTTCACTGTCCTCTTCTTCTTGGCCTGGGAGGGGCCATCTGTTGTTGAGAGGCCTGGCAGCCCTGGTGGGGGTGGGCAGCTGGGGACTGCAGGAGGTGGAGGTGGAGGGCAACCAGGGATAGCAGGAGGTGGAGGTGGTGGGCAACCAGGGAGGGCAGGAGGTGGAGGTGGAGGTGGTGGGCAACCAGGGATGGCAGGAGGTGGAGGTGGTGGTGGACAACCAGGGAGGGCAGGAGGTGGAGGGGGAGCCATGAATGTTCCAGCACTCATTGCTTCAATGCCAGGATGGAGGAAGGATCCGTTGGTCATTGGCCCCGTGTCCAGGATGTCAAAATCTTCTTCTTCCCCCAGATCAGTGAAGTCCAGGTCCTTGATCTTCAGCTGCACAGGGATGGTCTCCAGGCGCTCCCATGTCAGCTCTGTGTCCTTTTTGATGGGCATCATCCCAGTGTTCTCCAGCTTCTGCGTGTGGGTCTCGGCATCTATGCTGGACACGGCACGTACCAGCTTGGCATGGGCACTGGCCACTGGCCCATCTAGAGCCCTGCCACAGAGCCGGCCACTCTCCTGATCCTGGCTGCTACTTCCCTTGGTGTCCATTTCCACCTCGTCCTGGATCCGAGGGGGTAAAGGTATTTCATGGAACACCTTCTCCATTTCCGACTCCGAGGAGCCCTTGGCATAGAGCATGTCCAGCATAAACTTGGTGTCAGAGGAGATGGTGCTGCAGGAGTCAGTGGTGTCAGGTCGAGCCAAACGAGACCCTGCAGGGAGAGAGGAAGAAGCTGGGACACTCTGCTTGGAGGGGGCAAGTGGTGCTGGGCTCCACGTGGAGTTGGAGTCCTGTTCCTCATTGGGGTGTGCTCAGATGCCAGCATTTTTAGCGAGGTGCTACCACCAGCTCCTCCAAGGCTCTGTGTATCACAGGCATGGGATGAGGACAGAGGGGCCACTAATCCCCACCCCAGGGACCTGGATGAGCTGGGAACACACACCCTGGCAGCACCTACTTATGCTGGGTGGCTCCATCCTGGAATCAGAGGTGCCGTGGTCTCTTTCCCATGCAAGAGCAGTAGGATGCTCCAGTGTAGTATCGCTGAGGACATCGAGCCGTCCCTTGGCCATGGAAGAGATCTTCTCCTTTTGGGCTGCAGCCAGGTTTTCCAAAAAGCGAGCTCTGCAAGATGGGGTGGACATTAGCTGGGAGCAAAGCAGGGATGGGGACAACAGGGATAACCAGCACACCACACCATGCCACACTGCACAGCCAGTCCCACAGCACAGAAACCTCCTGCACTGGCCACACCGCATCAGGGACACCGAGGATTCAACCTCCTCTGAGCCCTGCAGAGAGAGGCAATGGCCCCATGGCTCAGGGACAGGGTCACTGCAGCCCCATGGAAGCTGAAGGCTTCTGCCATCAGGGTGCTGCTGTCACCAGTTGGTCCCAAAAGACCCGGTGCTCACTGCAACCTTCATCCAAAAGCTGCAAAACCCAGGAGGGCACCAAGGCAGGGACTTGAGGGCACGCTCCTGCTCCTCATTCCCTGTGTGGCCGGAGCCCAGATACCTCCAGCCGGGCACCAGTCCAAGGAAGCGCATGCCTGGAGACACACGCATGCCTCTACTTACTCAAACTTCTTCAAAATAGGCTTGTCCCCATGCAAGGAGGGGGCATCCTCCCGCCTGAGGGAAAACAGGGGTTAGCCCCCGCTGCTGGCAGCCCCTTGGGGCTTGTGTGTCCTGCACACACCACCTGGCAGCCCTCCAGCATGGCCCCAGGGTTCATGGGGAGCCAGGAGAGCCCTGGCGAGTCCCCTCCTACCCAGGCAGCACATGGCATCAGGTGCTGGAGAGATGGGAAATCGTCTCCTGCACCAGGCCAGGACACCTGGAGCAGGCTGTACCACCCCCAGCAGGGACACCTCACCCCAAAGCGGGAATCAGAGGGTGCCATATCCTGTGGGGTGATGGGGGAGTGGGTTGGGGTCCTGCAGATAGGAATTGAAGGGGAGAGGCGAGGGATGGGGGCAGCAAGGTGGGTGCAAGCGCCCACTGCCCCCAGAGCATCATAGGATAGGGCAAGGGAGAATTAATAGCACATTAAGCTGAAACAAAGTAGGTTTAAATTGGGTATTAGGAAGAAATTCTTCCCTGTGAGGGTGGTGAGACACTGGCATGGGTTGCCCAGAGAAGCTGTGGATGCCCCATCCCTGTAAGACAAGGCTGGTCTAGTGGAAGCATTGGAACTAGAAGATTTTTAAGGTCCCTTTCAACCCAAACTGTTCCAGGATCTTATGATTCTATCATCATGCTGGGAGGGAGCAAGCACGTGCAGAGCCCAGGCACTTACCAGACAGGGGCAGTTTGGTGCAGCCTGCAAAAGGAAAGACAGAAAGAGTGGGCAGAGGAGAGGGCAAGCGTGGGCAGAGAGGAGAATGAGGAGGAGCTGGAGCAGAACTGTGCATGCCCGAGGGATGCCTTGGAGCCCCTGGCTGGACCCTTTGACACCTGCTGCTCCCTCATACATATCTCCAGCTCCAGTGCCCTCCCAGACTGCTTCCTCCTGGGAAAGGCAGAGTGTGCCCTGGGATGGACACACCTCATGCTCCTGGGAGCCCATCCTGCTGCCCTGGGAGACCTCCATGCACCCAGCCCCTCCTGGCTCCTTACTTGTAGACACTGCGCTCTCCTGGGCCCGGGGGCTGCTCCTTCTCAGCCGCGGGGGAGGCCAGGGCCAGCCGCACGCTGGACGTGCTGTTGTAGATGCTGGTGGGACAGGGTCTGGAAGAAGGTGACAGGGACTGAGAGCAGGTCCCACAGGGCTGCTCTCCACCCTGGCACCAGCAATGGATCCAAGTGCTGTTTATGCGGCATCTCAGTGTCTCCACCATGCCAGGAGCATCCCCACCGCAGACCACCTCCAGCTGCACTTACTCTGCTGGGCTGGTCGGTGCAGGGACAGGCAGGGTGTCCTCAGCTGGGGCCTCCTTTGGAGTGCCAGGAGACCCCAGCAGTGGCTGGGCATCAGCACCGGCATCCTGGGAGCCACCCTGGCATCGCCACCCACGCCGGCCCTCGTCTGTCCTCCTCCGCTCTTTGCGTCCCCCTGGGGGCGGCTCTTCCACATCATCCTCCAGCTTGAGAGCACTCTGTGGAGGGACCAGGGTTATGGCACTGGGCACAGCAGCATCCCTGCCACCCCATGCACCCACCCTTCCTGCTGGAGGCAGGCAGCACACGGCCAGATCCTGCTGGAGCCCTGCTCACCTCGTAGAGTGTGAACTGCTGCTTCAAGTCGAGGTCGGTGCCCTTGCTGCCCAGGTACTGCTGCACCACCTGCTCCATGCCCTGCTGCTCCAGGCAGTCGGTCACATCGTAGAAGGTGTCCTGATCTGGGAGGGCTGCCAGTGTCTGGGCAGAATCAGAGGGATGCTGCTGGCACTGGGGTGATCCACACTGAGCCCCACCAGTGTGGCACCACAGGGACACCCTCACAGACCTTGTTGATCAGCGTCATGGTGAACACCAGCAGCTCCGTGTCAGCCCCATTGCGCTGCCCCAGGATGGCCATTAGGTTGGACCATGGACAGGCACCTGGGAAAAAAGGCACGAACAGGTGATATGCAGGCTGGGAGGGGACACTGTCCCCCAGCAGGGACCTTGCAGGAGGCTGGAGCTGCACCTACCTCTCGCCTGATCCACGGCATTGACGGCGCGGATGAGCAGCAAGGCGTTGGGCTCTGTGTACTCCACAAACACCAGGAGCAGCTTCAGTGCCGTCTTCACCACCAGGCGAAACTGGGACAAGGAATGGCAGCTGGGACAGCAGCAGTGGCAGGAGCCTGCCAGCGTGCTGCTGGGACACTGTGGGATGGCTGTGCCCATGCCCCAGGACTGGGAGCTTTGCCGTGGAGCCAGGGACCTGCAGCTGTGAGGCTGACGGCCAAGAGGCACTGGGAAGGGACCTGGAGCAGGAGTGTCTTACTCAAGCTCTGTGCCTGGGAATGTGGTCACATCAGGACAGGGAGCTCTGCAGATCCTGGGTGACTTCCAGATGGGTGGGAGTAGGACCCAACACAAGCAAAGGTACCAGGGTACCAAGCCCAGAGGCAGAAAGTGAAGTACATCCTCTGAGGGATGGTGCAAGGGAACAGCCACAAGCAGGGAAGGGGGTGCAGTGGAGGGCACAGACAGCTCCCCAAGAACAACAGGCACTCACTGGGCTTCCTGACAGCGTGTACAGCCACTGGACAGTCTCGTTGTGGTTGATGACACCCTGCATCCCATCCATGAAGAGCATGATCTGGCTCAAGGCTGCAAGGCAGAGAGTGGGCAGGCTGACGGTGCAGCAGGCAGGGGTTGGGAATTCCCATCCCTGCACAGCATCATCGCAGCAAGGGCGATGTCTGGCAGCTGGGAAGGCAGAGTAGCCCTGGCAGATTTGCTGGCTCACCCACCGTGAGTGCCAACATTCCTTCCTGGGGATAAGCATAGAATTGTGGAATGGTTTGGGTTGGAAGGGACCTTAAAGACCATCTCATTCCAACTCCCCTGCCACAGGCAGGGACACCTTCCCTTAGACCAGGTTGCATCAAAGACTCATCCAACCTGGCTTTGAACACTTCCAGGGATGGGGCATCCACAGCTTCTTTAGGCAACCTGCTCCACAGGTGCCCTGTGCCCAAATACCAACCCCGGAGGATGTAATTCTGGTAGTTCTGGTCAGCTTCTGCCCCCACTTTGATCAGGCATGTCAACCCCTCCAGGTTCACGAACTCTGGCACCAGGTCCTTGTCCTCCTGTGGGGAGAAGGCCAAGTGTTACCACAGTGTGGGGTGGGCAGCCAGCTCTGGGGGAGCCCCTGGCCCCCCACTGCACCAGCACCACCTCACCTGGAAGAGCTGCTTCAGGGAGAAGAGGGACCTCCGCAGCTCCGGCCCCTGCGAGTTGTACAGCTTCTCTGGGAGGAAAGGAGAGACGTGGTGGGAGGGGCTCACTGCTGAACCAGCACTGCTTCCTGGGACAGCCCCACATCCTGATCAACCCCCGTGCCCCCTGCCAACCCCCGTGCCGGCACCGCCCCGGCTGTGGGACACACTGGCTGGAAGCAGCTGCTGTTCCACAACTACATATTTCAGCTCTGCCACTTTCTTATTTCCTTTTTTTTGCCCTTTTTTTTCTGACCAGATATGACAAATATCCCCTTTGGTTTCCTGTGCAGAACCTAAACATGAACACAGGCAGGAGGCTGAGCTACTTTTAGCCGTCTCTCCCTGGGCACAGCCATGCCATGGTCCCAGAGTTCCCAGCAGCCCCAGGGCTTGGGAAAAACCACAGGATGAGGATGGGAAGGATGGTAGTGTGACATGGGTTGCTTGGGGGCAGGACTGTCACTGGGCTGGAGACTATGTGCTTATGGGGGTGATGCCTGCAGGCAGGAGCCAGTGTGGAGCAGCCGGGGCATTGGGAAGCTGGAAGGCCCCATGAAGACACCAAAGCCATTGGGAGCCAGCACTTCCCACATGCAAAAATTGAGTTAGCCATGCATCCCAACTTATTTGGGTCAGGCTTAGAGCTGTAACAAGCCAAAAACAAGATGTCAAGTAGTCCTCCAGATATGCCCTGTAAAACACAGTGTCCCGGCAGCCTCCTCCACTCGCTTATCAGCTTGTCAGACAGATGAGAGGGAAAGCAGGGCAGCTGGGAGGGAAAGCAGAAGAGCTCAGGGTTCAGACAGAGCCTGGGAACTGCTGACAAAGAGCATGACCATGACCCTGACCCTGGGCTTCCTGCCCCTTCCCGCATAGCTCAGCTGCAGCCCTGCACAGCCAGCCCAATGCCCATCTGGCATCACTCTGCTCAGCGCTTGTTTTCCCCCTGCCAAAGACAAAAAAACGTCTTGAGACTCCTGAATATTTTGCAGGACCTCAGAGCAGGCTGCCTGAATGATGGCAGCACTTTCTGCTGCGCAAGAGCCTTTTGTTTATGTCTTCGCAGCTATATTCAGAGCTTGCCTGAATGACCCAGAATAACTGCAGTGGGCGGTGGGCTCCCAGCCCAAGAGGCAAAAGTCCTGATCTCTGAGGATGGAGGGGATTAACCCAGCGGGTACCCCATGAGGACCATGCCCCCTGATCTCTGGGAGGAGTTATGGGGTGGAAGCAGCCCTCTCCATCATAAAAAGCCTGGCCACAACTCACTGCCGAGGCCAAACCTCCACCATCCAGGGCAGTGGAGCTGCTGGAGCAGCCTGAAGGAGAGAGCAGCCCCAACTCACCGATGATGGCGTGGACTCGGACGGAGAGCTGCGTGCGCAGGATCAGGGTTGGCCGTCTCCCCTTCCTAAGGTGGAGGAAAATGCAGTGTGAGTGCCTGCAGTGGGATCACCACAGCCCCTGGCTCCTTGCCCCTGGTGTTCACACACATGTGGAGTCCCTGTGTCCTCTTCCCACAGGGCTCAGGTACCCCATGTGCCTCACCTGACCTCCTCATAGAAACCCTCCAGATCATCCTTCTGTTCCAGCAGGGACAAGTCAAGGTCCAGGTAGTGTCCAGAGGGCGAGACCTGCAGCGTGCAGTCCTCCAGCTGGGGATGCAGACAGCCAGGCTGAGCGCCCACGCCCACCACAGCCCTCCTGGCTCCCAGAGCATTCCCAGGTCACCCTCCTGCCCACACCAAACTCAGCTGGCAGACACATCCTGGAGTGGGGTGGCATGTCCCACTTGTCCCCAGCCACTGGCTCTGCAGGGAGATGCCCCAGCACCCTCTGCCTCAGCCTGGTGCTAATTGTGGAGAAACATGGAGCCCCAGGCTGGAAAAGGCTGAGTGAGGGCGGTCCTGCTGCCATTGAGGTCCTCGGCAATCCCTGGGTGGGAACCATGGTGAGAGGTTGATCGGCTCCCTGAGGCTCCCCTTAGTCAGCAGGGTGCGACTGGGGCAGGATCTGTCTCCTCCCAGGGCTGGCAAATTGCCCCCGCCTGCAGGGATTGGGTCTGAGGGAACTGTCAGGCACTCAGCCCAGCCAGGGAGACCCCAAACCAGGGCAAATCCCTGGGATGTCCCCTGGATGACACATCCTCTGACTCAGCCCACAGCCACGTGGCATCTTCCATTGAGATGGGGATAAGCACAGCCCTGAGACAAGGCTGGGGCGAGGGCATCTACCCAGAAAGTCCATGCACAGTGCCTATGGTGCACAGCCAGTGGGCACGGCTCCCACAAAGTCCCTGAGGTGCCCTGGCACCAGCAGCACCCCACAGCACCCAGGCAGGTCTTTTGGGACACAGGAATTCACCCTCGAGGCATGAGTAGAAGCAGAGGGAGGGCAGTGTCAGCACCCTGCCTCCTCTGCACATCTGGATCTGTTCCTAAAGCATTTGCAACTCCCTTGCCCCACCCTCGCCCTGCTCACCCCACCTCCAAGGAACAGATCTGCATGGCAGGAGCTGAGGACCAGGGATAAAACCCCATTATTAAAGCTGCTCGTGGTGCAAACAAGAGCAAGCAGCGCAAGCAGCAATAGGGGAGAGAAGTGGGGAGCCATCAGCCATCTAAAACCCCACCTCAATTTCAGCTCCAAATTGCAAAAGCTCCAAGCACAGTCTTGTGGCTGAGGAGCTCAGATGGGAACAGCTTCTCGGCCTTTCCCATCAATGCCTTTCCCCACCGTGGCCCTGGAGATCCCACAGCAATACTGGGTATGGCTCCTGCATCTCACTGGGGTTCCTTTCCATGACATTCCCATCTCCTTGCATCCCAGCATTGTGCACAAGCTCACACATATGAATTCACTGTGAGTGTGACGTTAATACCAGAGGGCAAAGTAAAACGCCACGGGCATTGAAGCAATTAATGCTGACCACGCCTCAGGATAGCAGGCAATTTGGCAGGGCACTGTTGTTGGGTTGGACGTTGATGTGTCCCACTCCACCTCCTGTGGTCACTGGCTACGCCAGCCAGCCATGGCAATGTGCAGCAAACACAGGCTGCTGGCAGTGGGCAGGTACTCCTGGCTGCCAGCTCTGCCTTCACAGCGAGAGTCCCTAATGCTGACCCCACACAGGGTTTGCTCGCTGGGGAATGCTTCAATGCCTCCACTGAGACAGGCTGTCCTGCATCCCTGCTCTACCTGGACATCCCTGCATCCACCCAGCCAATCCTGCATACTCCTGGGCATCCTCCCAGACACCTCTGTGTCCTCCTGGCCTCCCCTGCATCCCCATAGGCATCCCTGCAGCCTCCTGGGCATCACCTCAGGCATCCCTGCATCCACCCAGGCACTCAAACACAGCGAGAGCAGATCACCTCCAGTACAAAAGCCTTGCCTTCTCTGGGCTGCCACAGCCCCAGCAAGCCAGAGTTAACATCCCTAGCTCCTTCGGGGCTGGTGACACATCCCAGCTGGTGGGGGGAGGCCAAGCCCCTGGGACCTGACCCCGCGTATTTCCCGTGTGAGCTTGGCAACGTTTCCCACTAGGGATGCTCCAAGCACTGGGCCCTGGTTTGGCTGTGGCCCCCCTGGCAAACACCATCCCCTGGGGATGGAGAGAGGCTGTCCCAGGCTCCTGCTGCCCTGCCAAAAATCCTGGGCAGCACTTCCACACCAGGGAGCACCGACTGCCCCAGGGCCAGGGGTTATTCGGACAAGGGGTTTATACCATGTAGGATCAAGCTGGGATCTCAGTGTCGGGCTGCTGGGGGCAGCAAGTTGGGGTCACAGGTTACTGATGGCTCCCAGTGCGGGGTGGCTCTGATCCACCTCTCTCATGCCTGGTAAACCATTATAAAATGAGCCAGACTTTGATGGCAATGGGGACTTAAGGGCAAAGCAGAGCTGGGAGAGGAGAGTGTCCCATGCTCACACATCCAGCCCACAGCTCCTGGGAGTCCCAGCCATCCTGCAGCAAGATGGATGCCCTTCACCCATTCACGGGGAGGTTCTGGGGTCTTACTGAGGACACAATGCTGGTGCCAGTCCTGATGGGTGACAAGGACCCACGACCTAAAAAGGTTTCTCTCTCTGTGTTGAATGCCCCATCCCTGGAAGTGTTCAAGGCCAGGTTGGATGGGACTTGGAACAACAGGTCTAACGGAAGGTGTTCTTGCCCATGGCAGCAGGGTGGAACAAGATGATCCCTTTAAGGTCCCTTCAAATCCAAACCATTCCAGGATACAATGGGGGTGTGATGGAGACCTCCCCACCTCCAATATGGAGACATTGTCCACACACAGACGAACTCACACCACCCACCACAGCATCACATTTTCCTGCTCACCCCTATCACACCATCCCCTACATGGGAGGATGCTCCAAGGCCAGGCAGCAAATATCCTCTTTATCTGCCAGCAAAGGAAACACTTTTACTCCCTTGTAACACTTTCTTTTTGCAGTAACCACAATTTCCCAACATCGCTGCCTCTCTTCTACAAAGGCTATGGGGAAATTACAGAAAAAATGTATTATTTAAATATAGTAGGCAGCAGCTAAACACAAGGCACCGACCGGTCAGAAAGCCCTGGCATCACCAGCTGCTGCTCACCCTCCCAGAACACCAAGGGGCCGATGGTTTATAGAGCTACCCTGCAGGACCAACTCCAACCCCAACCTCAGCCAAGGGCATTCACCACAATTTAGTTGCAGGGCTAAGAGGGGTGTCCACTGCCAGGGCACCCAGGTGCTGTCCCCTGTCCACTCCTGCATGATGGATGGCAGCAAGTGGATGAGAACACTGCCACTGCGGGGGCGGGAGATAAAACCCAAGCCAGGAGGGATCTCTGGAGGTCACCCAGAGTTGCCCCAGAAGTGCAAACTTGCTTCCCTCTTGAAGCTCCTCCAGCTGGGCTCATTGCTCATTAGTAAATCTCTCGTTGGTCATCAACAGATCGGTGGCAGCAGGAAGATCCCAGTCCTAGGCAGCAGCTGGAAAAGCCATGGCATGAATGCCTGCCTGCAGCTCCCTCCCCAGGATCCATGCAAGGATGGTGTTGGGAGCTGGGGAGTGCTGGGGGCTGCTGAGCACCAACACTCAGCACTAAGCAAGCAGCAAATTACGGGAAAGCAGTGCCACTGATGACCCCTCCTCACCACTTCTGTGCCTTCCAGAGGTTAGTGGGGCAAAGACCCTCACCGAAGCCCTCCTCAAGCCTGTTAGGAAACAGAAGGCAACAGGGCTGTGGGATGGGACACTTCACACACGGGAGATTGCCCCACCAGCACTTTTATCGAGCACAAGAGCTCTCAGCAAGCTTATGGCACTGAGGCCATCGAGCTGTTTGCTCTTCCCAGATTTCCGGAGGAGGAAGGAGAAAGCAAAACTCGAGCCTGAAGGGTTTTGCAATTGTTTGGAAAAATCCCCAGATTCAGAGGTGAGATAGTGCTCAAGGGAGGCAAGGGAGTGCAGGGGCCTTTGGGGACATAAAGGACAGCCAAAAAAACCTGCCCTGTCAAAACCTGCCTGAGGTTCAGAAAACGCCCACGCCCTGCCCAAGCATCACCCAAGGGTACTAGAAAAATGCTGGAAAGCAGGAGAAGATAGTATCAGCCTGGAGGCAAACAATGCAGCAGCAGCAAACAAAGCGGGAAGGTATTTCCAAGCACAAACACACTTCCCGGAGAGCATGAAAAAGTCATCAGCGACAGGTCATGTTCAGGGAGAGGAAGCACCAAGGGTGTCATGGGGCAGGACAGGCCGTTCAAGGCAGCAATGCCTGCACCAGAAACCTCTTTCTCATCATCTCTAAGCTGTTCCCAGCACAGGGAGCTGCTTTGCTGGGCCCAGCAAGGGCAGGACTCAGCTGCTCTCCCATGGCGGCTCATCCCCTGGCTGCCTGCAGCTCAATCCTCCTCCTCCGATGAGTGTAACCCCAGCCCAGCTCCCTCCTGATTGCTGCATCCTCTTCCCAGTGCTCTGCAGGTCCAGGCATGCTGCCCAGCAGGACAAACCTGGCACCAGGCATCCCCAGATGAATTTTTTTACAGCCAGTTCCTTGGGAAAAATCCGACTGTTCATTTACTAATTTTAGCGCGGTAACTAATGGAGCTGAGTGCTACCTGGCACAAAGGGCACCAGGGGAGCCTTTGGCTGGTCGTGCCAGGGGAACTGGCTGCATGGCTCCAAGGGTGCAGCTCTGAATTTGGACTGAACTGGATGGTTTGGGAGACTGACCTCACTCCACAGGCTGTAAATCCCACTGCAGGAGGCTCCCAATGAACACGTTTGCTCATGCAAACCCCAGCCAGCATCCCAGCTTGTCAGGTGGGGCATTTTGCAGCCCTTGCTGCCTCCGAGAGCTCCGTGTGGTAAAGGCAGCATGGTTTATAACCTATATAATCCAGAAATCTGGTTTATAAACCCAGAACAGGATCCCGGCTGTTCACCTGTTACTTCACCAAGGGTCATGGGATGGTATAGGGAAACTACAGGAAAAAATATCCAGAGCTTGGCTTGGGCAGAGAACAGAGCCTGAAATCCCAGGGTCAACACACTTCTGCTGGGCACAGGACCTCCTTGCAAAGCTCCTGCCCTCGGGAACGCAGTGTCCAGTCTCCCCTCCCCCTCCCACTGCCCCGTGCCACCATGGCAGCACTGCGGGCTGGCGATCCCGTTACAGCCAGGTCCTGCCCAGGGAGCACAGCACACGCCTGAAATTTGAGTTTGCTCCATTCGTCATGTCTCCAGGCTGTTTGTTCCCAAACAAACTCCCTTCAGTCACCGCCTAAAAATCCCATGATGGCGACAACATGAGACGCTACTTCTTTGCTCCAATAAAAATGAAAAGGGGGATAAGGGGGAGGTTTGTTTGGTGCAGGGAAAAGTCTCAAAGTGATCCCCTCTCCCCTGGCAGGCCAGCAAGTTCAGTGTCGGGCACACGGAGCTGATTTTCCCCCTCCTGCTGCCCCATCTCTCTGCTCCGGCTCTGACTCCACAATCCCCCAGCCAGCCTGGGTTCCTGCCTCCCTTCCCTGCACTCCTCTATTGCTGCAAGACGGAGATGCTCAGCTACTGCCAAGCTCTGCTGGGTCTCGCGTTCCTAAAGAGGAAAACAAGCCTGTCCCCATCCTGAGAAGGATGCTTCGAGAGCATCACACCCACAGGAGATACGCTGGGAGGGTCCCCTGTCTCCCCTGTCTCCTCCACTTCCCAGCCCGACTCAGGCTTGAGGACACACAAAAAGATAGGGTGCCTCGCTTCCCATTCGGCCTCCTGCCTTCCTCCCACCTGAAGGAAATTGCTCAGCATGAATTTCCGTATTGCTCTCTGGTGACAAAGCTGCTGGCGGACGGGTGAGATGAGGGGCCGGTGAGGGGCTGCAGGGGCTGGTGGCCCCCCGCCCCCAGCTTCACCTCCCCAAGTTCCAGGTGCCGCAGCAAGCAGGAACACTGCAAAGGTCCCGAGGGCTGGGGAGCCGGTGCGCTCCGCTCCTGGTTGCCCGCGTGGAAGCGGGATGCCGGTGGGGAACACGCTGCCTGGCTCAGCCCCGACCACACGGGGATGGACGCCTGCCGTCATCCTGCTTCCCCCTGTCTGGGTTCCTGCCTGCTCTGAGCAAACACATCCTCTTCCTCCCCGCCGACTCACTCCGGCCGGCCGAGGCTGGCATGTCCCGCGGGGGCTCACCAATCCCGCCGTGACTCACACCGGGAGCGCTGCCCGGGACACAACCGTTCGATCCCTCGCCCCCCGGTCCCCTCTGGCCGGTAATCCCGTCCCCGCACGGTGCTTTCCCCGCCGCCCGCCGTTCCTGCTCACCGGCAGCGGGGCCCCGACCAGGCGGTGCAGCGCGGGCAGCTGCGCCCCCAGGGCCAGCGCCTCCTCCACGGCGTAAACCGGGGCTCGTCGGGGCTCCGGGAAGCTGCCGAAGGCGAAGGGATCCGCGTCCTCCAGGTACTGCACCCGGCATGGCACCGTCGCCTCCGCCGCCTCCGCCACCGCCATGGCCCCGCCGCCCCGGCCGCGCGCGACGCCGCACCCGGGGCGGACACGGCCCCGGCCCGGCCCCTCCGCCCCTCCCCGTCCCGGGAGAGGCCGCTCGGTGCTCGGCGCGCCCTCCCGCGGGCGTCCGGAAAGAATGCTCCAGGCTTCGGGATGCTCCAGGCTCTGGGGGGCTCCACTGGGACGCTCTGGCATCAGGGATGCTCCAAGCCTCGGAGGGATGCTCCGGGTTCTGGGGACCTCTATCAGGATACCCTGGCGTCGGGGATATCCAGAACCCAGGTTGCTCTGGCGTCAGGGGTGCTCCAGGCCCTGTGGGGCACCACTAGGATGCTCCAGGATGCTCCAGGCCCCGTGAGGCTCCAGGCTGCTCCGGGGGGCCAGGGTCTGATCACCCCAGGTGAACTGGAGCACGGATGGGCAGCTGGACTCCATCTCCCCATCCTGGGGCAGGGGGAAAGCAGCACAGGATGAGCTTCCTGGATCCAGGGGTGTTGTGGGGCTGCCCTGGAAATGGGACATGCTGAGCTCAAACTGCAAAGCAAAGCTTGTGTAAAACCCATTTTACTTTCTCTTTGACAATGACAATGTTGGATGTTGGACAATGACAATTGTTGTCGGACAATGACAATGATCAGATGTGGTGGAGCAGTGGGCAGGGAGCTTTCCCCTTGCTCCTTCCTCCAGCCTGCGTTCCCCAGCCGTTGGCTTCTGCTGGCAAACATTTGTAGTACATTTGTACCCAGGCAGAGAGATGGGAAAAGGCGATGCCACCGAGGCTACCAGGGAAGTGTCCTATGGCCCATTCCTACCTGGCCAGTGGGCTCAGCCTGGCACTCAGCATCCGAGAGTGCCCATGCCATAGGCACTACCAGCCAGAGGTCTTGCTCTGGTTAAGGTGTCCTGTCCTGTCCTCCAGACCAGAGCTGGCTCTCCATGGAGCACTCTGCCAGTGTCTCTTCTTGCCCCCTGGCGAGCATCCCCTCTCCCTGGGCTGCTTGGGCATAGCTTGCTGCCCACCCAGGGCATGGGGTCCTGGATCTCCTGGATTGGGAGCCTCAGGGATGGGGTGTGGGAGATGGGGCACCTCCCAGAGCATGGGGGATGGCCTAATCAGCAAGCAGGAGGTTTTAGGAGTATCTGAGAGGGGCTGAGGAGATAAAGGGGAGACAGAAATCTTGGGGATCCCCCTGGGGTGCTCCCAGGCTGGTGCTCAGGCAGCACCTGGGGCAGGGGTGGATGGTTTCAGCTGGGAAGGGGCTGGCTGGGAGGGGGATTGAGTGTGGGGGAAGACCGGGAATTTGGTGGGTGCGTGAGGACTAAGCCAGGGTGGGGGGACTCAGACCATC
>NW_024581093.1:6102800-6171881 GCF_017639235.1 Corvus kubaryi | reverse complement strand
GGTTGCCCCTGGGGCTTTTCGGGGGGGGGCGGGGGGGGGGGGGGGGCGGGTGCGGGGGGGGGGGGGGAGGGGCGGGCGGGGCTCGTGGCGTGGGGAGCGGGGGCCGTCCCGGCGCATCCCCACGTGCGCGTGACGCGGGCGGGGGCCGGGACCGCGACCGCGGCGGAGCGGAGCGGCGGGAGCGGCGGGGCCATGCAGCCCCCGGCGGCCTCCCCCGGCCCCGCCGCCCCGGCGGGAGCCGAGCTGCTGCGGTGGCAGTGGCGGGAGGTGCAGGCGCCCTGCCTGGTGGCCGCTTGGATCCTGGTAGCCAGCCTGGCCAAGATCGGTGAGTGTCCCCGTGTCCCCACCCGCTCCGGTCCCCCGGGAGCAGCCGTGCCCATCCCCGGGCAGGCAGGGGGGATGCGGCATTCCCGGCGGGCGCGGGGCAGCCGGGACGAGGAGTGTCACCGCAAGCCGGGACGCGGGTCATGGGGACAAATCCGGCTGGTCACCACCCTCAGCTGGGCTGCGGAGGTCGGGGATCACCCCACATCTTCCGTGCCCTGGCGTGGGGTGATGTGCGGCGACGGGGTGAAGGTACCACCCGAAGGAAAAGGTGGGGGCCTGGGCTGTATTTCCTGCGAGGGATGGATGGATGGATAGATGGGTGGGCACAGAGAAGGGATGGGTCATGAGAAGAGAAGCCCCAAAGGATGTCCCGTGTTCCCAAAGGCTGGCACAGCACCTGCCATTGGCAGGTCTAGAAGCCATTGTTCCCCACCACAGCCCCGGGGAAAGGCTCGGTGGTGCCAGTGCCAGGCAGGATGTGCCCCCAGCAGCCTGGGGATGGCAGGTGCCTGCAGTCTCCTCTGGTGGGTCACTCCAGATTGGGTTGGCCTCGGACTCTTGTGCTCCCCAGCACAGGACCACGCAGCTGGAGGAGGCTCTGCTGTGAGAGGCTGCGTGGGAAGGCACAATGAGGATGTGTGTGAGCTGCGCAGGGCTGGGCTCCCCAGCAGCTCCTGGGGCGCTGGGGAGGGGACACCCGTGTGTGGGTGCCAAGCAGGGGTACCCAGAGGGCTGTTCCCCCACAGTGCCCCTGCCTGCTGTGCTGGACCCAGGGGATGAGATCATGACCTTGAGCCAGGTTTTCTCCTCAGGCACCCCACTGTGGGCACAGCCCCTGTGGTGGGGGCACAGACACCCTCTTAGTTTTGAGTCAGATCAAGAAATGTGGGTTCAGAGTTAGGCAGCAGAATCTCTGAGCAGCCAGGGACCTGCAGCAGCACTCATTACACCGGGGACAGCTACAGCTGTGACCACCAGCTGGCCTCTGTCCCAAGCATGATTGTGGATCTTCCGTTCCTCTCCTTCCTCACCTTCTCGCAACAGAGACCTAGAGCCTCGCGAGGAATGAATTAAAAGGTATCATGAGCTTAAAAATACAACACTCTGCTGTAGCTGTGCCACCTCCAGCTGCCGAGTGCGTCCCTCCTACCTGCAGAAGATCAGAGAGAAAATTCCCTTCCCTAGCTGTTATTTTCTTCTCTGCAACCTCTCCCTGGAGCTGCTCCCTGTGCAGGTTTCCACTGACACGCTCCCCTCAGCCACCCTGGATTTTGTGCGGGTGGCTGCAGTTGGGCCTGAGCTGGGATCATTCCCAAGCCCCCAGATCCGCCACATTCTTCCAGGCCTGAGGCAAACTGATGGCCCCTCTCCTTCTCTGTGTGTGAGGATAGATGGGTGGGCACAGATGTGAACCCTGATGGCAGATAGCTTCGAGCTGCCGGGCTTAGTGTATCCGAAGGGTCCAATGGATACTCAAAGCCTGGAGCCAATAGTGACACCCAGACCTGGAGGCACGGCTGCAGGCAGTGCCCTGCCATGGGTGTCCCCAGAGATGGCACGTTCGGTCCCCAGGCTGCATGGGAGTCCACAGAGGAGATGAACCAGGGGTGGAGGATTTTGGGGAGCAGAGAGGGCAGCGCCAGCTGTGGCAACCGTGGACGCTGGGTGTAGGCTGGTGCAGAGGATCCGTTGTGGTTGTGGCTCTGGGCTGACAGCTCACACCCCTGTGACTGCAGGGGAGGAAGCGGCCCCACGCCCGGGTGATGGGGAAATGACACTGTGGGCTCTGTTCTCAGAAGCAGTCACGATGCTGGGGTGACCCAAGCCAGCAAACACCCGGGGCAGGGAAAAGCTGGCTTGGGTGTTGCCTTCCTGCACAGCAAGGCATCATCCGGGCTTTGCTGCCTTTTCCATCCACAGTCAGAGCACAGGATGTGGGGAACACAGAGGTGATGAGCATTGCCCCAAACATTCTCCTTACACATAGCTGCCCCACGGGCAGGAGTTTGCCAGCAGACAGATGTTTTCTATGCAGCAGCAATGCCATGGGTTGCAACCATCTCTTCTCACACCATCACCTCTGTCCCCAGCTGCTCATGTCCTGGTTTAGGTGTTTTGCCATTTCCCAAGCTCTGGAGGAGCAGAGCAGGTTTTGGCCCTGAGTTCTTTTAATGGCAAATCCTTTATTATGGATGCCTGAGTATGGATTATGTCTCCGAAGTTAATTCACATGTGGCTAAGTTACTGTTGCTGTGGGAACCTTTAGTGCTGAAATCCTTGCCTAGCTTGTATAAAATTAGAGCTCGTTCCTCCTGTCCCCACTGGCTGCTCTCTGTGACACAGGAGAGCTCGTGTGCTGCCATTTCCTGGGGAGGGTGGCAGCTTTCCACAACAGCCAGGAGATTTTTGGACAAGCATGATCTTTCCCACTGATGGTTCTCTTTTGCTTTCCCAAGTTTCTGGCTTGCTGGAAGCAATTATAGAACCATAGAATGGTTTGAGTTGGAAGGGACCTTAGAGATTATCCTTTTCCAACTACCTTTCCATGGGCAGGGACACCTTCCACTAGATCAGGTTGCTCAAAGCCCCATCCAACCTGGCCTTGAACATTTCCATGATGGATGACAGCCAGGATCCATGTCCCCACAGCATCCCTGCATGCTCTCCTGGGTCTCTCCAGCCAGCCAGGACATAGCTCCACGGCATGGGGAATGCAGATGGGTTGCCAAAGCAGAGAGCAGGGATCTTGGCAATGTTCCTGAGAATGCAGAAAGGGGCTGGACGCCTCGTTCCCTTCTTGAAAACTTCAGAGCTTTGTTCCCGTGGGTGGGAAGCGGCTTCGCAGCCTGCTGCAGGCGCTGAGTGAGCACCATTCGTCCACTGGTGAAGGCAGCTTGTGTGGGGTGAACAATGCTCTGCAATGATTTGTGCAGTCATTTAGCAGGAATTTGGCCTGGATGAAGCCCAGCCAGCATTTCCTCAGGCTGTGGGGCTGCTTGGAGGGCTGTAGTGTCCATAGCACCACAGTCTCCAGGGATGTATTGCAGCCCATAGCAGTGAGCAGAGGTGGCTGGGGCTTCAGGGGGGAATGCCCCAGGCTCTGTAGCTGGGATATTCAGTGGCAGAGCTATGGCAGAGGCTTGGCCTGGGTGCTCTCTCCTATTGATGTGGTTGGTGGTGGAGCTGCAGGTCACGCTGCCCCTGGGCTCACTGCTCTGCCCCTGCCAGCTGCAGCAGTGCTCCTGCTGTATTATGGCAGGGAGCCAGTGCCGGGGCATAGATGGGGCTCACCATGCCAGGGAGCAACCTCTTGAGGTCCTCAACTAAAGGAAAAGTGGCCCTTAGCCTGCACATTGGGTGGTGGGCTCAAAGATGTTGTCTCTTGTTGTGAACCAGATCTTTAACATTGAATTATCTCCTCTAATTCAGAGCTCAGCTGTGGTGAAGGAAAGAAAATCACCTAAGAGGTGCTGGGAAAGGAGAAAGGAAGAACACCGGGAGGCCACAACCTCATTTCCCCAGGTGTCCACATCTCAGGGACACTGGGACCTGTCCCAGAAGGATAGAGCAGGACCAGGAAAACGACAAGGACATAGAGACAGGGAAACCTACTGATGAAGTACTGCCTGTTCCTGGGCTCCTCTCCAGGTCTATGCCACTGGAGACAGCACCCTGGGCTAGGCAGACCTTACGCTCTGTGCATGGGGGTTCTGAAGGAGGGAAGCAGCAGAGTGACCTAGGGTTGGTGCACAACCATAGCACAATTTTCCTTCTGGAGGGGTAGCTTGGCACAAGCAATGGGCACCTTTAGTCCAGCTAAAGGATTTTAGGGACTGGGTTTTGGGGTTGGCAGCAGGGCTGGGCTTGCAGCCAAGTGATGGCTCAGAGCCTACCTTGATGTCCCTTGTACCTGCTGGGTGCACAAGGACAGAGGTGGCTCTCGAAGTGCCTGGAGGAACCCATTCCCCAGGAGATTTTTTCATCTGATGGCCAAGTCATGAGACAGAGCTGGGCTGGATGTCACAAGTGATGGCAGAACCCAATGATGGGGAGACAAAACCACTGTGACCCTCAACAGCTTTTCCCCAGGCAATGCCCTTTTGTGGGGACAGCAAAAATACAGCACCTTGTGCTGGTGAGGAGAAACCCCCAGCGATGTGGGGTTGCCTGCCTGGAAGCTGGACTGATTTGGGATTACACAGGACACCCTGCCATGGGGGACAAGGGTGCCTGGAGGAACGAATCCCATGTGCTGGCTGGCGTGGCATCCTGCTGGGCTGTGCCTGAGCACAGGCTCACTGCCACGTTACTGATGGATGAATACCAGGGCATCCTCTGCTTGCTTTAGAAAATACATCCTGTTCCATGGCAGCTTAAGATTTGGCCCAAGCCTTGCATGGAATAAACTGATTATTCCAAGCATCTCTGAATCTGCAGCTCCCGAGTGCCTGTGTTTTTGCATGCAGGTAGATTAGCTGGTGCTGAGGGAGGTTGTGCTCTGGCATGGCTTGTGCTGCGGTGGTTTTCATGCTGCCCTGGCTGCTGGCTCAGACGGATGCAAACAAGGTCACCCTGTCACCACGGCTGAGCATCCTTGTCTCCGAGTGGGGTATGGTGCTGGTGCACCAGGATTTCTTCACTTGAACAGCAGCCAGCAGTGCTCGTGACACTGGGAACGTGCTCGCTGCCTGCTTTAAACCTTTAAGTGCAGATACCAGAAGCCAAGAAAAGTAAAATGCCTGGCTGATTGGCTTATTAGACAGTTGCTGAGGAGGAGAGGGAAATCCTAAAGAGTTAGGGACCTGAAATCCTGACCTGGGAGGTAGCTTGGAAGGTCTTCTCTGCACACATGGCCACAGAACAGCCTTTCCATAGGTGCTTCCTTGTTCTCCTCCCATCCATCATGCATTACCCAACCCTTCTGTGAAGCCTGTGGATTTGGAATGCTCTCTCCACATGATTGTTTGGCTGATGCTCTCATTCTTTGTTTTCTTCTAGTTTTCCACCTGTCAAGGAAGGTGACATCCATTGTCCCGGAGAGCTGCCTCCTCATCCTGCTGGGGCTGGGCCTGGGGGGCATCGTGTTGGCCGTGGCGAAGAAGGCTGAGTACCAACTGGAGCCCAACATGTTCTTCCTCTTCCTTCTGCCCCCCATCGTCCTGGACTCGGGGTACTTCATGCCCAGCCGGCTGTTCTTTGACAACATCGGTGCCATCCTCACCTACGCTGTGGTGGGCACACTCTGGAACTCCTTCGCCACCGGCACCGCGCTCTGGGGGCTGCACCGGGCCGGGCTCATGGGTGGGTGTACAGGGCTGCCCAGCTTGGACCACATTCCGAAAAAATAGGCTGGAGGTGCAAAGCACCCCCAATTTCATAGCCCACTGCCTCTCCCTGCTGTGGATTCCTAGGACTTACAGCACGAGTAGGGTCCTGACATCCTGAGAATGGTGCTCTGGCAGGACGGTCAAGCGTGCAGGACAGACAGGCCCTGCTTGGCACTGGGCTGACTCATGTCTTTGCTATTTTTGTCTGCCGACCTTGGCTAGCATTGCTGGCTCACTGCCAGTGTTCCCTGTCCTTGGCTGGAGCCACTGGCCCTGGCTGGCCTGGGCTGTGTTTTGAGCTCTCCTGAGCCCTGAGGAATCACTTGATGCCTGGACCCGAGGTGGGGCTGCTGAGCTGCCTTTGGTGGTACCTGCTGGAGGAGCAGTGATGCACCTGGGTGCCAATGGGGACACCCCTCATGCTCCTCTCATGTTGCAGCAAGAATTCCCTAAGCCCTGCTTTTTCAGGGTCTGGGAATTCTTTTGGGCTCATCCCGCTGCACTCCCTGTTGAGATACTGCAGCCAAGTCCCTGGGATCAGATGAGGGACAGGCTTGTTTCTGCCTGGTGAGAGGGGCTCTGGGATGGCTGGTTTGCCTGACCCTGGTCCTTCTGTCCTGACAGATCCAGGTGTTGAAGCTGGGCTGATGGATTTCCTGCTCTTTGGCAGCCTGATTTCAGCTGTGGACCCTGTGGCAGTCCTGGCTGTCTTCGAAGAGGTCCATGTTAATGAGACCCTTTTCATCATTGTGTTTGGCGAGTCTCTCCTGAATGATGCTGTCACCGTGGTGAGTTGCAACTTGGGGACTCTAATGTTGAGCCCAACATGGTCCAAGGTGCTGGACTCCCCCAGGATGGGCAGAGGATGCAGGTGACATCCCCAAGCTGGGGGCAGACCCATGGCATGCTCTCTTGGCCTTTCCTCTCTCCTGGCCCTGGGAGACTTTGCCTGCTGAAATGAGCTGTTACCTGACAGGTTTGGGGCAGGAAATGCCTCTTCCACAGGACTCATCCTCCCCCTCTCAAGGCAGGGCAATGTCCTGTATTTCTCAAGGGATTTGCCTTGCCTACAGGTGCTGTACAAGGTCTTCAACTCTTTTGTGGAGCTGGGCCCAGCGCACATCCACGCCACAGACTACGTGAAGGGGGTAGGTGAGTAATTGCCACACCAGCCCCTCCATCTCTTCCTCTGTTGTGGAAGTGGAGGGGGGCAAGCACAGGAGCTGTTGTCCTGTGAGGTGGGCACCGAGCACCAGAGCTGTATCATCTCCATGCATCACACGCCAGCCATCAGCATAGAATTGCAGAATTGTTTGGGCTGGAAGGGACCTTAAAGACCATCTTCTTCCAACCCCCCTGCCATGAGCAGGGACACCTTCCCCTAGACCAGGTTTTTCAGAGCCCCATCCAACCTGGCCTTGAACACTTCCATGATGGATGACAGCCACAGCTTCACTGGCCAATCTGTGCCAGTGCCTCATCACCCTCACAGGGAAGAATTTCTTCCTAATACCCAATCTAATCCTGCCCTCTGTCAGTTTGAAGCCATTCCCCCTTGTCCTGTCACTCCATGCCCATGTGAAAGGTCCCTCTCCAGCTCTTTCAGAGTACCCTTTAGGTACTGGAAGAGCTTCTGAGGTCTCCCCAGGGTCTTCTCCAGGCTGAACAACCCCAACTCTATTAGCCTGTCCCCATAGCAGAGGTGTTCCAGGGGATGCTTTGGGATCATCCAAGGCTCCATGCTCCATTAGATGCTTTGGTGGGGACCTGGGTGGGAACATGGCGTTTGGCCAGCCCAGCGTGGTGTGGCTGTGGGGCACAGGAGCTGGGCCCACTTGCTTATGGTGCAAATGAGTCTTCTCCTCCCACCAGCCTCCTTCTTCCTGGTGAGCCTGGGGGGCACAGCCGTGGGGCTGCTCTTCGCCTTCCTGCTGGCCCTGATCACGCGGTTCACCAAGCGCGTGCGCATCATTGAGCCACTCTTTGTCTTCCTCCTGGCCTACGTCGCGTACCTTGCTGCCGAGATGGTCTCGCTCTCTGCCATCCTGGCGTGAGTACTGGGGTGTCCCCCAGGGGAGCCCAGGAAATTGGGGTTGCAGTGCTGAGCAGCGAGAGGCAGTGAGTAGACCCACTCCTCATCCCGCTGTAGGGCCATGCCAGCTCCTTCTGCCCCTCTGCAGAGTCACCTTCTGTGGGATCTGCTGCAAGAAGTACGTGGAAGCCAACATCTCCCAGAAATCCCGCACCACTGTCAAGTACACCATGAAGACACTGGCCAGCAGCTCAGAGACCATCATCTTCATGTTTCTGGGCATCTCAGCTGTGGACACCTCCAAGTGGACATGGGACACGGCACTGGTGCTGGGCACCCTGTTCTTTATCCTGCTCTTCAGAGCTGTGGGTCAGTCTGTCCCACTGTGTATGTGGCCGGTAGCACACAGCCCTTTTCATGCCAAAAAGGGATATTCCCCAAGAAAGGTTGGGGCACAAGGCCAGCCATGGATCCTGGCTGGGATTTTGTGCTGTCTCCTGGAGCAGGCAGGGTTGTTCCAGCATTCCAGGCTCTCCTTCTCCTTCTTACCCAGGTGTTGTCCTCCAGACCTACGTGCTCAACCGCTTCCGTCTGATCCCCCTGGACAAGATCGACCAGGTGGTCATGTCATATGGTGGGCTCCGTGGGGCCGTGGCCTTTGCCCTGGTCATCCTGCTGGACAGGGAAAAGGTGAAAGCCAAGGACTACTTTGTGGCAACGACCATCGTGGTGGTGTTCTTCACTGTCATTGTGCAGGTGAGGATGGGCACTGTGCCCTCCTCCAGCACTGCTTTCTTGCCCCAGAACTGGCCTGGGGACACGTGCTTTGGGAAGATATCTTTTTTCAAGTGACCTTTGTTCCTCGGTGCTTTCTGGCACCCCATCCATCAGCAGGTGTGCAGGACTGCTATGGGGACTGTTGCTAGGGTGGGGCCATGGCCCACATTCTTTTCCCACTGGCCTTTTTTTCTGGGACTGGCTCCAGGAGCTCCACGAGTGTGTGCCTGACCGGGCTGTTCTCTTTACAAAGCTGCTGATGGGCAGGCATTCAGCGCCCTGGGAAGGGAAGCCACAGGGAGGATGAATATGAATCTAGGGGAAGGAGGACTGGGGGTGTGCACCACGGCACAGGGGTCGGGTTGGTAGGGGCATGTGTGGCTGGCACAGCCACTGTCCCGTCACTTCGTGCTGCTTCTGCTCCCCATGCCCCAGCCATGCACCCTCTCGCCCTCCCAGTCTTTCCCTTGCCTTCTCCTGCCATTCTAGGGCCTCACCATCAAACCCCTGGTGACCTGGCTGAAGGTGAAGCGCAGTGACCACCACAAACCCACGCTGAACGAGGAGCTGCATGAGCACGTAGGTGATAGTGCCAGAGGCTGCCCAGCTCCCCACACATGTGGGGCTGGGCGAGGGCCATGTATGACCTCGGCACCCCCGGGTCACCCGCAGCCTTGCCACCACTCACCCTCTTCCCCTCACTCAAGGCCTTTGACCACATCCTGGCAGCGGTGGAGGACATCGTAGGGCACCATGGCTACCACTACTGGCGAGACAAGTGAGTGTCTCAGACAGGATCCTCTGCTGACTGCTGGGTGAATGGGAGACACGTGCCAGCCACAGGGACATTGCAGGGTTCTCACAGGAGGACCAGGAAGTCTGCATGTCTGTCCATCAGTCTGGATAGGTACCATCTGGCTGCTGTTGTGCAGCAGATGAAGATCACAAAAGCATCCCAGAGAGAGGTCAGGGAGGTGTGGTTGGGGATGCTGTGGAGCTGGCATTGCTTGCCAGGGTCAGAACTTGGGGTGTCCATGTTGGTGGCAATGGCCCTCTGCCTCCTCACGGATGGAGCTGTGCTGGGCACTGAGAAGGGAGCAGCCCTGTTCCTGCCTGGGCAGTGTTTATCTGCAGCACGGTGACAGGAAAAGGATGCAAAAAGCCTGTTTCCTGCAGGGGAAGTGCTCCAGCAGGGTGGCCTCAGTCCTACTCCCACTGCCTCCCGCAGACCCGCTGGTGTCTGGCTTCCCCTTGGGCAGGCTGAAGGGTCACTGTGTCCCCTCCCCTCCTGCTCTCCCTGGTGCACAGCCAGGTCCTGCATGCCCAGCCTCTCTTCACCATACTTTGGACACTTTGGACACTCAGCCTTGTGTGGGTGGATATCCCTGGCTGTGGTACTCCATGGGAGCTAAACTGCTTGTGTCTTCATCTCATGGCAGGTGGGAGCAGTTTGACAAGAAATATCTGAGCCAGCTCCTGATGCGGAAATCTGCCTACAGGCTGCGGGATGAGATCTGGGATGTTTACTACAAGCTGAACATCCGTGATGCTATCAGCTTTGTCGATCAGGTACAGGCAGTAGTGGTGTCCAGGCAGCAGGATGGCCCTGGCAGGAGAGGTTCCCCTCATGTATGACTACATGTGCACCCTCTGGCCAGGCAGTGAGCACTTCCCCAGCCCAGCTGGGTCCTTGCTCTCCTGATGCCAGCCTTGTCTTCCCACCTCCCAGGGTGGCCACGTGCACTCGGCTGCCAAGCTGGCACTGCCTTCCATGCCCAGCCGCACATCCATGTCAGAGTCGTCAGTCACAAACCTCCTGTGAGTACGAGCATCCCTATGAGCCCCTGGACAGACCTCGCTGGACCTCACAGCCACCCTCTTCCCTGGGGGCTGGCACAATATTGCCATGGAGCCCAACCCCTCCATCTCCATCTCCATCTCCATCTCCATCTCCATCTCCCCGCAGGAGGGAGAGTGGGAGTGGCGCGTGCCTGGACCTGCAGGTGATCGACACGGTGCGGAGCCGCCGGGACAAGGAGGACGCTGCCATGCACCACGTGCTGCGAGGGAGCCTCTACAAGCCCCGCCGGAGGGTGAGCACTCTCAGGCCACGGTGTGCAGCTGACCCCAAGGGGAGCAGCACCTGCAAGAGAAGCAGGGATGGATGATGCTCTGTGGGGCCAGCTGCTCACCCTGTGTCTCTTTGCCTCTCCCTCGGCCAGTACAAGGCCAGCTACAGCCGTCACTTCATCTCTCCAGATAAACAAGAGCGCCAAGATAAAGAAATCTTCCGGCAGAACATGAAGAGGCGTCTGGAGACCTTCAAGTCCACAAAGCACAATGTCTGCTCCTCCAAGAGCAAGGCCAGGCTGAAGGAAAAAGGCAGGAAAAAGGCAAGTCCTCCCCAAGCTACTGTTCTTCTCCTAGCTCTGAGATTTGGCCTCCCCCAGGATGCAGTAAGAGAGGTCCTTTTGGGGTGTAGGTGAGGTGCTGCAGGGCATCAGCACCTCCCGAGCCAGAGGGGAAAGCAGCTCATCTCTTCTCAGTCCTGTTGATGCTGCATGTGAGCATTGTGTGTCCATGTATCCCCAGCATGCCATCAGTGCTGTGGGGTGGCTCTTCACTGAGCAAAGCCCTGAAGGAGCCCCAGATTCGTTTTCCAAGAGCACTCAGCATAAAGCAGCCTCAATGTTGGTGCAGATCCAGGCTCAGAAGCGTGGCACTACATCTTGGATTGAGCCTTAGGTGTCTTCTTTTGTTTGGAGGCTTTTGAAGCCATTGCAGCTGAGCACTTCATTGTGGGGCCATGAAGATGCAAAGCCTAAGGACTAGGAACCATCTGCCATGTAGCCAGGGTGGGAATCTGTAAGCCCAATGTTGGCTGGCTCACAGGACCACCTGTTGCATTTGGGGCAGTACACAGGGCAGGTCCCAGCCGTTCCTCTTCTTTCACAGAAGAACATCTCTCTGACCAAAGAGGCACCCAATGGGAAGACACACAGAAATGTCCCCTGGCAGGATGCAGGTAAGGCCAGTGGTAGGTGAGGATGGCAGGTCCTGGCAAGGGGACCTGGTGGGATGGGATGGGATGGGCGCACGTGCTGTGCCTGCCCACTGCCAACTTGGTGGGACGACAACACCAGGGTTGTGCTAGCACCAAACCAACCCCCTTCATCTGCCTGCAGCTCCTGTCCTGGTGATGGTCAGCTCAGAGGAGGAGGAGAGCGATAGCTCAGAGACAGAGAAGGAGGATGATGAGGGGATTGTGTTCGTCGCTCGAGCCACTGATGAGGTCCTGCAGGGAAAGACAACTCCTGGTAGGCACCAGTGCTCCATGCCAGGGCAGCTGCCATTGCATAGCTTGTCCTTCCCCTGCCTGTGGAGCAAAGTTGCCTTGGCCTGGGCAAAACCAAAGTCAGCAGAGCATGAATGGGAGAATCGCTGTGCTCTGGAGGCATGGCAGAACCTCCTGGTGTCCTGCATCCCTGGGCCAGCACATGGTGTGATTCTTGGGGTTGTCCTGCACAGGGCAAGGAGTTGGGCTCCATAATCCTTGTGGGTCCCTTCCAACTCAGGATATTCTAGGATTCTATGGCCATTTAGTAGTGGTTGGTTCTGCAATGTTTGCAGGGTCCAAGGAGAGACTGAGAGCTGTGCAAGCTCCCTCTCACTGTCCCTCCATCTGCATCTCCAGGCAGCCTGGATGTCTGCCCCAGCCCCTGCATCATCCCTCCATCACCAACCTTGGCAGAGAAGGAGCTGCCATGGAAAGGAGACCAGGCTGATCTGGCTGTTTATGTCTCCTCGGAGACCACCAAAATCGTGCCAGTGGATATGCAGAAGGCGTGGAACCAAAGCATCTCCTCCCTGGAGAGCATCGCTTCCCCCCCAGGCATCGAGAGTGGGCCTCAGCACAGGAGACTCGCATGCCCTGTGCTGGAGGAGCAACCCCAGTCTGCAAGCCCGGCGATTCCAGAGCAGAGCTCTTGCTTCCAGTTCCCCAGCCATGTCTCCAAGAGCGGCCAGTCACAGAGTGACAGCAGCCCGGATGGTCCTGAGCAGCAGGAGCTGCAGCCTTTGATGGCCAAAGAGGAGCAGGGCAGGATGCCACCCACTGCAGAGACCAGGTGGCTGATGTTCAACAGAGCAAGCCACCTCTGAGGCACCCTGTGGATTGGGAAGGGGCTGAGAGCTGCAGACAGGCTGACCTGCTAACCTCTCTGTCTTGCATTGTAAAGCTTGTGTGTGTCTCCATAAACTCCAGGAGTGGCAGGAGAACCCAGCACTCCTCCTGGAGCTGTACTCCAGGGTGCGCTTTGCCCACGCACCTACCGATGCAAACCTGGTCAATAATTGGTCTTTGTGCTGCGACAGCAGGTACCAGCCCCTGTCCACCCAGGGAGGCATAGGTCCCAAATCTCATTCCTCCTTTCTGGTCCCTACAGATCTCTGCAGCTGGGAGGTTAGAGATACTTCTCGCAGGGCTGAGATTCCAAAGACTCGATCCTGTCATGGCTGTGCTGCCCTGAGGTGGTGGCTGCTGGCAAATGAGCTGTGGCTGCTCACAGGTGTAGAGTATGAGCTGATCTCCAGCCTGGCTGTGAGTAGGAGACCTCTGGCTGGGAGCAGTGCAGGTGCACAAGAGCCCGCCCACACCCAGTGACTGAGCCATTGACTTCAAGGTGGCCACGGTGCTGGTTCCTCACAGCACGCATGGAGCTCAGCCAGGAGCTCAGAGATAGGCTCCTTGCCACGACAGCTCTGTGTTCCCTGGGTTATGGAGGCACCACAGAGACAAGGCCATGAGTTTCTCAGGACTGGGAGCAGCGCTCCTGGGGTTTGGCTCCACCAGGAGCTGGACTAGTGAACCTGTATGCGCAGGGACTTCTCTAACAGCCAAACTGCTGTGCCAGCCTCATGCCTGTCACCTGGATGTGTTCCCAACAGCTGCAGTGTTCAGCTTTCTGGCTTTACTAGGAGGCAGCTGCCCTGCACAGCATCCTTGGTGTTCATTCTGCCCACGTCCCAGTCCCTTCAGCTGCCTGGGGTGCATCACCTGGGAGGACTGGTCATGGTGCAGGGCGTGGAGCAGGCAGCAGGTATGAATGTACATCAGGAACAGGGGTGATGGGTGTGAGCAGAGTGCATCTTCAAAGGTCTGTCCCCAACACCTGCATCCTAGCCACCCCTGCTCCCTCTTCAGAGGGTGGTGGGACCCGGTGGCCCACATGATGAATTATTTCTGGTGTGACTCCAACGGCCAAGAACTGCTCCCCAAGAACTGCTCAGCACACAGAAGAGCACAATGGCTGGGCACCAGCAGACCAGGAGGGTTGGGGGTGCTCCTCTTTAGGAAAAATGGGGACTTGGACTCTTAATGGTCCAAAGCAGATAAAAATCTGCCTGTTCCAGCTCTATGGGTGTGCTGAGACAGCAGGTGCCAAGGGGACACTTGGATGCACTGGGTGGGTGGGTGAGCCCAATGTGGAGCAGGTGAGCTGGTGGGACCACCAGCACTGTCAGCAGGGCTCAGCAGAGGCCCTTCAGCTCTGTACCTGTTCCACCAGATGAGCATGAGGTTTTTAAAAGGTTTTTATATAGTTTTGCATTTCTGGTATGACTTATTCTAGTTTCGATTTCTGATATTGGGCCATACTAAATCTCTAGTTGGGTCAGTGTTTTCTGTAGCCATGGGCACCACAAATGACTCAAGACTTAATATATTATTTGCAAGGATATTGTTATAATGTGAAAATATATGCAGAGTATTTTGTAATGTTCAATAAACTGGAGTTGGAGCAGATGTTGTGTTCTGGTCTGTCTGCTGTCTGCCAACCTCTGCCCATCCTGGTTCGGTTCTCCTTTGCAGGTACCATGTCCCTGTGCCTTTCCATTTTTCTCCACCCGAGGCCCCAAGCCCCCTCTCAGCCTTGATGTGCCTAAATGAATTTCCTGGTTTCCATAAAGTTTGTGGAAAATGCGAAATTCTTTCCAAAGAGATGCTTGCCTGCAGCCATCATTAGGCTGTGCAGAGGGAGCAGCCGGCAAGAGGCTGGGCCCTTCTGCCCAGAGCTGTGGCTGCACAGCCACCAGCGTACTGGGAGCCCACATCTTCCCATGTCCTCTCTCCTTGCCAAAAATATATTTCAAAGGAGTCTGTTTCAGGGTATTCTGGGTCACAGGAGCCTCCTTGCATCGGTATGTGCTGGTTTTGCTCTTCCCTTCATCTCCTGGTCTCTGCTTTTCCTGAAGGAGAGTAAATGTAGTTTACTTGACTCACAAGGTAGATGTTTGGCTTGTATTGAACCTGGCAACCACTATCACCCCCAGGTCCTTTTTGGCAGGGTGAAATGCAGCTCCTAGCCCTGTGAGCTTTGCACTGGCCCCTGTGGAAGCTCTTGCTCCTTGTGACATTCCCCATCTGCCTTGCATCCCAACAGCAATGCTGCTGGCTGAGCTGTGCTCTGCGTGCTGGACCTCAGTGCCAGCATCGCCTGCAGACACAATCGCCTTGGCAGTGCACCAGGCTGTGTGGGCCAGGTTGTTTCCTGGAAGAGGTGGGTCTGCAGCCTTTAGGTCCTCAGAGGAGGGAAAGCAGACATCTCAGCTTCAGGAAATGCTGGGGCTGGTTGCTGCTCTCTCATCTGGATATCTGAGCCTAGCAGCTAATGTGTGTGCAGGCTCTCCATGCCAGCAGCTCGGAGCCCCTTCTTCCCACTCTCAACCCCAGCCTTGTTGTGAGCAGGGATGGTGGCTCCTTGTCAGTTTTTATTCTTGTACTCCACTCTCTGTATTTTACCTTAGAGTGTCCTGCCCGCACTGGACTGCTCTGATTCTTCCAGCATAGCACAGTCATCGCTTTCAGCCTAAAAATACTAAAGTGCTTCAGTGGAAAAACACAAGGAGTGGGCCAAACCACAAACACACGTGCCCAAACCTCTGCTTCTCCAGGACAGAGTAAGGCACAACCAGAGGAGCTGCTTGTCAGACTCTAACCCAGAACATACAGCCCTCTGACTGCTACTGTAAGCAACCCCATCCAAGAGCAGAGCTGTCATTTTGCACTCAGGCTTCTGTTTAGAGCCTGCCATTAAACATGCACCATTTTTCCACAGGCATGCATTTTTCCATCAGCTCCTCCAGTTCCTCTGTGGTACCAAAACTTGTGAAGTCAGCAGGGGATGTAAGGCAGCTCTAGCATCAGCTGTGTGGAAGAGCTGTGGGCAATGGGTTGGTGTTGGCCATCTTACAAGTGAGTCTTAAAATTGCCACATCACTTTTGCACAATGCACATTGGAGCATCAGGTAAATTTCAGACTGAAAGGGGCTTGGGAGGTCCATGGTCCAACCCCAGTTCCCTGCTGGTAGCAAAGCTAGAGCAGGTAGCTCAGAGCCCTGTCCCACTGGAATTGGAATGCCCCTGAGGATGGAGGTGTAAACTGTCCCTGTCCCAGAGCCACACCACAGCTACACCAGTCCTGCACAGAATTAATTTCTCGTTATGCCCAGTAAATATTTCCCCTGGGGCAGGTTGTCCCTGTTACCTCTTCTTCTTCCTAGTGTGTCTTTGGGAAGAGTTGGGCTGTGGTTTCTGTGCACCACCTTGTTGGTAGCTCCCCTCTGCCTTGTCTTCTTATAGCTGGTTCTCCCTGACATATATATGTGTATATTTATACATATGTATATATATATTCATTTGGGAAGCCCCAGATTGGAACTAGCACCCAGTTGTGTCTCACATGTACCAAGTCCAAGAAATAATAATTTTCTTGAACTTCCCAGCTTCATATTCTCCACTGCAGCAAGGGTGCTGTTGACTCACGTGTATGGTTGCTGATCCTGCTCTGTTTCTGGAGCACTTCTGACACCCTCTTGGGAGGTTTTCACACTGCTCTGTACAGGCAGAAGCAGTGGGAAGCGAGTGAATAGGAGACAGCTCCTCACCTCTCACTCACACAAAGCATGGTAGAGGCTGTGGCCATGCTCATATTTTCATGGAGAACAGCAGGACGGCAAATGCAGAATTCAGGAGAGGTGTTCAGTCTGATCATACCTGTTACAAATATTTTGGAGACACATCAGTCTGTTCCTTGCTCCTGCCTCCTCATGTCCATCTGTCCAGGCATCCATCTCACATACGATCAGACTGAACACCTCCCCTGAATTCTGCATTTGCCTTCCCGCTCTTTGCACCTGAAGCAGCCATCCCTGCTCCCTGCATTCACTGGAAGCCTCCTCTGCCTGTTGGCGGAGGGAACAATTCGTTTTCCCTCTGGCATTACCTCCGGAGGGGGATGCCAGCCCTGACCCTGGTGTGCCCCGCTGCGCTGGCTGGTGAAGCCGTGCAGAAGTTGCTCGGCTGAGGGGATGCGAGCGGGCCGGGGCTGTGCCGCGAGTGGTGACGGAGCCGGGATCAGCCGGCAGCCGGGGCGGATAATGAGGAACAGATTCGCGCTGGGCAGTGGTTCCCATGCTGCGTTCCAGGGCAGAGCGGCCAGGATGGGAGAGTCTTTGTGCTCCGCGCTGCACCCCTCTGGCTCGCGTGGAGCCAGCCCCTCGGCTCCCCCGGGCGTCCCCGCCGGCTGCCGGCACTGAGCGGCCCCGAGCTCCCCGCAGGGCTGGGGACCGTCCCCAGCGGCTGTGCCACCCGTCGGGCTGCAGGGTGCCTTTCCCCAGAACACTTTCCCCACAGCCCCACAGCTGTGCAAGGGAACAGCGTGGACTGGCGGAGGACAGACAAGATCAGAGGATCTTTAGGTCAGCAGGAGCTGAGTGGGGTGATCCACACCTCCCTTCGTGGCTCAGACTTTCTTGCTTTTCCTTGGAGGAGTAAACGAGAGTGTGGGAATCCCTGAGGACTGCGTGATGAGGTTGCTGCTCCTGGGGATTTCTGCAGAACAGCCAGAGTGGAAACAACATGGTGGGGGCTTTGATTTTATGAGTACCCCAGATCCAAGAGTTGTGATCTTCCCTGCAGCCAGACACAGCTGTTCCTCATAGCCACTTGGAAGGCAAGGATCCCTGAAGAAGCCACCTGGGCTCCTCTCACCTCATCTTCTCCTGGCATCTGTGGCCAAACATCCAGGCTGTCCTGAAGGTAAATGAAATGTGTGGTGGGTTAGTTGGAGAGGGAGGGGGAGTGCTGAGGACACTCTGGGGAGGTGGTCTGGTCTACATCAGACCACAGGTCATCCTGAGTTTGTGGGCAACCCAGGAAGATGGTCTGGAAAGGCCACAGGGCACTGGTAGTGACCAAACTCTGCAGCAGCTGTGCTGTATCTGTGCTTTCCTCTGTCACAGCAATGCAGGGCAATCCCTGCCTGCACACAAGCTTTGCCTCCTGGAGCCCAGCTAAGCCCACGTTGTTCAAGTTGGAGAGCCATTTAAAGTGTTGCTTTGGCTACTGGGCTGGTTGGGGACAAGTTGTCTTCTGGCTGTGCACCCACCTGGGGCCTTGCTGTGTGTGGCTCCCTGGCAGTTTTGGGTCTCTCAGGCTTTCACAGGCAGCTGGATGAGTTGCAGTCTCAGAGCTGCCCCGAGAGCCCTCCTGTAGGCATGGCTGGCGCTGAGACCATGTGAATATCACTTGTGCAGCAGTTACCCCTTCCAGATTTCTCCTGGACATTTGGGTCATGCCTGCTCTCTCAGAAATCCCAGCCTCCCAATTCTCTTCTCTACCAGCATATTCTCTTCTCTACCACGTATGTGCGTGTAGATACACCTATTGTCACGAGACATCCCTACCCTCTTCTATTTATGGAGAAAGCTGGCAAAAGCTTCAGAAATGTACCCCAGAAAGACAGAAAAATAAATAAAAAGGAAACAACTATGAAAGCTAATAAGTTTTCCCATATTGTGGTGTGGGGCTGGCTGATGGGAACCGGCCAGTGCAGGAGCACCAGCCACATGTGCTGGGATGGAATGGCTGTGGAGCAAGCAGGTGGGACAGGTTGCTGCCGGACAGTTAATCCATGATCCCTGCTAGACTCACTCCGATCTTTGCTTTATTCTGCTAGGGAATAGATAGAACTGTCATAAATATTTAACTTTTTTTTTTTCCTTAGTAAAAATAGCTTTAGAGGCAAACAGGAAATTACAGACTGAGGAGTGCAGTGAAGAGGGGAAAAAGTCAGGCAGTTACCTCGCTGCGCTTGGATTTGTCTATAAATACAGCTCCCGTGGGGTGTCGTTTGCCCAAAGGCAACCAAACCGCCCCCAAAGCGGTGGGGGACGGGGGTGTGGGGGAGCGTGTTCCCTCCGGCGGGGCTCGGAGCAGGGCCCGGCGCTGGCGGGCACCGAGCCCGGAGCGCGGCGGGAGGAGCGGAGCGCTGCCCAGCGCCGCCGCCAGGTGTCGCCCTCGCCGAGGCCTCGGCCCGGCGCCCCGGCCAAGATGGCGGCCGCGTCCCCTCAGGGAGCCCCCGGCGGGGCGGGCGCGGCTCAAAGGACCCGGGGGTTCCGTGACGGGGTAGTTTTAAGGGAAAAGACAATATACATGTGGTAGTTTCAGGCCTCCTTTGGTGTGCCAGCCCAAGCTGCTGCCCAGCTCCCTCCCGCTCTCCTGATGGCTGGTGCGATGTGCAGGTTCAGTCACCAGCTCACGTTCTTTCTCAGACACCTTCATCTCCCCCAGCAGCAAACGCTGGCAGGGGTTGCAAAACATGACCCAAAAACTAAAGCAGGGGCTGCAAAACAAAAAGGCTTTTTTTTCTGTGACGGTGATGAGACACTGGAACATGTTGCCTAGGGAGGTTGTAGTTGTCCCAGCCCTGGAAGTGTTCAAAGCCAGGTTGGATAAAGCCTTGAGCACTCTGTCTAGTGGGAGGTGTCCCTGCCCCCATGGCAAGGGGGTTAGGACAGAATGATCTTTAATGTCCATTCCAACTTCTTAACACTGTATGCATAAAGAAAAAAAAGCAGCAAAGAACACACACTTGGACCTGTGTGTTTCTGTGGTGGGGAGGAAGCTCTTGACCCGCTTGTCCCTCCTCCCTCAGATCCTCCAAAGGCCCATGGCCCCAGTCTAACAGTCCTGTACGAACCCCAGAAGGGTCTAAGCCTCCTTGAACCTTCCCATGGCTGCTTGGTAGCTGGCCTTACCCTGTCCCGGTTTGGGAGCAGAGATCCTCTCTGCAAGGAGGAAGAGAGCAGCAACATTATGGAAGAAGGGCAAGTGAGAAGGGAGAGAGGACAGATCGGTGACAGGAGGCAGGAGCCCTCCACCCTGCCCGTCTGAAGGGGAAGCTGCTCATCTCCTTCAGGAGACACATTGTTATGGCTGCTGATAGCATCGAATGACACTGTTTCCTGCCGGTGCTCTCCAGCCCTGGTGCCAGGGAGGGGAGGTGCCCACCCCAGCTGGAACCAGGCTCACAGCATGTCAGTCATGTGCTGCTTCCCAGCGCTTCCTCTACCTCCAGCTCACACTGGGAACAAAGGGTCCCTGGTACAGCAGCTATGATCCACATCACACCACCTCCTCACTGTGCCCTGTGTCCCACCTACTCTGTGTTCCCACCTGGCATCCTTGCTGTAGGCATTCCCTGAGGTTCACTCCTCTAATTGCCAGCTGTGGATGTTCCATGGCAGACTGCTCCTATCCCTGTCAAACCAGCCCTTCCCAGTGGCATATAAGGAGCCTTCTCAGTGCTCTGGATCTGCAGTCAGCAGAGTTTGCTCTAGACTCCCCTGGGGGGAAGACCCTGACCCCAAACTGCTCTTTGCCCACTGCAGTGTGACTGAACGCCAGCCTGAAACCTTGCTGAGCTGCTGGAGGACTGAGATCTTTCCCCTTTGCTACCAGCTGGGCCTGGCTAGAGGGGGACAAAGCAGGTCTCTTCTGTACCTGGGGAAACTGTCAGACCCTGAGCAGGTTGTCATTCCCCTATTGGAAATACCAGTCGCATTAAGGGTACTTTGAGAAGCACCTGGAGGACTCACAGTGGGACTGCTTGAGTTCAGTGGGCAGCACAGCCCAGCTGTGACAGGTAGCATGACAGCTGGTCCCAGGGAACGCCCATGCAGCTCTATAAGGCACTGACTGGAGCTGGAGATGCATCTTGGGGCTATTGCTCTGCCCCAGGGAGTGCTGAGCTTACTTAGCTGCTTCTCTACCTGTCTGCCTGCCTGCCTGCTCTGGAGGACTAAACTGCAGGCAGGTGAGAGCTTTCCTTCTCTCTGGAAACATTCTGCCATGGGAGAATGGTTTGCAAGAGCTGCTGGGATCTGCTGGGTAGAGGCTCTGCAAATGCTGGGTGTAAGTGTGGGGTTTGGGGGGTTGGAGGGGCTGGATGGGAGCTTGGCAGAGTGGGCACCCAGGGGAATAGCAGTTCTGGGGGTCAAAACTGCTGGATCAGAGTCCCTGACTCTTGCCCCAGGTAGGACCTGGGAGCTGGCCCTGGCTCTGCAAACTGTGGAGCAGAGACTGCAGTGGTCAGAGTGGGGGTGCCTGCTCGCCTGGTTAGAGCTGCCAGCCCTGCCTCCTGGAAGGGCATAACTGGATTTAGGTTGGTTTTGGGGAGAGAAGGGATGTGTCTCCAGATCAGAAGTGTGTCCCAGCCCTTGTCTGATAATGGTTGGTGCTTGGTGGCATCCTCCAAGGGATGTACCCACTTCTCTTGGTGTGGGCTGGGCAAGTGTCTTATGGGTGCTGGTTGCTCAGGCATGAGCTGGGCACACAGCAGGGACACCAGTGGGGGGCTCCTGGTGGTGTGGAGCCATGGAGGAGGGGGGTGTCTGTCTGTCATCACAACACTTACTCTGCCAAGCAGACCTGGAAAGAGGAGCAGGCCCTGGCAGCCGTGAATGAGGATGGAATTTGCAGTGGTGTGTGACCCTGTGTTCCACGACTCCCTTGTCTGTGGGAGAGGGGCCAGGGCAGGAAGGGTGTGGGTGCCCGCTGGCACGTCTAGCTCAGAGGTGAGCGTGCTGTCTCAGAGAGTACAGTAAACATGTGCTGTGGGGCTAAAGGCATGCAACATCGCTGCCAGGAGGAAAGGTAAACAGATGACTCTTCTGTGCCATTAAATACGTGGGACCTGGACAGAGATGGTTTTAGGTTGCTCTTCAGAAAAAGCTGACCTGTTCTTCTGTTCAGAGATTGTGGTGAGTTTTGAAGCAACAATCCTGAAACCACAGCTGGATTTCTAAGCCAAGAGCACTTTGTTCTCAGGGAAGGCAGGCAGTGCCTAAACTCTGGGGGAGACAGACAAGTAGCTCCTCTTAAACCATTTAAGCTCTCTTGACTCCACATTCACAGAGGTGTGTCCCTGCCTGGTTCTGTGTCCTACAGGCTCTTGGAGGGGGCAGGTTGGGATATTTTTTCCAGTATGGTCACATCCTGCCAATCAGTGCACCTACCTAGTACTCAAAGCACCAGAATGCTGAGACCCAGCACCCAAGAGGGGAGTCCACTGCAGTGGGGAAACACCTCAGGGTGTGGGTGCGCTGGGATGGTGTCTGATTCGGCAGGCTGGGTTTCCATCCAAGCTCTGCTCCCAGCTGTGCTGGCTGCATTCATGACTTCAAGGAGAAGTCTCTGGAGACTGTTGTAGAGGCATTAACCCAAGAGTGGCATGCAGTGTGGCCACTTCATAAGGCCTGGGGGCACCTCTGTGTGTCCTCTCCCTGGCCCAAAATTAAAGGAGCCCAAAGCTGCTCAGACTGAGATGGGTGTCTTGGGTGAGTGCAGAAGCAGGGCTTTGTCCTGGGGACTCTGGCAGTGATTGATGGCAGCTGAGCCAGAACCTGGGGCACTTGGGGATGCCTGGATCTAGTCTGACCAGCAAGTACTCTGCATGTATTGAGTCCAGCTGGCTTGTCTGGGAAGACACTGTGTGTCATCAAGCCATGCCTTCATATCTGGGCAGAGGCTGTAAGGCTGAGAGTCCCCTTGCATTGCTTCTCTTGAGGGACTGCACACTATGAACTTGGACTTAGAATCACAGAATGGTTTGGGTTGTAAGGGACCTCAGAATTCCAACCCCCCAGCCATGGTCAGGAATGCCACCCACTAGACCAGGTTGCTCAAAGCCCTGTCCAGTCTGGCCTTGAACACTTCCAGGGATGGGGCATCCACAGCTTTTCTGGGCAACCTGAGCCAGTGCCTCACCATCCTTTGAGTAAAGAATTTCTTCCTAATACCTAATCTAAATCTCTTCTCTTTTAGCTTAAAACCACTCCTCCTTGTCCTATCACTCTCTGCCTGCAGATAAACTTCTCTCTCTTTTCTTTTTGTAAGCTTCCTTTAGGTACTGGAATGGGGCTCTAAGATTTCTCCAAAGCCTTCTCTGCTGCAGGCTGAACAGTTCTAATTCTCTCAGCCTGTCTCTTCATAGAAGAGGTGCTCCAGTCCTAGGATCATCTTTGTGGCCTCCTCTGGACCTGCTCTAACAGGTCCATGTCATTCCTGAGGCTAAGAACCCCCCCCAGACCTGGATGCAGTACTCCAAGGCAGGTTTCATGAGGGTAGAGGGGGAGAATCACCTCTCTCAATATGTCCTGCAGCCAGCCTGACATGTGAATTTAAAAAAAAAAATTATTCCTCTCTCTTCTTTCCCTTGAGGCACACATGGGTATTTGAGCCCCCCAAGTGGGACAGTCCTGATTTCTGTCCCCACAAAATACCTCCTGTGAGGCTTCCTGATAGTTAACTGCAAGCCACGGTTGCACGTGGCACTGAACAACATCTTGAATTGACCTAGTAATTGAGTTGCTTCTGTTCCTTCAGATGGTGAGCGTGACCAGCTGTTATGTAGTCTCTCCTTCAGTCCTTCTGGGAAATCACACCATGATTATATTTCTGGCTTAAGAAATTTTTTTCCCTAATCAGACTGGGCCTCACAAAGAGGTTGCCACTTAGTGGTAATTACTTGCTTTAGAAGCAGAATGTCTCCTGAGGATTGCAAATAGCGGATTATCAAATTAATTAGTTAAACCAAGATGTGCTTTTGTGAAGCCGAGACCTGCTTTACTTGTGATCTGAAATAAAGGTTTTAAATGTTATTAAACTGTGTACAACCCATTCTTGTCTCCCTAGTGGGGAGAGAAAGTTAGTTCTTTCCTGAAGTGTAGTTGGTACAAAGGGCTGCTTGCAGCTCTATTTGCTGCAGCACTTGCTGCCTTTCTTTCACAAACCCTGTTTTGAGTAAAATCTATCACTGGTTTTAAGGCTTGTTCTGGATGGGGTCTAACACTGCTTCTTGGTGGCTTCCCTGTTTTTGTAGGCTGCTAAGTGGAAGGAATATAGGGTTGGAGTTGGACTTCAATGATCCTTGTGGATCCCTTCCAAGTTAGGATATTCTATGGGGGCTCATGGTGGAGAGCTCGGTGGGATGGTAACACACCTTTCCTTTCAGGGTACAGCCTAATCCATTGGATATCTGCATGGGATATCTGTGGACATGGGAGCTGGTGGAGAACCCCAGCCTGGTGATGAGATGCCTGGAAGTAGATTCAGAGACATCCACTTATCAATGGGTTAGCAGGAGCCATAGATCCCGGAGTAGTGCTCTGACACAGCCCTTTCCCAGGCTCTCCGTTCCCTCGGAAGTCTCTGTGGCCATAGGAGGTTCCCTATGTTGTGCCAAGGACTGCACCACTGATCACTCTAAGCTAACATGGAGCTCATGGAGGTATTTCCCTAAGAGCTGATGGCCACAGTAATGTAATCATCCTGCTAACATCCATATTGCACAACTTCCCCTAGGTCAGGAGATGTCCTTATCTGGCATCTAAAACATCTGTCTTGTGTTGTTTCCAGCATAACTAAATCCTATTCATAAAAGAATTGATCATAAAAAAATTCCTGATTTGCACAACTGAAAATAAGCAGAACTCTGCTAAGTGTTGGCTCAAAGGCAGAGGTCCATTCCCTGCCTCCTACCTCTGTCTGTGCTCTCTCCCAGCTCTAGGTTGTGGTACTGCTTTAGGCACTTGAGAAATACTGCAACTCCAGAAACCAGATCCAGGAAAGGAGAAAGGAAGAGAGGGGAAAGAGATGAGGGTCCAAAGTTAGAACCTCTGAAATTTTCAGAACAGTTGTACTGACCCCTCTTCCACCTCCTTTTCTTTCAACTCTGGGGAGGCCCCACAGCCTTCCTAATCTCAGTGTTTGCTGCCTTTTGCTATAATTCACCTCTGGGACAGGCTATGCTTAGCAATAGTCAGCTGCTGCTGAAGGTGGGTACCAAAGCAGCTCCCTTGGTGTGAAATTGCCCCTCAGTCCACTCAAAGGACCTGGGTCTGCTGGATGGGAAGCTGGGGCACCTAGGTCTCTGCCAGCATGGATGACAGCAGCCTTTTGCAGTGACTTCAGCAATTAAACCAACCCCGAGGAACGCGCAGGCCTCGCACAAGAGCGAGGAGCTGCCCCTGCGAGGAGACAGAGTGACACTGTGCTGGGAACAAGCGCAGCATTGTTGTCAGCCTTAGTCAAGAGGGGCTTTTTAACACCCACTGAAGTGCTGGCTACAGCTGTCTCCCATGTGCTTGTGTGGGAAATGGACCTACAATGCAGAAGAGGGAAAGGCCACTTTGCAATTAAAAAAAAATGGAAACTATATTGGGATCCAGCCATGAGTAAACAGCAGTGCGATGTTCCCCTTAGCGCTGTGCCATGGCACAGGAAATCACGTCACTGCCTCCGACTGGGATGGGGGTGAGCTGAACTCAGGCTCTTCAGCCTGGAAATCCGTATGGGGGAAGGTGCTCCTGAGCTTTAAGTGCAGTGTAGAAAAGGGAGGAGGTGTGAGATTGGGCTCTAAGCTGCTCTTGTGTTTGACAGCCTCTATAAATGGCGCCGCCGATTTCCCTGCATCTTTCTGAGTGGTGCTGGCTTGAGAGCTTGTGGAGAGCTTTCTTTTGTCATGAAAATGGGATAGGAACAAGGCTCTGAGTACCTATGTGGTGCCTTCCTCATCTGTTCATGGGGATGCTGCAAGCTCCTACACCGCTTTTCTCTTTCTGTGAGAAAAGTGTCACTTTTCTCTTTCTGGCTATCAAAGAGCTGGAATTAGGTGGCTTGACAGTGTCTTACCTGCTAACTCAGAACTAAAAGAGATGACAACCTTGTGCTCCCAGGCCTGTGCAAGCCACCTGAAGGACTGAGGAAAGCCAAAAGCTGCTCACCCTGGATCTGCTGCCAAAGGTCTGGGTGTAGGAAACTTGACCGGTTCAGTAACAGCATGGGAGCAGGTTCTCTGCTCCAACCCCTTCATCCCCATGGGCTCTGGGGATGTCCCAGCAATGGCTCTGCATTGCCCTTTGTGCTGCCTGGGGAGTACATGACTCTGTTTCAAAGGTGAGGTAGCTCTTGGCTTGTGTAGTAGCCCCTCTGAAGGAGCAGGAGCTTTGGCCTGCAACTGGAATAGCCCCAAAGAGCCCAGGCTTGGTACCCTGGCTGCTGATAGCCAGACTCTTTTGAGACTTCAGATGTCTACTTGGAGATGGGTCCCTCTGCAGACTCCAGGGTAGTTGCAGTGACCTGTTTGCTGGATAAAAATAGTTGTGTGCAAGGATGGGGCAATCACACATGGTATAATTTTTGGGGTTGTCCTGTGCAGAACAATGAATTGTATCTGATCATTGTGGGTCCCTCCTAGCTCAGGATTTCTCTATGATTCTACAATTTGGGTTAGCCCTGAGCAGCCACGGCCTCTTGAAAGGAAACCTACATGTAATACTGCAGTTGTAGAAACAGCAGGGACATTTCAATAAAACATTTGGATGTGAGAGGCATGTTGGATCTCTTCTACCTCTTTTTATTCTGTGATGGGGATACACCTCCAACAGAAATAGCCTGGTACTTCTGATAGCACAAACCTTGTCATGGCCAGTCATGTGCGTGCTGCAGAGACATCGCTCTTGGTGCTCCCTCCTCTCTGGGAGTGGGCCAGTCCCTAGGGAAAGTCCCACCACTTGCAGGAAGATATTGCAAAGGTTAGCCAAATGTAGCCATGCTCATTGCCTGGGAGGTGTACTGGGGGGATAGATGAAGGGCAAAGCTGCTCTGCAAATGTAGCCTATGCAGACCTCGAAAGTTGTGGTCAGAGGCTCTGCTGGGGAAGTATGCCAGGCTCCTCATCCTCCTGATATGAACATGAGGGGGAAAGAAAGGCTCTCTTGCATCCACAGACAAGATATAAGATCTCAAATTAGTTGTTGCAGATGACAACTAGGTTGTGCCTGTGCTGGGTTGTTAATACTTGTTGAGGTGGCAGGGATGCTCTCCTTCACCCAGTTTGGCATTAGCAACTGCAGTCACCTGACATGGACACTGCCTACAGAGGCAGCGCTGCTGTGGGGAGAAGGTGACAGGCTGTTTGAGGTCATGGAGGAGCCTCTAACAGCACAGGCTGTTTGCAAGGCAAGCGCTGAACAGTGAGGCAGCTGCTCAGCTCTGGTCACTGTCACAGCCCCTTTTAGGAGGACATCTCTTTGGCTTAAGGAAAGCAAACTGCAACCCTGCAGGGATTGTCATCCAGCCTTGCTGCCAATAGGAAATGCAGCAGCACACCAAGCAGCTGGTGGATTGAATGGTTGGCTTTGGGGCTGCTCAAACTTCCAGCTGCTGGTTAAGTCTGGAAACTTGTGATGAGGCCATCATATGCATGGGGTTTTAGGACAAATTGTTGGAAGTCCTGTCTGGGAGAGGAATATCTGAAGGTGGTCTTGAGCTGGACTAGCTCGCATGGCCTCTGCTGCTGGCCCTGTGGAACAGGGTTTGGGAAGGCTGTGGGACTCTGCCCCTTGAGCCAAGGCAGCAGAAGTGTTGGTAGCAGTTGCTCCAGCTTCAGCAGGAAGGTACCCTTTGCAAAACTTGACACTGAAAAGGAAGGGTCTGTGCCCAGCTCCAGGGAGGAGAGGAGATGTCCATGCAGGAGAAGGAGATGTCTTCCCTTCTGCTGTAGGTCCTCACATCCTGCCTGAGTCACCCCGTCTCTTAGGATGGATTGGTTTGTGTGACCTCTCCCACAAGTGGGGACAAACAATTTCCAGCACTGTGAACTCCTTGATGGAGGGTCAGTCCCAACCGAGGCTGCTGAGACCCTGCACTGCTCAGGCTGAGGAGGCAGTTTCTGGTCCCAGGCCCTGCATCTCGTGCCCAGGGCTCTAAGGTTTTGCCTATGTGTCACTTCCCGCCCTGCTTCCCGTTACACAAAGCCTTTGTGTCAGCAGATCCTGGGATGCCCCGCGGCACCTGCCTCTCTCCTCTCTCTCCGCCTCTGTGGCTCTGCCCTTTCCCGTTGTCACTTCTGGAGGCCGCTGCCTGCCTGTTTGGTGACCTTCCCCACTGCTCGGGCAGTATTTTGGCCCCTGGCCATCTTAAACAATTAATGGAGGGGTGGAGAAACTTGCCGTGTTAAATTACTTCCTCCTTTGGGAGGGGGTGAGGTCTCCACATCTCTCGCCCGATCCCAATGCAGTTTGTTGCTGTTGCCTGAAGCGGTCACTGCTTTCTGTTTTCCTTCTAGAAGTCAGAAAAACAGTATTTCAGAGCGATCTCCCTGTACTTCTCGGCATTTTACTTAACCTGCAGCGGTGCCTCAGGATCTCGTGGAGTTGAGAAACTTCTCTGGACTTAGAGAAAAACAAGCCGAGAGGAGGCGAGGGGGGAGGATTTTGCTGGAAACCTCTTTGGGAAGCTGGAGACCTTCTCGGGATGCCTGCCTTATTCTCCTCTAGCAGTTCTTTAGATCTTCCCGGGCGAAGGCAGCTCCCTGCCACGACGCGTCTGCATTAAGCAGGTCTGTGCGGCGGGCCAGGCGCTCTGAGGGACGCGGACAGCAGCGATGCCGTCAGGAGCAGCCCGGGAGCGCTTCTGGCTCTGCCGGTGTCTGTAAGGTCCCCGCAGGGCTGGGGGATGCGGCACTCTGCTCTCGCTATGCCCCTCTGCCGTCTAGCGCTGGAGTTGGCTGTCAGAGAAACCTTCGAGGTCCCCTGCTCAGCCCCGGTAGTGTCATGAGTTAGATTAGTTGGAGCTGTGCTGGGGGCGGTGAGGGCTTGGATTACAGTCCAGAACTCAAAGTGCTTCGGTGGTTCACGTCGGAGGGGAGAGGAGACGCCCCGTCGCACACATGGAGGAAAAAGAGAAAAAACGCTGTCTTTGGAAGTGAGGGGGAATAAAGGAGGCCGGGAACATGGTAAGGAAATGTCTGCGAAGGGCTCTTGCCCTGGGCACGAGCAGGGCTGTGCGGGATGAAGCTGCTATCGGGGCAGCCCGCCCGGAGCCAGCGCACGGCGCTAATGCCGGGAGTGGGAAACAGCTCTTTTGGCGTTTCCCGTTACTCGAGTGGCACACTGCACTCTTGGTGCCAGTCCTGGGCGGTGGTTGCAGGGACACGGACTTCTTGTTGGCACTGACCCCTGCGAGGTGCCTATCGGGGTACAGCGCTGGAACGAGAAGCTGGGATGGGTCAGTTCCGGCAGAGCCTTGTCTTTTGTGCTGCCTGGATGCTGGGCTCTCCTCCTGCCCTCACTCTTTGCCAATCCTGCTCTGTGGCTGTGGGCATTGCCCTCTTGCAGAGCCTTTTTTCCTGCCCAGGGTGGGCATCCAGAGAATCCCTGGAGCTGGGCACAGACCCTTCCTTTTCAGTGGCAAGTTCTGCACGTGGGAATCCTTGTTTGGAGAGGGGAAAGGATGGTGAGCCCAGTGGGCAGCAGAGCACCCAGACTCCCTGGGAGTGGCTGCAGGGCCATCCCCTGCCCAGCCACACTGGCACTGCCCTGCAAACAGAGGTGCCCAGCCCTGGGCTGTCAGCGGCTGGAGGGATTGCTGGCCCTGTGGTGACATCCCACTGAGCACCAGTCAGCTTTGGATGGTTTGCTCCTAGGTTCAGGCTGAGATCCATGTACCCAGCAGCCCCAAATCTCCTGGAGGTGTCCTGCTATGTCATGGGCCACTTCCCCACAGCAAAGGGAACAAAGTCCATGAGGGGGACAAACAGCTTGCGTTGCTGCTGTGCCTGGCAGTGACTTGCTCTTTCTTAAAAGTTCAGCTTCTGAGTCTGGAGAAACCTGGCTTTAATTGAAGGATGAATTGACCAACTTCTGGCTTCTGCAAGTTGAGCTAAGTTTATAGACCCATGCCTTTTTCCTTTGCCACCCTCCAGCTCCTCTGCAGAGAATCCTGTGGGGCTCTTTACCCTCACATGCCTGTCAGAGCTATGGTATACTCTCCTCTGCCATCCTTCTGTGGAGGCCTACAGGCATCTCATTTCTACTTCTCCACCCCAGTCAGAAGACCTCTTTCCCTCACTCCATGCCTAGTGTGTTCCCGGCAATTTTTGGTCTATGCAGTTTATATTATGAAGTTGAAATTGAAGGAGGGCACTGTTTGGGGTTGTGCAGGGTTGGTGCCATCCCTTATAGTCCCATGGGCTGCATTTTGCCATATGGGCTGGAGTAGTGCTTGTGAAACTCTGCCCTGGGAGGCCTGAGGCAGAGACTGGCTGCTGCTACCCTGCTCTTTCAAGTTGGAGCTGTCTTTCTGATTCCCAAGTGCTTCAGCCCCAGTTCAGGTCCTCCTTGATGTTGTTTTAATGTGTGATGCAAAAGCTGTCAAGCCAGGGGCCTTTGTGTGGAGCAGTCCAGATGGTTGGGCATTCAAGGACCACGTATCCCTGCTGAGGAGGGATCGTGTGCCTCTCAGGTGCTGAGTGCAGCTGGAAGGAATAGGAACCAGAGGCCAAGCTGCACCAGACTCAGCAATGAGTGCAGGCCACATTGTGGACACCTCTGGTCCATGGCAGGTGTCTGTTCTCAATGTTGTGGTAGACCAAGCTGCATTTTGGGAGGTGCATTTCTGTGCACCACTAAGTTGTGATGGTAGCTCCAAGCTGTTCTGACGGACTTGAGTTTTTTGTGTCCTGGTAAATCAAGCAAACCCTGCAGGCAAAAGATTTGGATCTCAGTGAATGTGTGTCAGTCTGCTGGCTTGCAGGAGACCTTCCATGGCCTCCAGCAGTCTGCAGGACTCTTGGAGACTTGGCTCCTGATGGATGTCTGGCAAGGCACAACTGCTGGCTGCCCTGCTCTGTGTGAGACAAGTGATTCCTCTTTATGGGGTTTCAGTGTTAGAGCTGATGTGTGTATGGGTACGTAGGGTTGTGGCAGCTGGGAGATGCCCAAAGCACCAAATGGGTGAGACACATTGGGCCAAAGTAGCCCACCTCCACTAGAAGTGACTTCTGCAGCTGCAAAAATGCTGTAGTGAGAGCAAGGCAGGAGCCTGGCTGGGCTCTGTCTATCTTGCTCACCCATCATGGCTTTTGTGACTTGGGATCTATCTTCCTTCCCTGGTATTCCCAGGATTCACCTTTCCTGGTGCTTCCTGCAGAGAAACTCTGGTGGCACCTCTATGCTGGTAGGAGAGAGGATGGGTTTCAGCAAAAAATAGGGTCTTTTATCCTCCAGTTACGTCTTCTCCCAGGGTGGGAAGGAAATGAGTCTGGGAATCACAAAGAGCTTTAAGCATTGGGGATCTTCTTTCTTTATTTCTGTGCCAAAACCATGAGCAAGATGTTGGAACACAGACAAAGTCCAGAGACATAATCCTGAGCACATGGAAGCAGTTTGAAAGCACCTCCTCTGGGGTAACAAGGTTGACAACTTGCATTTTGCCTAGCCTCTTTTTAAAAGTACTGGGCAGGTGAACATGCTGTTCATTGTAACAATAAAAATAATGGCTAAATGCAAGTGACAGGCCAGCTGCATCCAGGTATCTCCACACAGGAATTGCCAAATGTATTCTAGTACCACATAGGAATGCAAGACAGCAGATGCTTACGGTGAGACAACACAGGTGTCCAAGGAGGACTCTATGCTGAATATCAGCACTAATTTTCTGAAAACCAGCATCCTGTAGCATAACCCCCTCTGGCAGTGCTGCTGGCCACCTACTCCTGTGGGCAGTTGGCTCTGAGGGTATACCTTGCTAGCAGAAGAGATCATAACATGAGAGCCTTGTCAGCATTTTGTGGCTGGTCACTTCAGACAAGATAGCCAGCATGTCTGCCTCTAAATTCTAGAGCACAGGCACAGTACTCATCCCACAGAGCCTCATTTTCTAGTTGCATCTCAAATGTAACCCTGTCTGCAACCAATCTTTGTAAAACCTGAACCATCCTACAGGCTGTGCACAGCCTTAACCTGAGCATTGGTGCTGAGTGTGGGTGGAAGTCACATCACAGGGGCTAGAGGCTTCTTTAGCACTCAAGTGTGGAAAAAATCTCTGTTGAAACAATCAAGGTGTCTTCTGCAGAAAGTATAAACTGAACCCACCTGTAGGCACTCGTACCAGAGCACTTTTTGTGCCTGTTCTTGGCTGTCTATGCATGATGGAACCCCCTGTTCCAGTCCTGTAGAGATCAATGTAGCCAAGGTCTGAAAAAGTGAGTAGTAGCACCGGGACCAGGTATGTTGCTGACTGAAGAGCAGTAAAAAGCAAGGAGAGCTTGCCAGGGTAAAGCTGCCCACTTCTGGCCATGGGATGCTCTGTGGTTTTTGCACCACTCATATCTGGTTTGCAGCTCAGAGAAGTGAGTGGACATGCCCTTGTTGATTCTGAAGGTTAGACCATGCTAATACCTCTCTGCCACACCAAGTGCTTTATCTCTGTTGGCTGGCTTAGTCTTTCATTAAAATATTACCAAAAAAGGGGGCCTTTCTTGTGGTAAGTGCTGGTTTCATACGTATCCTATTTTTTGCATCACTGGACACCAAGCTGAAACTTCCAAGATCAAAGCAGCACAGAATAAATCTGAAAGTCTTTCTGTCTGCTCAGATTTGCCATCCTGCTATCTGCCTGGGAAGCCCAGGATGAACCCTTGCCTCAGCTGGTGCAACCAGCCACTCATTTGAATGGAATCAAATGGCTCAGCTAAAGAGAAGACTTGCATGTGCTCCTCCTGGACACTGGTGGATGTGGTAATCTCTGTGGGGCATTATGGTCACCTGCAACAGGGCACACTGCTGTGGCCGGGTGGTGGTTTGCATGCTGTAGAGAAGGAAAGCTGCTGGAGTTCTGGTGACCTTAGCTAGGTGTCCACCTTGAGCTTTGCAGCCTGTGTTAGGTGTGGCAGAGGCTTTCTGAGCAGGTTCCTTCAGGAGGATACCTTCCCTGAGGCCGCTTGTCAAATCTCAGTGCCTCCCAACAAAACCCCAGCGTTGCTGAGCCTTGAACACGGTTAAAGGGTTATTTGCTGTCTGTTGTCATCTTGCTGAATACATTTACCTTTTGAACAAGGTCCCTCTCATGCTCAGGAGGCTGGTATGCAGACCCGTTAATGGATCAAGGGGAAAAATGCCTGTGGATGTATTCTCCTTTGTGTTTGGGCTTATAACCACCCACGTTTTGGCATACGTCCCTTCTGTGCACAAAGATCTTTTAGAAATTGCTAGTTAAATCTCCACCCTCCTTTGATATGTATGGAAATAATGGGACACGTGAGACTGTTTTCTGTTTGGAAAAAAAAAAATCTATAAAGGGAGTAGCTTTAAAAGCCTGTGTTCACCCCTTTCTAACTCGGGAGTTTAATGAAAGAAATGCCCTGAATTTATGACTGATTTACTTAGCTTTCTGGGAAGCATGCATTTAGTGCTGTATCCAAATATAGGGGAAGTGTTTTCATCTGAATCTGTCCCAGGTTTGCTGCTTAGGGGCAGGAGGAGAACTTGAGCACACATGTGTCTGTTCCCCAGTGAGCTCAGAGAGTTTTGGAACAAATCTTGGTCCCTCTGACCAGGAACACTTCTCCCTTCTTCAGCACAGACTGATGCTTCTTGGAGTGGCCATGGCTGAGCTGGCATAGCCATGGATATCTCTGAGCTGCCTGCTCTGTCCTTCTGGCTCATCCTTCCTCACAGCCTCTTCCTAAGACGCATCTGATCACTGCTGCTGGATGCTTTCTCCTGTCAATGGTGTGCAGGGATGTGCTCCTCCAAGGAAGGTCCTTCTGCACTTACTGTTTTCTCATGCACTCAGCCATCCCCTCCTGGAATTGCATCTCTGCTTCAGAGCAGTTTCTGTCCCTCTCTGACATAGCAGGACTTGTATTTCATGAGCACATGGTAACACAGTGTGTTTAAGGCCAAAAGGAACTATGGCTCATCTGTTATGGGATATTGGGACCATAGAGTGTTACCTAGCTCCCATATGGAGTCTGGGAGCTCTTTAACTAAAACTGGATCATTTTTCTGTGGCATCCACCCTCAATTATGGAGGTTGCAAAACATGGAGAATCCACCAGCCCCTATGGGAATCTGTCCAGCAGCTCGTGCACCTTGCAAAGGGAAGGGGTGAGATCTGAACGTGAGTCCAGAATGTATGTATGCAACACTGGCACAGAACGAATAATCTAAATACTGACCCCATGAAGATCGTTTTTGGCACTCATCAGCTGGCCTGATGAAGGATTATCATTTTCTTTTTGAGCACAGGCGGCTGCCCATCTGCTGTAAGATGCCCCCAGATGGGTGTCTGAACACAAGGGGTTGGCTGTGGCCTAATACCTCTGACTAAAAGGTGTTAAAATGAGCTGATCTGTTTGGTGAAGAATTTACTTAGTGTATTTTACAGCTGGCTGGTATAAAGAAATCTCTCATCTGCCTGGAGTGCCCTATTAGTTGGTACCCATTAGACAGAAATGAGAAAGGGCACAACATGCTGCTGCTTGGGTTGGTTTGCCAGATGGATGCCAATGCCTGAAGTTGAGAGCAGAGCAAATGCTGTCACTAATAATACAGTGAATGAGCTCAAGCAATTTCTTTTGTTGGATAGCAGAGAGAAAGGTTTTTAGTGCACTTGCAGAAAGAGCCCTATAAAGAAAGGGAGTCAGCTGCAATGTCTCAGGACTTGTCTTGTATAGAAGTGGCCTGTGAAATTCTTGGCTCTGTCTGTGATATCTAACCGGATTTAGCAAGCCTTGTCTGAGCCTGTTGTAGGAAAATGACATTTGGAATGTGGAGGTCCTTGGCTGGACTGTGGCATATGGTGCCACGGCCAGAGTGTCGGTGCCCAAGGCAGGGCAGCCTGTGCAGTCTGGCAGTGGGAGTGAAGAGGCGAGCTCCAGGCAGTCTCGAGGAGGTGGGAAGGTGCACACGGCTAACAACGGGCAGTCAAACTGTGGCTGCCAGTGCTCAGGCTCTTCCAGCATGAGTCTGTTGCTGGGAAGGTTGTTCTAAAAGTACCCAAAGCTTTGTATCACATGGAGTACAACCTGGTTAATTAATTGCATTATTAGAGCTATGCCAGTGATATTTAAAAAAAAAAAAAAAAAAAAAATCTGTGCTTAGACAGTTATTTCAGATTAAGGACTTAATCCCTTGATTAAACTAAAACAGATTAAGCTGGTGTCCAGCTGTAGGATGATGTTTTAAACACAACTCTTCTCATCCACTTGCAGGGCCTTGCTTCAGCTGGAAGATGTCTGTTTAAGGACAGGGCTTTGATCTGTTCACTCAGCTGCCCTTTAAACACCTATATCATCTCCTTGATCTATTTCTAATAGAAAGTAACTGGTCTTTGAGAGCAGGGCTCATGTGTTGCTATGGATAAGACCTACCTCCTGCTCAGTACACTGAGAACTCGTTTGGGAGCAAGACATGTCCCTGTGAGGAAATGCTTGTCTCCATTTCCCAGTTCTTCTTCTCTCTGACTAAAAGACAACTTTTTTGGATTGTGGGTCACTCCCACTTTGGCCCCTTTAATCTTCAGCAGTTGTCAGCAGCTCTTCTGATGTGTTGGATGTTGCACAGTCAAAGGAGAAAGTTACAAGCTCTCTTCCAGAAAAGCTGGAGTACAAAAACCTGAAGGGTAGAGGGGAGTAAGGTGAATTAGGGGGAAGGTGCTGTATTAGACCCAAGTAAATAGGGGTCTTGTGAGCTGGGGAGCAGGCTCAGGTGACCGGTCATGTTCCATATGATAATGCCTGTGTTGGGCCACCTGCAGTGTGGTGCAGAGCTGGGGATGTACCTGAACTAGGCTGCCCCTGCTGCCTGCTATTCCCTGCCTTTTGCTCCAGTGTAAGGACAGCATTGCTGTAGCCGTGCACTCCAAAGCTTAAAGCTCACAGGAGATCATGCTTCACTTTCAAATCAACCTGGGGCGTCCCTCTTGAGTGAAAACAAACCAAGCCTGAGCTTGGGGAGATCACCCAGCTTTGGGCCTGCCTTTCCCCAGCTGCGCACGCCCAGACCTACAGCATGCGCAGAACAGGGACCTCGGAGCTGAAAAGCAAATACATCATTTTCCCCTTTGTTTAATTAAATGAAAGATCATGAGTTAATCGCTTCCAAGCGCTTGTTTTCCTGCAGTGCCTGGAATGATAATCCTGTGTGCTGCCCAGTAGGAGCTGCTTTGGCTGCCGCAACCGCGTCAACACGGAGTAGGGCTGGGAGAACAGAGGGAGGCATCTGGAAATGATTCTCTCAGCTCTGTCTGCAGAGCACCACTCCCTGTAAAGCTGTAGGAGCTGGTTCATCCACAGGCTGTGGAGCAGTCCTGCCTGCCCCAGTGACAGGGGAGCTGAGCTAGGCTACAGCCATGCCCCCTCTGCAAGGGATGCCATGGCAGCATGCAGAAAGCAGCTTGCTTTTGGAGGTACAGCCCTTCAGCAAAGCTGGCCTGGGTGAGGCTGTAAACACTTGCCTCCCAAGTGGAACTGGGTGCTGTGCTTTTCTCCCTGGAAAGCCTAAAACAATAGCCCAAAGAGCAGGTAGAACTGTTCTTGGTTATCTCACAGGAAGGTGGTGTAATTACAGGAGTGGGAATGCCTACCTTTACAGCTGCACCACTTAATAATACATTATTTTATCCAGAGGAAGGCAGGGTGCCGAAGGCAAGCGCCCTCTCTCAGCCTCCCCCTGAGCCTCAGAGCGAGCAGCAGAGGGGGGAGCTGGCACTTGCTCTGGGAAGATTTTTCTCTCTTGAACTCATTGCCGCTGTGATTAGAACAGCTCAGGAAATGGGGCTGGGAGGGTTCTCCTCTCTGCAGCAATGGAGTGGGAAATCTCAAATTTTGTCAGAAAAAACAAGCCTTGTTTTTAGCCAAAGACCTTTCTGAACACAGAAATGTCTCTTTTATTTAAAGGCAAAGCAGCCTGTCTTTCGGCTTTGTGTCAGAAAGTGGAAAGGCTTCATGGAAAGCCCAGAGGTCTGTTTTTACTGGAAATGAGGTTTCTCACATCAGCTGAGAGCTGAGCAGCCCCAGCCAAGCGGTGCAGCACAGCAGCCTTTGCTGGCGGCAGGACCAGCTAACCCAGCCCTGCTCAGTGCCTGCTGTGAGCTCCTTTTTTCCCCCCAGTCCCAAAGCTGGCTGGGAGCCATGGGCAGGTGCTGTGTTGTGCTGCTTGGAGCTCTGCCTCTCCCCAATTTTGCTGTTATTTCTACTTTCCAGTCTGGGGTGTGGGAGGGTTGGGTCATTTCTTCCCCTCACCTTTGCACACTCTGGTCTCTCCTGTCCTGCCTTCGCACTGTGTCTTGGCACCTGGGCAAGAGGGGAGAAAGTGGGTGCGTGCAGGACTTGGCCAGGCTCCTGGCAGCCGGCAGAAGAAGGGCAAAGTTGCGGGAGCTCCTGGCAAGGCCTCCCTGCTGAGCGGGAGCCGAGATGCTGGATGACTCAGAGCTGGGTGTACCACGGGCACCACTCGCTGCGCTCGCAGCCTCGCCGGGCTCTGCTCCACTGCCCAGCTATGCTCCTTGCTCTGCCAAGCCACGGCAGGCTCTGGATTTAACTGGGGCACTTTGGGACATGTAGTTTCATTTTTTGGCAGCTCAAATGAGGGTGTAGGTTTTTGAGTGCAGAGCTGTAGATTCTTTAGCTATATTTCTGTTGCAAGATGAATCCTCAGCGTGCTACATGGGCCAGTCCAGCCTGCTGGAAAGGAGCGTTGTCTGCCATAAGTCATGGGTTAGTCAAACTGTTAGTCTGGCCTCACCAAAACAATCTTTTTTAGTAGTCTGCAGACAGCATCTGTGCTGTCAGCAGGGAAGATCTGTGCCTCTTCATGTTCATCTTGACCAAGACTCAATACTTTGTAGGCAAAATGAGCAAAGTGCTTGGGTGAGTTGTAGGGAAAATGCTGCCAAGGCCTGTGGTCCCAGGTGGGTCCAGCGGCATTGCAGCCCTCCCCTGCACTGACTTATATTTTCCTGAGCCACTTGGGTTGCTGTCTCCTGCTTGAAGAGCACAGGTATTCTGATGCTGTGTGAAGTGTGTGTGTAGCCCTGGGGATGATCTCTCTGCTCCCCAGGCAGGCTGACTTCTTGTTCTCCAAGCTTGTAGGAGGTTCTCCAGGGCTCAGACTTAATTGGTAAGCAGTAGGTCCCAAAGAGGAAGAAGTTCAGTCCTGCTTCAGAAAGAAATGTAGAATGACAGGAGTTCCCAGTGGCTGGCGCTGCTATGTTGCTCTCTTCATGCCCACAAAGGTAGGCAGAAAATTCAGTGAGTGCACCTAGAAAAGCCCAAGAAGCTCTAGATGCCTCATGACAGGCTCCTCTCCCATCCTGCAGTGTCTGCTTGCACCAGGAGAAGTAGATGTGTCCCCTGAGCAGGGTTGCAACAGCTTCTGGGCTCCTCTTCTGCCCAGGCACTTGCAGCCTCATTTCTGATTGACTCCTGGTTCTTGGTGCAGTTTGTGATGGAGTGGGACTCTAAGGGCTGAGCAGCAGAACTTTGCCACAGCAGTCTCTATTGTTCTACTTGTCACAGCATCTGTGACTCCTGTGATATGCAGGGGAGGGAGGGCAGCCCACCCACCCCAGTGTTCGGCTGGGTCACCGCAACAAGACCCAAGCCCTCTGCCAGCTGTGAAGTTCTCCTGGGTTCTCACTGCTCCTCCGGCCTCCTGGGCGGGACCATGCTAGGTTGTTCCTGTCACACAGCTCAGCCCGTGGAGCCCATCCCATCCCCATGTGGTGCTTTCCTCTTCCCTCCCTGTGCTCCAGCCCCTGCACCAGCAGCTGGCTCCCAGCTGAGCAGCAGTGAAAGCCAGTTTGGCCGGACGTGACCTTAACCTGGGCTTTATTTAGCGCCTTGATTTATAGAGGAGTTATTTTAAAAGCATGTTTCTCTTTTGGGAGGTGTGGTGGCAGTGAGCTGGAGTTTATAGGTCCTCCCATGCTATTGACAAAGAATCATTTGAATCCCAAGGCTCCTTTTGCTTGGGGAGATGCTCTCTGGCTTGCTTGGAAAGTGCTCCTGTTGGCGTTTGTGCCCAGTGGCTGAAAAGGAGCACATGTCCAGGACCTTTCCTGTGAGAGGGATGTGGCAACAGTGTTGGAGGCAGGGAAACTTGAAATTTGCAGTCCCTGAAGGAGGCCGTTTTTTCAGGAAACTCCTGTGCCAGGCTCTGCCAGCTCTTGGGGGCCACTGTGGGGTGGTTGTAGTGGAAGGGTGCTGGGGCAGGAGTGCCCCCTCTTGTGGATCTTTGTTAGGTTTAGCTAATTCTCCTGCTCTCCAGATGCTGTTCACTCATCCTGGGTCACAGAAGTTTCTCCTCGTGCCTGCTGGAGGTTACATCGCCTGTTTGAGATAAGGGATGGAACCTCTGAACAAGTTGCCCAGAGACTGTGGAGTCTCCTTCTCTAGAGATATTCAAAAGCTGTCTGGAGTAACATGCTCTAGGGGAGCCTGCAGGGGTCTAGGGGGCTCCTAGCATGGTCTAGGGGACCCTGGAGCAGGGAGGTTGGACTACATGACCTCCAGTGGTCCCTTCCAACCTTACTCATTCTATGATTCCATGATGTTGTTTGTAGGTGAGATGGGCTCTAGACTTCAGGTTTATCAGCCTCAGGACCACAGGGCACTATCCCCTTCTCTGGTTTATATGAGTTCTCTGTGCCTGCAAACCCTGTCTCCTCAATGTGCATGGCAGCCGGCCCTGCCTGCAGATGTGTGAGGCTGCCCATCTGTGCTCTGGCATTCCACAGCAGGACCTTGGGGCCTCTTGCAGTCCTGGCTGAGGTGCTTTCCTCCAGCCCCTCTGCAATCTGAGAAATTAATTAGTGCGAATAAGCAACCCTGTTCCTAGGATTGTGAGCTGGGTTAACGAGTCCCTTATTGAAGGAGAATCTGTCGCTGTTGGAGGCTCCAAGCTCTGCCATATTCTACCTTCTGCCATATTTCACCCTCCATCCAGACAGGAGCTATCCCTGCGTGACCATCCTGCATGGGAGCACAGAAAAGCAGTATCATCTCCACGTTCCTCTGCGGCACACAGAGGCTGCATCCGTCCTTGTTCTGTAGCTTCCCAAGGATGCTGGTGCTACAATCCCATGTAGCACAGTGGGATGTGGGAATCTACTTCCAGTTTGGGGCTTTTCCTGCAGAATTAGCAGAGATTGGTGCAAACATCTCTTTCTACCAAAAGGTCGTGGTTGAAACCATCTCTCTATCCCTTAGAAACCTACACAGCTATAATAGCTTTGTGGTACAGTCTAGCCAGAGGGAGATAAAGCCTCTGTGCTCTGGAGTGCAGTTAGCACTGCCCTCTGCAATGGCTACAGGCCATGGTTATTCTGTATTTTACTAAAGAAAGGATAACGTACGACCTGGTTTATTTTAACCATATAAAAGATTTTTGATTTGGTGCCAATGTTAATAATTGTTTTGTGAAGGCTAAGGCAGCAGGAATGGTGTGAGAACCTTACAGCGATGCACTGACTCATGTGCAAATATTTTGACTTCTTTGTTTTATTTGCAACAGTAAATTTAACAGATTTATTTTTGGGAGGGATTGATATCTGAAAGAATTTTGCTCAAGCAGGGCATGGGGACAGAAGATGGCACAAAACCAACTCCTGCTGGTTTTGACTGATATTTTGAACTTGCGGGCTGTGGAGGGTCAGACGGAGATTGTTGTCAAATGCTGCCAGCAGCAATGCTACAGTGACAGTGCCCAAGCAGGTGACTGGTGGGGCGGGAGAGCATCTGTGTGAAGGCCACTTTTGTCTGACTAGGTCACAGGCACTTGCTGGGGCAGGTTGGTGTCAACAGAGGTTATTATTCTTCTGAATGGAAAGTAAATTGTTTAAAACAGCCTTCTTCTCCTATTTTGAATTGGGGTTAAATGCTCATCCCTAGAATTCAGCACTTGGTAGCATGCACATAGGGCTACTGCTTTTGGAATTCTTGGGTTAAGAATATTGGATTAAGAATTCCAACTCAGGATAATCTATGATTCCATGAGTATGAAAAATAGCTCCTTAACCTCCGTTTATCTGGTTGCATTGGCCTTGAGGAGTATTGCAGGAAGCAGCTGGTCTCTCAGAAAAGGTGTGGACACTTTAGGGCCTGCTGCCATCTGGCCTTGCTTGTTGCTGACATCAGGAGAAGCAGCAGAAAAGGTAAGGAAGTAGTACTGTCCCACAGGCAGTGTGTGGTTTGCCTGTCACCAGAGTTCTGCCAGCTCGTTGCAGGCAGGGATTGTGGAGGCATCACCTGGGCATCCTCCCCTCTCCCGTGCAGTCCCACAGGCTGTCCTACAAGGCGGCTTTACATCAGAGCAGGGAGTTTATATTGTGCTTAAAACACCCAACCCTCTAAAGGAGGAACTTGGAGATTGTTAAACTGCGAGAGATGGGAAGGCTTGTGTGAGGAGCATCATTTCTGCTGGGCTGCAGGTCAGTTCAGGCATGCTCTGAGACTGTTGAACTTTCTCAGGCCAGTGGAGGCATCTGCAGTGATGTGCTGCCATGAAGTGGAAGCAGTGAAATGGTTTGTTTCCTCCTGATCCCCTTGTTCTACTGTTCCCGGGTTGTGCCATAAGCTGTTGTGGCACTGCTTTGTTTAACTTCCTCTCCCAATCTTGCCGTGGGACTGAAGTGTGTTTTCAGGCATGTCCATGCAGTTGTTCCTGTTCTACAGGAGGCTGTAGGGCTTCTGGGCCAGCAGCTGAAGTGCTTTTCTTGTTTCTAGTGAAAGGAGGTGGATTTAGATCAGATGAGGATCTGGCCAGACACTTAAGTAAACTTTCATTTGGTTTTGTAGCAAAACTTATTCCCACTGGCTGTAAGTTAGCCGAAGGGATCCCCTCCAAAATAGAAAAGAAAGGAGGGATCCTGATCCTCTCTCCAGATTATGTACAGCTTTATATTTTTTTTATTGTTACTTTTTTGGCAAGCTCTCTTGATTTACACCCATGCAATAACTCAGAATTTGGCCTCCAGCACTGGAATTGGTCCTGACACTCTGGGCAGGCTCTGGCTGGCAGGTTCTCCCAAATGAAGGTGGATGCAGGGATTGCTTCTGATCCCCCTGAACAGGCATCCTAGGTATCACTGGGTGTGCTCAGGGACCACAGGCAGCCCTGTTCACATGCAGTGTGTGAATCCTGGTGTGAGGCATCTCGCACTGCAGAAAGTTCCTGGCACCTGGAGTGGAACCTTTCATGAGAGGAAAACAGCTTTGAATAATGAGGAGTTGCACTGGTGAATGGCTTTCCACAGGACCAAACAGCTCTGGCACCTTATCCTGTGCTGGAACTCCAGAGCGCAGGAGGCTGAGGAGCTTCAGCCCTTAGCCCACCAAGGAGGGTACCCAAAATACGGGGCTGGTGATGCGCCCACCCCATGACTGTCTCGCTCACGTGCTGCGGTGTGGTCTAACAGCCGCCCCACCCCGCGCAGGCAGGAGAAAGACTTGCTGCGTAAGCAAAAGCTGGGAATTCTCGCCGCTGTGCGCAGCACTCTGTGAGCACTCCACTCCCGTTTTGGGAGAGCTTTTTTGTGTTTACCTGGAATCGCTGGTGCCAAAAGAAGCTAGAAAGGACAGCACTTGGTTCCTTTGATCTTCGTTCCTCCTGCATTTGGAGATGGCTGCGCTCCTGGGTGTTGGGAAAATTGTGCCCTGGTACCACTAACACTTTCTCTCTCGGCAGGACTCGGAATCACTGGACGGCTGCATTCAGAGCACGTTATCAGCACTCTACCCTCCATTTGAGGCTACCGCAGCCACTGTTCTGTGCCAAGTTTTTGATGTGGTGGAGAAGACGTACCGTGGGGATGGACTGCACTACCTCATAGACTTCCTGATTCCAGCCAAGCACATCCTGCAGTGCATTCAGCAGGATGCCTGTGTGAGTACATCATGCTCTCTAAGGCCTGTGAAGTCTTTCTTGGAGAGTTTTCTTTTTGCTCTCGTATGCAAAATGGCTGGCAAAAAGCGCTTGAGTAGGTATGGCAGCCTAGGTGGGAGGGCAGGCAGACAATTAGGAAACAGTTGAGAAATTGTTGTTGAAGCTTAACCCTTCAGAGATCAGAGATCGGGTGTGGAGCAGTGCTCTCCCTTTCCATAATCAGGAGCACCAAGGGCTTAAGGGATTCACAGGAAAAGGTTTAGCAAAGTGTTTGCTAGATGTGGCTGACTCAGGTGGCCTCTGACCCCAGCTGTTCCCTGGCCCTGTGGATGAAGCTGTCAGGCTCCCGCCACTGGCAGGATGATGTGCGGGGCAAAATGCTGCCAGTCGGTATTTTTCCCAGAACTCCAGCTCCCCTTTGATGGTTGCTGGAACGGTCACAAGGCTCAGTAGCCCCGAGGAGTCATGTTACATTTACTGCCAGAACGAGTCCAAGATTAACGTGCTTTACTGTTGGGAGTCTAAAATGTTAGAAACAATGAGTCAAACACCTCCATCACAAAACTTGGCTCGAAGTCTGCAAGATGAAAAAAACCCAACCAACCCAAACAACCTAAAATGTGGGTTCGTTCTAACCTTTTTGTCTCTGAATGCAGAGGGGGTGTGTGGCAAGGCTTTCAATTCCAGTCTTCATGGTAGAGGGCAAGGAATTCTAGGAGGAGGAAAAATACAGAACAGAGGCTGAAATAGTGACTCATTTGTTTCAAGGAAGTGAAATACTGGGGGGAGAGACTCATCACACAGGATGGATCCATGTGAGTTGGGCATCTTGAAAGTGTGTGTTTTGGTGCAGCGTTTGTCACCCCGTATTGTCACCAGCCTCCAGCTTGGTGCCAGCCGTCTGCTTTTGTGAGTCCAGGAAGATCCAAGGTGGTGCATAACCTTGGTATTCTCTCCCACTCTGAACACTGGAATAGAAGTTATTCCATCAGTATCTATAGCTGCAGCTTCCAACTCTATGATGCATCGGGTGTTTTTTCCCCTTAAACGGAAAGTCTTTTGTTTCTTTAGTACAAACTGGTAATTATTTCAAGACGTTTCACGGCTTTCCCCAAAACGCCTCCCTTCGCCAAAGAAGCCAAGGTAGCAATTTCCCCACTCCTCGAGATTCCGGCAGCTTCCGAGCAGCCAGCGGTGCCTTGGGCAGGTGAGGCGGTGGAGGGGAGGGAGGGGAAGCAGCAGGAAGCTGGGCCCACAGTGCTGCTGTCCCAAAGGGGAGGTGTTGGGGGCTGAGGAGCGCACGGGGCCGGCCCTGCGCCCACCACGGCGCGCGCTGCCCTCGGGGCACGGCGCGTGGGACACGGCTGCGGCGGCAGGGCGGGCCTTGGCCGGCCGGCAGCCAATGGGAGGACAGCGGGGGCTGCAGCAGCCAATAGGAGCGCGGGGCCGCCTTGACGGGCAGGGTGGCTTCGGTTGAGCTGTTGGAGGGCCGTTGGAGCACGAGGCGCTGAAGTGCTCGGCCCTGACGCGGGAGAGGTGTGAGGGCAGTGGGCTCTGGGCGTCCTGAGGAGGGAGAGAGGTGAGGGCAGTGGGCTCTGGGCGTCCTGAGGAGGGAGAGAGGTGAGGGCAGTGGGCTCTGGGCGTCCTGAGGAGGGAGAGAGGTGAGGGCAGTGGGCGCTGAGGGTCGTGAGGAGGGAGAGGTGAGGGCAGTGGGCGCTGAGGGTCGTGAGGAGGGAGAGGTGAGGGCAGTGGGCGCTGTGGGTCCTGAGGGGGCAGAGCTGAGGCTGGTGGGCACTGGGGGTCGTGAGGAGGGAGAGGTGAGGCCGGTGGGCACTGGGTGTCCTGAGGAGGGAGAGATGAGAGCAGTGGGAGCTCAGGTTCCTGAGGGGGGAGATAGGAGGGCAGTGGGCACTGGAGGAGCTCAGGGTGCTGGTGGCCCACCCGGCTGATGTGGAGCATGGGCTCAGGTGATATGGAGGTGTGGGGGTGTCTGAGGCCTCCTGTGGGAGGGAGAAACCTGTACGGTGGGGTTGTCCTACTTGTGCAGCACGGTTTGGGGAGGTGATGCAGAGGCACGAGCTGTGCTTGGAGGCCTGCCTGGCACTCCCTGGCCGGCCCAGTAGTCACAAGATGTGGGGATGGTGGGGCAGCCGCCTTTAGGGAGGGCTGCACAGGGTTTAGCATTAGATGTTGGGGGCTTTTGGTGAGGTGTGAAATGTCTGGGAGAGTTGTCAGCAAAATGCTTTTTTACTTGGTTGTGACCTTTTCTGGCCTTGACACATGATTTTTCACTTCCAGAGTGGCAGTACAGGGAGATCGAGGGAAGCCCTAGGTACCTTCTTTAGAGTTGGGCCCAGGCTATTCCATATTTTATTTACATGTCTGCTTGTTTGATCTTTTAAATTTATTACTTATTATTGATGAAATTTATTTAATTTGCTTTGGACTCTTCCCCACACCTCCACTGTATGCCCCTTCTTTACAGTCTGAAATCACAGAGGAGTATTTCTTACTAATTGCTTTTTGGAAGTCTTGCCTGCCTTTTAGAGAGTCGAAACAAAAGCAATGCTTCCTCCTTAGTTCGTAGTTCAGCTGCTCCGTGTGAGCAGTTCCTAAACACACTGGAGGGAAAAGAATTAACTCCTGTCTGAATGACTACTATAGAGAGTCTTGAGAGGACTGGATTTTTTGTCAGCCCCTGCAGTGACAAAAGTGTAAATGGCTTCATGAAGTATTGGACAAGTTCATGGGCTTCAGCTGGGTGTGTTAAAATCATCAGTCTGTGTGTGATTCCTCAGGGACTGGAAGGGGTGTTCCAAGGGGGTCTGATTCTGCTTAGCACAAAGTTAAAAAACAGGTTTTGCCCTGGCCTTGAGGTGACATCCTGACCTAAATGGTCTGTTCCGGCTTAACCATCCCTGTAGCTCTGGAAGATTTCACCTTTGTGCCATTTTTGTCATTAGTGCTGAGCTCTTTCCTCAGAGGCAGCTTTATTCCTGGCTGCCGCCACTGGGTGTAGAGGGTGTTCCTGACACTCCTATGATGAGCCTGGTTTGGCTCGGTAGTGTTTGGACAAGAGAAAAGCAAATCCTTGAGCCTTAAAGTGAAATTTTAAAAGGACTGTAATAAGCCGCTTACCATAAACTTCCCTTTGAAGGTGCATTTTGGAGCAGGAGCAGCATGAGGATGCTCCACTTCTAAAGTTCTAAAGCTCTGTAATGTTTAGGCTATTGTGGGACTTGCATTCCTGCTTGGATGTTACTCTGCCTCTTGATGCAGTTTAGACTGTGGCTTTGTAGGGTTTTTCAGGAACTTCAATGCATTCTGCATTTTGGTTTTGGTGATGTTAGTGCTGAGTTTTCTCCTTATGAGTCAGTAGGCAGACAAGTAAGCATCTAAGCAGTGGGGCTGTGTTTTTGAATTTCTTAATGTATGAATGGCCCTCCAGTGGGTTACTCTGCATCCAAATTTTAACCGTATCTCTATGTCAAGTATGTACTGATGGAATTCAGCTTTATGTTTATGCTGCTGCTGATTGCGTCTTTCACTTTTCAGTCCTATAAACTATTATAGTTTGGGAACTGATCTTCTTTATCTGCGTCTTCTTCCCCTGAAAGACCCTTGGTACAGACCCTTGGTCTTAATACACCTACTAGGAGATACTCCACTGGGCGAAGAGGGGTTGGTGTGGTGTAGGGTGCCATGGTATTGTCTCTTCAGGAAAACTGCAAATGGCTCTAGTTTAAAACTTAGGTACAAAATACTTGGCTTGGGCACTTTGTAGGAGCCACAAGCTTTACTGACTGAGGTGCTGTGTGAGTCTTGAGCTTGATATAAAAGTCCATGAAGTACATTTAGCCTAAGGCCTGCTGGAGCCAGAGCAGCTTGTGCAAACTGCTGCAAGAGGTGGACTCTTGGTTTGCCAAGTTTAACTGTGCTGTGGATGAAAGGAACTTACTGATAGAGGCATCTGTGTCTTGCAGATCAGAAAGCCTGAGAACATCAGACTGGAAAGCTTAGCTGTGCTTTTGAGGGAAGTACAAGCAACTGTGTGTTAGGTTATAGGGCTTTTGGGTTCTAACTTAATAGAAAGAGGAAAGAAGGGGAGGTGCGTCTGCTCTGAGTCGAGGTTAGAGTAGAAAGGCAATATTAATATGATCCTTCAAGTAAACGAAAACTAAAATAAGGTTCAGTTTCGTAGTGATACAGCATGAAGGTACATCAGTAGGACAGTAGCAGTAAGTGAACAGAAGTAAAACTGCTGTAACTGAACTTGGCTATTTTGAAGAAATAGGACTGGCAGATCTCCGTCCTGGAATATGGAAGAAGTTACCATATAATGCTGAATGTTTGGTAACAGGGATTTTATTGAATCTGTTAAGTCAGGGCTAGTAACAAAATACAGAGAACAAGCTGAGCCTACAACACAGTGCACTGAGCAAGGACTGAATTAACTGACCCATGAAAAACTGAATAACGTTTTCATGTGATTTGCTCCATGGCAGGTAGTGTCACACCAGCCTGTTTAATAAACCAGCTCTCTCTAGAGAGATAAGTTTCATTGTTTAATCTCTGCCATAAAGGATTTATTATGGAGTCATATGGAAGATTAATTACTGTGTCAAAGGGATTGAGGTTTATGCAAGAATTGCAAGATGGCTGTAAACTGGTGAAAAGGAGGGTGTTTGTACTGCAGGGAAAACAGAGTTGGAGGCAGGAGTCATGAAACACACAGTGCTTCTCATCCAGGACCTTGGCATAAAAAGTAAGAGTATGTATGGCATGTTTGTGGTGAAACCAGCCTAGGACAAACAAACAATAACCTGGAAGAGGAGGGTGATAAATGCATTGCGCAAGATGAGCTCTAAAGCTTTGTAGTTAAATTTTTGTAACAGTAGACTCAGAGGGCAAGCATGTGCCTCCACAAAGTGTCAGGCAGAATTTCTGTTGTGAACTGGAGTTCATCAGTTTGAAAAGAAAAACCAGTAGGTGGCTGGGTTACTGTAGGGGTGTGACTGGAAGATGTGTGGGATCTTAGCTTTAAGGGATGCTTCTAGCACAAGTGCTGGTGCCATTATAGATAGTGTTTTGCAATGCTTTGCACAATGAACAAATGGAACAAAGAAACGTGGTTTTGAGAAAAAGAAAAGGGCATTACAAAGGAGATACTTCAGGCACACCGATGAGATGATGAAGGTACACATGCTAAGGGTGATGTGACATGGGTTAATAAGTCTAAGCAATGGGAACACATCCAGAAAATAAGCTACAGGGTTGAGGAGGAAGAATTACTGATTATGAAGGGTGATTTGGTTTCCAAACCTATGAGCAACTTTGTTTCAGGTGCAAGGAGAGTTATAAATCTGGCTGGGCTGAAGGTAAGGATTGATGAATATAAGAAAGAAATTGCTTTATGCCGGTACCTGTTGTTTCAAGGTGTGTGAGAATCCAGGAAGTTCCTTTCAGTTCTCTGGTTTCTCTGCTATATGGCAAAATAATTGAATTAGTTGAATCTGAATTGTCATACAGAAAAAGATGAAATTAATTGTGGAATTGATGGCTTATATCATGACTTAATTTAAATCTTACCCAAACAGAATCAAGTTCAAAGCACTGAAGTTATTTTTTGAGTTGTGATAAAGCTGTAAATAATTGAGTCAACTCAGTTCAGCGATGAAACTTCAGTTCTTTTACCTGGGTGGGATTTGTCTGAGGCATGGCCTGAGTGCTGCTATGTTTTGGGAATGAGGAAATCGCTGGTATGTTAAGTGTGGTTCCTTGCAGCTTGCTGATGGGACTTGCTGCCTTCTTTCTCTGTGGCTCTGCTGTGCTTTCTTCATTTGCTGCTTCCTATCTCCTGTTTTATCTTTGCAGTATCTTCTTCCCTTCACTGGGAGGTTGCAGCCTCCCAGTGTAACTTTTCCCCACCTGTTCTGCATAGGTGGTTTGTGTTGGTAGCTTTTCTTGTTTCTGCTTTTTAAAGAGAAGACCTCAGTGTGAAAAACTCTGTTCATCTGTTTTCTTGATCTCTCTTACTGAAAAGCTTGAGCTAAGGTCTTTTCCTGGTGCTGAAAACACTTTCTCTTGTCTCCATAGGCTCCATACTGCGGATTGCTGTTTCGCCATGCAGGCTGGCCCCTGTGTATTCAAGAGAAGATTGTAATCCAGCTAGCTTCCATTGACTGGCGAATCTTGAAGCCTGGTGACTTCTACCTGCAGGTGGTCCCCTCTCTGAAGAAGCCTCCACGAATTGTATTGAAATGTTTGGCAAAAGACAAGCATAATGTAGAAGAAGTGGTGATTCCAGAAGTTTCATATACCTCTATTTTTACTCTGGAATGGTTGAGTACATTCAATGGAGAGCGGATGGGTATAGCACTGGAAAATTGTTTACTAACCACTGATGACAAAATATTTCGTGTCCCCTGGGATAAAGTGGTTAATCCTGAATTTATAAATAAACCAAAAATAATTGAAAACAGTATCATCTCTCCAGAAATAACAGAGGAACGTTCGATTTTGTGCCTCCCCACGGATCTTACTGAGTGTGGCTCACCAGACCTGAGGTCTCATCTACAGGAACTAAGTCCAAATCAAGACAACCCTGTCATTAGCAGCACAGCTCCAAAATTAAGTGAATCTCTGGTCAATGGTGTCTGCACAAGTCCTGTGACTCAAGAGAGCTTGAGAAGTGACCTTGAAGGGGAGTACGTTGAGCTGGCAGAAGTTTCACTGCCCAGATTTGGGCCACAAACAGGATCTTTAACCCAGTCACTGGCGTTAAGTTATCTAACTCAGCCCAGAGCACGAGTGAATGAGTCTAAAGGCAAGCACAGGTTTGTTGTCATACAGGATAGCACCTACTCCAAGAACTTAATTCAGTCAGCACTTATGCAGAAGGAGCACTGTCAAATGGACGCTCTGAGCACTTCTACAGAAGTTCTCAAAAATGTCGTTCCATTGGAAGGCAACAAAATGATGGCACATGGAGAACTGTCTCCAGAAGGTCAGCTGAACCCGGTTGATCCTGGAAGCATGGGTGATAACTTTCCTGTGGCTGAGTCTGCTGCTTGCTGCGCAGGAGATTCATCTGCAGTGCAGGAGACTCGCAGTGAACACTCACTGGGTTGGCGATACGCACTGTGCAGCTCCAGCGATGTGTGTGCTGGAGATGGTATCAGCTGCAAAGCACAAGTGCCTGGTGCCCCTGGAAACATGGAGGGACAAAATGATGGACCTAGTGAAGATGCTGGTGTTGAAACATTGGAGCACAGCCCAGAAGTGATTCTAGATGCTACTGCTGCTAAAGAGGAGGTGATGCGAGGAGTACACACAGAACCACTGATGGAGGGTCAGAAGGAGGTGACACTGATGGATGCTTCTCCTGTGTCTGTCCTAGGGCCTTTGGGACCATGTTGCACACTGAAGGAAGATTCTGATATCTCTTGCCAGGGTGTCAGTGGAAGTGTTGAGCCAGCGCAGGTCACTGCATTGCCTGAGAATTCAGATTTAGGTGTGGAGAGAGGCTCTCCTTCAGGGAACGTGGCAGATGTAAGTGCTTGCTGCAGTGATAATGAAGCAAATATCAGTTCTCCATTAAATCCTCCAGAACAGAACCAAGGAGATGTACATGAATTTGAGGTGGGAACAAGGGACAGCCAAGAAGAAATGAAAGAGTCTGAAGAAATGTTGACTATAAATGATAATCAAACTAGTCATAGTCACTGTTCTGTGAAAGCTCCAGTGGATGGAGCCTTGTCAGATGGTGAAGAGCAAGAGCATAAAAAGGCTGAAGAAGCCATACTGCTCCGAACTGCCCTGTCAGCAGAGGGGGATCAGATCGCAGAACAAGTAAATAACAGTGACTTGTTGGGTCCCAATGCACAAGAAGATGACTCAAGTCAGTTCAAAACACAGAGGTCTGGAGGGAGGTTTGAGGAACCACAAAGACTGGTGGAAAACCATGGCTCTGAAAGTGAAGAGAACTCTGTGCTGAATCCAGAGTGTGTTGCAGTACAGGACTTGCAGGGACAGGAGGAGAACCAGGAAAGTTTTTCTTATGAGGAAAGGTGGAAGATTACAGCCTCAAAAACACTGGAATCCATTGAAGAGGAATTGGAGGTTGGACCACTGTCCTCAGGACCTGCTGAGGGGCATAAAGAGCCTGCCACTCTGCACTCCCATCCGGAGGCAGATTCTGGGGCATCATCTCCTAAAGGTACGGCCATTGGATGTTTGTGTGGTTGTGTTTGGTAACATGAACTGAAAGCAAAATCCTCAAGGAGTACTGCTTGAATACTACTTATCAGGCAGGATTTGATAAGTAAATCTGGGAGGCTTTGGGGTAATAGCACAAAATACTGGGAAGTGATTAAATTGTCATTTTTTGTGGCATGAAATGAGCTTTCTCTTCAGAGGTGGGTTTATTGTGGTATTTTGTTTAAAATTTCTTTGCAAATTTACATTGATACAGAGCAAAGTTCCATTGTAAGAAGCTTTTAATTTCAGTTAATCTGATTGCTGGTGACCTCCACCTGCTACATTCATGGTGTGCAGAATGTGTGCAGAGAGACTTGTCTAACTGTACAAGTCTTTCATAGTTGAAAACTGGCTTTAGGAAGATGATTGTGGCAAGAGGAAGCAGCAATGGATGCCACGGTAAAATACTAGCTATGTAATGGGACCTGAAGACCAATAAATATATGTGTTGGTAACTGATTTCAGGCAGCAAACAGCAGAGTTGAGGGATTCCACCCCTCTTCCCTGCCTTCCCCTCCGGCACGCTTTCTTCAGCTTGATTATGTTTCAAGTAGGAGCTGTTTAACTTGAGTGGGAGAGCAGATAAATTAGGCATCTAACTTCAACTCAGATGGAATGTTCAAGCAGGTATTACCCAGATTTCTGATGCTTGGGTTCCTGAGCTGGAGCTGTGCTACTTCAGAAGGAATTGGGAGGGCAGTCCAGCTGTCTGCCTTTTGCACCAGACTGTAGGCAGGCGGTGTGTAACCGCACGGGCCCGGTGTGGGCTTTCCCCAGCTCTGCTGAGTCTGGAAAGCTGCAGCTCGATATGCAGATCACACGGAGGAGCGGGTGTGTGGCAGGGGCGGGTGGAACATGCCATTCCAGTTCAGCAGCTCTCATTCCCTGAGACCCCTGGCTAGGAAAATTACCCAGCTTGAAATATTGGAGTGAGGACTCTTGAAAGGGTTGGCGTACAGACCCGTGTTGCTAGAGCATGTTTCACCCTCTGGGGCAACAGATCCAGAGCTGGTTGTCTTGGGACGTGCTGCCACTGTAATGCTTGCCCCGGTCCCAAATTATGTGGCCAAGAGCTGCAGCATGACTCCATTTGGCTGCACACACAGCTGCTTCTCAAGTGTCCAAATGTCACATTTTACCTGATGTCTTAGCGACCTCCTAATGGAGCTAAATTAGTGTCCATTGATTAAAATAAAATTTCATTAATATTTGTATCAAACTCATTTAATTCCATAGTCAGGCAAACCCAGGGTTGCCAGGCATTTCTAATACTTTTGAAGTGACAAGCATTTCTCTTCTGTGAAATGGGAAGGTCAGCTCAAAAGTTTCTATTTCTGCAGTGCACATCTCTATGAGCATCTATCACCATGAACAGAAAAAAGAGGATCACCTTCTGCCTGTCTGTGGGCCTTGGGGGATATATGCTGGGAAGTAACTGCGCTGTGGGTATCCATTCCCCTGGCCAAGCTGAACCTGGCTTCATTTCATGCTTGCTCAGGACTGGGCCTTGAAACACCTAGTCCGTGTTGAGTGCTGGGTGGACACTTTGCTCATGAGTCCAGTGGCTGCTTGTTCAGTGTTCTCATCTCTTCTGTCTAAAATTAGCCAGGTCCAGCTCGTTACGAGATAATAAGTGTGATGTTCTCACTGCTCCAAAGAATAAATCTTGGCCACTGCTGGAGATTTCAGCAGTGATGGACCCCTCTTGGGTACGTGTGGAGTTTGTTTTTAATGAAGGACAATACAAATGATTCTGGGGATTTGACTGAAATAAGTGACATTCGTGCCTCAAGTCTGCTGATGTTAAACTTGGGCATTGCCGTTTAAGAAAAAAGCAAGCCTTGTTATCTCAGTGTTTGTAAAGCAAAAGAAACAACCTAAATCGCCAGGAAAACTACCCAAACTAACCAAATAAACTCTTGAAGGCAAAGGGCAGCTGAAGTATCTTAATACTGGCAATATTTCTTAAACACTATAGCTGGTACTATAAAAAGCTTAATCCATTCAATTACATTTGATTGCTTTGAGATCCAAACAAGCCATCCCCTTATCTAGCCCCATTAAACCCTCAGAGATATAATTTAGAGATAAAATTATAAAGCAAAGCAAATGTCCTACAAATGGACTCTACCAGCAAGAGGCAGTTCTGTAGGTTAAATTCTCTCTGTCTTGTTGAGGTCATTTTGCTACTATGATTGGAAACTGTGGGTATCTTGCCCACTTTTAAACTATAAATGACGGCAAAGCTTAAGCTGTACTGGGTCAATTCAGATGTGAAGTTCGCACCTCAGCAGCAGTGGGCAGAGGCACAATTTGCTCTGTGTGAGGTGGAGGAGCTTGCTTGTTCCAGCAGATATTGTAGATTATGTCAAAATACATGTTCAGAACTGGGGCATCTGAGTTTGCTGTGTCTGCAGGTTTTTCCTTGTCTCTTAACTCTCTTCCTTTACTTCCAATATCAGTGAGCTTATTTTCTGCACAAATATAGTCTAACTTAGAAAGACTCAGATATAAATAGAAATAAAGTCTGAAGTCAAATGTGAACTGTTTTGAGTTGGTGGCTTAAAATTTACACTGGTTCCATTCACAGATAATATGACTGCTGTTTTTTCCTAATGACTAGCATCTAAATGAAAGTGAATTTTGAAACTTTGGAGCTCTGGAAAGAATTCCTCTATTTTGTGGGTGGAAAATATCTTAATATTCAAGAAATAGGCTGAAAAGCCACACTGGGGCATATTCAGCAGCACCTGTTAGGGTGTTCCATTCCTGCTCCCAGTTACTACCTGATGTTAGCATAGGTGATACTGGTGCTGGGGCAGTTTGCAAGGAAAATGCTAATGTCTCTTTGAAATGCACACAAGCAAATCCTCCTCTACCACTTCCTTAACCTCGGGGAAAGGTGGAACCTGCAAACACGGCAAATTCAGATGTCCCTGTTCTCAATTTGCTTTTAGATGTAATCCTCCGCATTCTACAATTTCCGCTTTAGTGAGTTCCTCCACCCCAGATTGCAAATAACTAACAGTGTTCTTGGGAGAGGCGGCATCTGCAGATCTGAGCTGGGCCTCAGAAACTCAGGGAACAGTTTTGTTTGGGCAAGATGTGCATAGTCTGGAGGCTGCACAGCTCCAGTGAGGTTTCCTGAGGGTTGAAGAGCCCCGGTATCAGAACTGTGTGTGGTGGGCCGAGCAAAATGCTTCTCTCCTACCTTTTGGGAGCTGCTACCTCATTCCTAAGAGATATATCCAAGGCAGGAGTGTCATGTACATTTATGTATTTCTCTTGCCCTGGTGTGTAACGTATGTGGAACACACCTATCTATGTTCCCTTTTTTATCCTCTTTAAATTTCACCTTTTGGTCCTCTTTGCAGGCTTTTGTCATTTAATGCAGATCCCTTTACTACAAGTTGTGTGGTTCTGCTTATTGCCAGGCCTTACAGCTCATTGATAAGGTGATTCCGTGTTCTGCTAAAAGATCTACTAGCTTTTAACGTGAAATCTTTGGGCACAACTTCCATGACTCTGTGATACCCTTTCTGCAGGAGATCAGTGCCCCTCTAAAACGCTGCTTCAGGAGGATGTAGCAGTGTTGTCCAAAGTGGATGACCTCTTGCACCATTGGGAAGTGGAGGCTGAGGTAGCCCTAGGAACAGAGTGGGGCTCTAGTGTGGCCCAGCACTGGGCACAGCCCTGAAGCTGTCACAGCAGCTTATGTGGCTGTATGCAGCAGATGCCAAGCTGGGTCCCAGGGATGTTCCTCAACCAGGGGTGTTACCAAAGAGGAATGAGCAGCTATTCTGTCATGACCTCGATGGTGCAGAGTCCTGGAGCTCCTCCTAGTTTCCCCCCACTGTTGGGTAATTTGGTGCAGTGAGCCATGCTGCTCAGGGCACTTCTCTCACCCATTGTAGCAATTTTGAAAGTAGTTCGGGCTAAGCCTCAACCTGTAAATCTCCTTCACTGCTAAAACTTGTATTGAAAGCCACTTCAAGGACTGCTTTGTTCCTGGTCCTGCTCTTTAATGAAGTATTGGAATCTGTTAGTAAATAAACTGAGTCAAGTGTCAACATTGTTGATGCAGCAGGAAGGTAGGATGCTTGAAGTAAATTTTAAGTAGCAATTAAAATGTCTGACTTCATAGCAAGCAAATAAATATTCCACTCTTATTCTCCTGAAGAAAGGTTGATATTTTTGTTGGTAGATACTGAAGTGTCAGGATTTGCAGTGAAGTATAGCCTTTTATTTAGTACAGCTTTCAGCAAACACCGGGATAGCCTAGTTCTGTACTTAGGGTGCTAAACATGTGTGCTTGAAGATGTGCTGTTAGCTTCTTATGATGTTGGGAAATGGGGAATAATACTTCTTACACAGTGGGTAGATAACTTTTTTTTTTCTTTCCAGATAATCTTACATGAAAATTGAATCTTGATAGAACTAGTCTTAGTTTCCACGTAATAGCCAAGATACTTAATTTTAGAATTAACTGATTCTGATAACTTGTACTTTAGAGCTGAAGTGTCAGACAAAGGAAGCATTTTGTGCAGTTTTTGAGCAGGAGCTGGTTGGTGTAATCATCCTGTCCTTCAGTGCTTTGAAATGGATTTCTGACTTTCACATTGTGTTAATTAAAAAAGTCTGGACTAGGAGAACAAGGTCTCTTTGGCTAATTTCCAGCTGATTTGTCAGCCTCCAGTTGACTTCATGTTTTCAGGAACTAATCTGGAAGTGGTGTTGGGGGAGTAATTCTGCTCCGATGGAGTAGCCCTCCCTGTTAGAAGCTGGTTTATCACTTCAGCATGCTCAGATTGTTGGAGCTCAGCCAGGGACTTGCACTGTGCCAGACTTCCAGGCTGTGAGCAGACATGTACTGCTTGAAGTGTTACCTTTAAAAAGGACTTTGACTACAGTAATCCTGATCTGAATCGAGCTTTTGTACTTTGCAAACTTCACAATAAATTGGTTTCTTTTTTTAGAATTACAGTAGTATTAATGTTATAACCAGTTTTGGAGTGTGCATGCTGCTGGCATGAGGGCTGGAGGAGCTGCAGAGTGCTGGGTCCCTCCCCAGTCTGGTGCTTACCTGGGACCTTTCGGGTGGAGCTTTGCTTGAGCTTCTGTTTGTTGCTTGTCTTACAGAGATGGTGTTAGAAGAGACAGAGATGAGAAAAGAGGCAACTGGCACAGGTGTGTTGAAACCAGTGAGTAAAATCAGTGCCCTGGAGGAAACTTCACCACTTGTTACTCCCCCAACATCCCCAACTTCTGGAACTGCCTGGGGTGGTCAGTTTGCACCTACCATAGTCAAGGATGTGAACCCAGAACTGCTCAGGAGTGGAGTTGCCTACCTGCCTGGTGAGTAGCTGAGCCAGAAAGTGTCTTGGAAATGTGGTTTGTAGGAGGGCAAGGGAGATGAGCCTCCTTTTGCAGCACTGGAGACTGGTTCCAATTCTATTTCTTTCACCCCAAACCTCTTCAGAAGTTACACTTCTTGAATCCTCTGAAGTTTCCGAATGGGCAGGACAGGAAGTAGAACTTCCCTGCCATTAGAGTAATGTTAATTTGCTCTCAGGAGTCTCAAAATGTTAACCAAGCGTGTATGAGTCAGAAATGCCAAATCTGTGGGCTCATACCAGGAGTTCAAAAAGAAAAGAGTGAGGGTGCAGCTAATGATGGGCTGGTGGGCCTGACATCAGACCTGGTCAGAGGAATAGAAACTTGATTCACTTGGTAGATAATTAAAGGATAGGAATGTAGAAGATGCTCTTTGACAGGACTCTTGAAAACCAGTTTTATTCTTGGTAATTAGAAGTTTGGTTGATTAAATGTAGCTACCTAGATATAATAGATTTTTAGAAAACATTTGATTTCATGACACAGAGAGTTGAAAGGAATATCCCAGTGAAGCAGATGAGCAATGTGTCGGATGAACGATATTGTAGCCAAACAGCAGATGACAAAACTAACTATCAAGGGAGGACTTCCCAGAATTATTCTGCCAAAATCAGGTTGTAGGTCAAATGTTATTCAGTGTTTGCATCTGATAGAGCAATGAGTATCAAATAGCTGCAGATAAAATTTCTGCATGGGGCAAATATTGGCAGAGGAGTGAACAAAGCTGAGGCTGTTGGACTGAGCAGCCAGCATTGCTTGGTGTACAGGGCCCGCACAAGACGTCTTTGTGTTTAACCAAACATGAAGTAAAGCAGAGGAAGTAAGACCTACCTGTCTAGTGAGAAACAGCATTTGGCAGCTCTGTGTAAGGAGCCCCTGTGGGCTTGTCCTTCCCAAGCCAGCGAGAAGGTTTTTTGGTGTGCGGCAGGAGGAACTGCATTTGATCAGCTCAGGAACCACGTATGAGTTGAAAATTGGGCAGAAGGCCCAAGCTCAGAGAAGAGGTCAGGCAGACCTGTGCAGTGTGGCTGAGTTGGGAAGAAGAGCAGAAGGGCAGCACAGGCATCTCCCAGGTGGTGCTGGGTCTGCAAGACCCATTTTGACCTCACATGTGTAAAGGGGAGGAGACGACTATACAGATTAAGAGACTGATTTTTGCCTCTGTTGGTGATGCCTTTCAAATAGTTTGGGCTGTGGTATAAAAGGAAATGGTAAATATTGGAGGTGGTGCAGAGAAGGGTGACAGCCCTTTCTTGTAACCAAACTGGGTGTCTAATGGCAAGAGACTGGAAGGTTGTTTATCTCACAGGATGATTGAGAAAGAGGTGCAATCACCTTTGTGCCAGGAAGGAAGAAGGGAGTTAAATCTTCCCAGTTTCTGGAAGAAGGTGAAATGGAAAACCAAGGGCATGGCAGAATTGTGGTACATTCATATGTGTAACTTTGCATTAGGAGATGAATTGTTACAATAAATTCCAAAGGAGGATTTTTAATCATCTGGTCTGCTGATCAGGTTGGACATTCTTATATATAACAGCCCAAAAAATTACAGGATTAGAGAGGGTCTTTCAGAGAAGCTCACAGTCCATGCTGTTGCAAGAGCCTGACCATGTTACCTAACACTCCCTTTGTCACAGATTCTTATCATAATGTACCACTGTTAAATGAGGCAAAAGCATTTGAGTATGTGATGAAGGGATGTGCCCTTCTAATGCCCAGAAGAAGCAAGGATTTGGTTTGGTACTGCTTCCAAGGAAGTTTTTCTCTAGGGAAGGAATTGTGTTTCCTGTAAAAGCAGTATCAGATTTGATTGACCTCTCTGCCCCTTTGGGGTTTCAGTGGGCAATCCTCACACCTGAGGGAATGTACTGACCACTCAGTTAAATGCTTTATGTTAGTCAGTGGTAATGACACAGTAATTGCATTAGAAAGAATAACTTTTGTAATGAATGGTAAATAAAAGCTAATTAGTGAACTGGTAGCTGATGGAGTTAGACGAAACTGCCAGGATAGTTTCAGTTCTGGGTTCTGCTCCTGAATGATCTAGGTTATGCCGCTGTTGAAGACCTAGCCCTGGTGGCTGTAGTTGCTTTTTTTGACCTGGTCAGGCAATTCCAAGATTACTATATGGAAGTTCAAGGTTTAATCAAGTTCTGGTGATACCCAACCTGCCTGATGGACAGAAGATGTTGCTTCAGAGTTAAAAAGCTTTTACTGAGCATGGTTATTGAGCCATTTTTCCAGTAATTGAGGGCTTTGCTATTTTATTTTGTGATGGTCCCCTTAGCTTATGAAACAAATTACATTAACAAGCTTTTTAAAATTTCTTTCCAGCTTTTTGATTATGCAGCATCCAGGCTACAGTATTTCAGGAGTAATAAAAGTTGTCCTGAATCACACTGATGATGAAAGATTTTTATTAGCAAGAGAAAGCCTGTGCCTAGTTTTGGTCCCTGGGAGGAAGAAAGCCCTGCTTCAAAATGGTGTCCATCTGTGTCTGTGGCACTTACTCGAGTCATGTCCTAGTGACAGATTGAGATCACACCGGGGCAGCTTTCCATGCTTGGGGCTGTCCATCTGTGTCTGTTTTACCTGTCAGCTCACATGCTTGTCCCTGGGATGGGGGAGAGAGGTAGTCCAGGACAGTATCTCCTGTGGTAGCAAGAGTTCAGGAGAGGAAGAAACAGCTTTCTCTAGGCCTCTGGTTTTGTCTTGTGCTTGGGATTTCTGACACACACACCCCCCTCCATCCTTCCTTATACAGTTTGTATGACAGGATATGGCTCCTGTTCTTGTGAAATACTTTTCACACAAGAGCAGTGTTGTACCTCCTGTTCTCCAAATCACTCACCTTCCCAGTTGCTTGAGCAGGCTCACTGCAGGCACTGCCTGATTTGGAGTCTCAGAGGCAGTTCTGGCTTTCCAATGTGGTGTGTCCACCTGTTCTTTATCCTGCTTTTGCATCTGGAGAAGAGGCTGGACATAATTCCAGATGTGGCACTGTTAGGTCCTTTTCCTCCTGTGGTAAGCTATGACTTTGGGCTTTTGGAAAATGGGTGGCAGAGAAGCATTGTCCTTCCTGGCTAACTGAAGCAGAGGGATTTCTCCTTCTTCAGTGTATCGCAACTCAACTGGGTTGCCCATACTGTGCTCTATCTATTCCCTGGGCACTGAGCAAGCTCTGCACGTAATGAAAGCCTGGCACTGACTCTGCCCTTGTCAGAGCTGTAGGCAGGCAGGAGTGTGCTCCTGGGCTGTCCTCTCTGCAGCCTCTGAGGAGGAGCTCTGGGCTCCTGCTCCAGGGCTTTGCTTCAAGGAGATGCCTGGTTCTGTTCTCCGCTCAGCCTGCAGCATGTGCCCAGTCTCGTTACATGGTGCATGTTCTGCAGACCTGTCTGTGTTCTCTCACCTGACAGCGATGTGAAGGTGAGATTCTGTATCTTGAGTTTATGAGATGCTTGCTTTTCTCAAGATTGCGTTATTAGACAACTTCAGCCATATTTATGAAGAATGTATGTTTGGGTAAAGGACAGCAGTCCAAATTTAACACTACCATGAGAGAAAGACAAGCTGAGCTCATCTGCTTCACTCCAGGGCAGCATTTGGGTACTTTGGAAATGTGTTTATAGCCTCCTACCATCTGCGGCATATACAGAATCATACATATTGAGCTCTGTGGAGGATTTCCAGGAAGGTGGTGGGGTCTTAGTGGGAGAATATGAGGCATACACACCTGGAACCAGGCTCTGTTGAATTACTTGTGTCATTTCCACCCCTGCTCTCTTTTTACAGGTACAAGAGACAAATCAGGACGTGCAGTGGCCATAATAACGACAAGGAACAGAGCCTGGTTAAACCCCCACTGCAATACCACTGAGCTTGTACGCCTTCTTCTGTACTTGCATAGCATCCCAAGGTTTGTGATGCTCTTGGGCTGACAGGGCAGACAGCTGCTGCCCTGTCTACTCTGCCTTTCAGGGAGGTGGGAATTGAGGCAGGAATGGAAAGAGGTTGACTTTCTTGGCCTAGGAACTTGGTCCAGACAGTCCTGAAATTACACAGGTGGCAGTCTTCTGCTAGGGTGAACAAGCTTGTGTTGAGCAAGCACTTTACCTGTTCTGTATATGCCTTGCCCACATGGTGTGATAGAATTTGGTGTGTACTGAATGTTTTCATGTGTTGCCATGAATCTAAGCCATTCTTGCTATCCTTCATTAGTTCAGAAAATGGGATTTGGGAGCTATCATGGGGCAGTCATGCAGCAGCTCTGTGATAGTGTTGTGACATGGTATTTTAGGGCCAGGCCTCCATGCTGAGAGGGAGGGAGGATCTGCAAGGGTTGAGAGTCTGTCTTGATGACTGGCTGAAAATTGGTTTTGGAGTCTGCAGGCTGGAGTTTGCTGCAGCTGCTCTTCCTCTCACTATGACAGGCTCTTCTTCCTCAGCTCATCACTTTTAGGTGATTAAATAAGAAGAGGTAAAGCTAACTCTCTGATACTGATTTTTTTTTTTTTGAAGCCTTTAAACTATTTATAAGGGGAGCAGGCTTAACTCATGAGAAAGTTTCTGCAATTTGTACTTTGCTTCATATGCTTCTCCCTTCAAATCTGATTCTGGGTGAGATAGGCATTGGGTCTGCTCCAGACTGGCTGCTCTTCTGAAGCAGTGAGGCTGAAACCAAGCTTGTCCCTGAACACAATTAGGAAGGACTGGTTTTCCTGTGTGGATTATCCAGTGGGCATCAGCACCCTTGCCATCAGTGACACATATTCTAGGAATAGGAAAAATGGGAAATTGGGTGGAAGTCACAGAATCATATGGCAAAGGTAAAAATTGAGCAATTGGTTGGTCGTTTCTGTGTATTTATCTTGTTTAGGAGAAGGTGGCCAGTTTGTTCCTGTTATTACAAAGCCATAATGTACTGGTTTTTTCACCCTGCCATGACTACAGGTTGTTTCCATAGTCTTGTTAATTTTCATTGGTGACAAAGGTGACCTTTTTATCTTTGTCCTTGCAGACCAGAATGTCAGGCTTTGGGTCTCACTGTTCTTGTGGACGCTCGTCGCTGTTTACCCGTTCCTGCTCTCTTCAAGGCATTCAGCACATTGCAGGTGAGCCTCGAGCTTGGGCAGAGGAGCACTGGCTGGCTTGCTGTCGTGGTTGGATGTTGCATCTCCATCTGCTGCTTATGTATCCTTCTGCCACCTGGCTTTCAGTTGTCTTTGGGAGGTGGAGATACGCACCCAACCCTGCTTTAGGAGGATGACCTGGACTTGCCAGACTGCAGACAAAGCAAAAGACCTAAGCAAGTCTGAGTTAGGGGAGAACACCCCTCCCCACCCTTCCAAATTTGCTTTCATCTCAATGCTGAGAACAGCCCATACCCAAGTCTCAATGCTGTCATGAATTATCCTGCTTGGAGATGTTGTCCCCTGCACTGAGGGGCTGTGTGAAATGTGCAGGGATTTTTGCCTGCCAGAGAAGGGAGGAAGAGAGGCCTCTGCCTGCTGCCATGGGTAGGGAAGGACACTACTTAACCATGCCAGGTGGAAAAGCACGTGCAGCTGTTAATGTGGCTGTCGGTGAATGATTAGAATCGGACGTGCTGTAACTCTGTATTGCTTCAGGTCAAAGGCTTTCATATCAGTCATTTGGGAAGCCAGTGGGTTGTATTTCCCCCCCCCTCCCAGATAGGAACTATCTGCTGCTGCTGCCAGCGAGATGCTGGGTTGTAGCGATGACTAATCTTGTTTAAGCAGGTGTTCCTTTTAAATCAGAGCTTAGGTCTCTTAGGATTCAAACTCTGCAAACTGGAACAGGGCAATGTTTTAATGAAGCTGATGTCTGTGGTTTATATGCTTCAGTGCCACATCTGAGAGTTGAGTCTGACTCAGAGGTCTGTTCTCCTGCTTCCTGGGCTGGGTGGAGCTGTGAGCTCTATCAGCATGCTTATTCTCTGTGGGGAAGGAGTAATCTGGTGCCCTGCTCAGTTCTGCAGAGGTAACAAGCAAATACATTCTCTTTCATGCTGTGCCCACGTGGCAGTGGGCTTGTTAAAGCTTTAGAGCATTTCACTGTCCATGTAAGTTGCATGGCAGTCTTAGTGGCCTGATTTGGAAATCAGCAACATGTTCTGGCTGTCTCAGTTCTCATACAAGCATGGTAATAATGCCATTTTAACCTTAAGTTTCCCCTCTAAACTGAGGGAGTGGGGAAGCTTTTTGCTGTGCTATGATGGCTGTTTGGCTCTGAGCACCTCGTTACCAGGGTGGTGCTACAGTTATTTAACAGAGTTTAATGTGCTGCAAGACAGTTTGCTGGATCTGAGTGTGTGCTCCAGGTAACAGTGACTGACAGAGGCTGATTACTCTGCTTATGTTTCTTTGATCCTTACACTGACTCTTCCGAAGACACTGTAAAGGAGACCTGTTTATGTAGCTCATCACCTAGTTAGGGCACAGGACTGACTAATCCCTGGCTCCTCTGAGCATTTGGAGATCCTCAGCATTTACTCCATGATCCTATGGCAATGTTCTCCTCTGCTCTGGAGCAAGGATAGAGTAATACAGAAAACTGAGTGTAACTGCAGTGAGGCAAGCTAAGTGTTTCAGAGTGCAGCAGGGTTTGCCTGGCCAGTGACTGCGCTGAGGCACAGACTGTGTGTTATGCCTCTAAGGTTACAGAGCAGATCACCTCCTTGGGGTCCTTTCTGAAATCACTTACACATCTCAGTGTCTCTTACCTCTAGAGCTCATTTCTCTGCTGTCCTGCACTTTCCTTATCCAGGATTTTATTTACATAATTTCTGTGAAGCCTACTATGATAATGTGCTGGAATCTGTTAAATGTTGAGGTCCCGTATTGCTTGTTCAATTCTGAATGGCTGTTTTCCTCTTAACCCAGCAGTGGGAAGCACTGCTTCACAGAGGGGAAGCACAGATGGGATGCCCTAATGCAGAGTCCCTTCCTGCTTGGATCTGTTAAGCCTAGAGAGACTCTTGGGGAGCAAAGGCTCCTGGATCAAGATCCATCAGCCTGAGGAAATCCTTTTTCCACTTTCTCCATCTTTCCAGAATGAATGCATGATTGGAATTAAATGGTAGTAGACAACTTTGGGTGCTTGCAGATTAGTTTTCCCTGCAGCACTAGGAGTCTGTCAGTTGCTCTGTCCAGAACAACCTGGTAAACTGGTGGGAACTTGTCCTCTCTGCCTTCAGGGTAGGGGCAATTGCATTCTGCAAGAATTTTTTTTCCCCTTCTTTTTAGAATATTGCGTGGCTGGAAAATCTTTCTGTCCCAGACAGCAGCCGGAGCAGAGGGAGCGGGGCAGAATAAAAAGCTGCTGCAGAGCTAACTCAGGAAGAAACAGGAGGAACTCTGGCAGCTCTGTGCAGAGGTGAAGGGAAGTGCACAGTGTGTGCATGTTGCAGGAATAGATCATGCTTGTTCCTGTGGGAAACTGCGTAATGATGCTTTGGAGCAAGGATTTTTGCAGGGGTAATGCTGTAATGTTTGGTTACAGGTTGTCACCAGTAAGCCGTGTGCTGGGGGGCCTCTTAAGAGGAACTTTGCTACTCAGTGCTAGGCTGATCCCTTGCTCAGTGAGCAGGCAGGGCGTGGACAATGGAATGTGTGCACTGGCCTTCAGTGAGCAGGTATCTGTGGGATTTCCCTCTGCCTGAGTCTTAATAGAGTGAGATTCTTTCGAATTTTCCATATCAGTGCAAAGGCTTAATCCTGTAATAGGCTGTGTTTGTGTGTTGAATTGGAAAGAGTCAGTTTAGCATTTGAAAGCAGAGAAGTTCTGTGCAAACCTCTCTGTTCAAGAGGTGTACTTGCATTGTCACTTAGTGCAGAAGTACAGAGGACCTTGGTCTCATGCTAAAGACCAGAGAACTCCTGCTACTCCATTAGGGTGGTCACTTTGAGACTGACTGAGGTGTCAAACACAAACCTGCGCAAACATTCCTGGCAGCCTGTGCTTCAGGCTGTGCCAGTGTTGTTAAGTCTGGCCATGGGTTTCCATTTGGGGCAGGAAGCCAGAAAACTTGAACTTCAGTCTGAGAAACACTGAAGAAAGTATCTAATTCTCTTTAAAAAGAAGAATAATAAAAAGATTTATATTTACCTTGATGCTTTCTGAACTCCTATTGATGCCCCTCTATTCTGTGCTGTCCACACTGTACCTATTTTGGGAGGTGAGGAGTTCACTTAGATGTGTGGAACTCTTGTTTCTTTGCTTCCATATAGTTGGTTTTGTTAGCAAAGGTGGTAAGAGATTGTGCATAAAGCTGCAGGAAACCTTCCTCAATTAGCATCCTGCTGTTTCCAGCTCTGCTTATCTCCTGAGATGCTCCTGGTAAACTGTTTAAGTCTTTGGATTGCTCCATCAGTGCTAGATGAGACTGACTTCAGCTATTAAATTAAAAAAATATGTTGAAAAGTACTTGATTTCTTTGGAAATAAAATTTCTTCTTGAGTTGGAAAACCCTGAACTTTTCCCTTGACAGCTTTATTTGTGAATAGTTTTTCAGTTTCTATTTTCAGTAGTAACAAACAAACAAATGAGTGTTTTGGCTGTTGTGGTAACCTCTTGTTACGCTATCACTACCTTTATCCCTCACTCAGATTGCACATCTCGTGACTATTGGAGTAGAAGAGGGATTGTGTAAGAAAAAAATTAGTTTAGTACCATCATCAGTCTTGAAGCTGTGTCCAGTCTTCATCCTTCAGTACTTTCTAGCAGATAAATTCAGAGCTGGTGATACAGCTGTGTTACCTCCCCATCCTCTCTTCAGTATTTCTCTTTTGCAGCCTAATTACACAATAAATCCTTTTTGGCCTTCTGATCAGTGTTCAAATAACAGAGAAAGTGTGAATAATTCACTTTGGAGAAATTTGAGACAATTTAGAAACCTCTCATGGTTTTGGAAGGTGTTTCAGTTGGGATTTTTTTGCTGCCTGTTGAAAAGGATCGTGGTTTAGGACTGGGTGAGGGAAAGGTCTTTTTCATCTGTTCTGGAACCTCTGCTGCTGCTGCTTTCACTTGCAGAATTTGGGCTCCTTGTGTTGGCATTGTTTCTTAATTGCTGAACTGGACCCAGTGTCAGGTTAGGTCATTCAGTCTCTGCTGAATGTTATGTCTAACCAGCATGAGAGAACATTTGCTAACAGGCCATATGAAATTTCAGAGTTACATACTAGGCTGTACAGGATTTAAGAAATATGAAAGTTAAAACCTAAGCCATCAGTCCACTTGCCTCTATACTCTGGCTCTGCTGCTCCTGGCAGATATTTAACCCTACACACTGCTGGAGCTGTTTATTTAAACAGGTTTCCTTTGCTGTTGTGGCCTGCTGTGTGGCAGGTTCCTTGCAGCTTGAGTGACACCAGAAAGGATTTGTTGCTTGACAATTCCTGAGATCTTTGCAGAGACAAAGACTGTGTAGGAGACATTGAAATGGAATGGCTCTTGTTTAACTATGAGGCACAGCAGCTTAAATGGCTCTTCTTGCTTTCCTGGTCCGGGCATCATATGTAGTGAGCCCTGTCTCCATGGTCTGAATCTTTCTGCCATGTTTCCCTCTTCCTACTGTTGCTCTCTCTGCCTGTTTCTCACTTCCCTGTAGAATGCTTCTATAATTGGAGAGCTGCTTCTGGATCACTGAGTTTGAACTACAGCTGCCAGACATCCCTTGTATTTGGAATTTGTCAGTTTAACAGTAGAAACAGGATGCAAGTACTTGATTGTAAATTGGCAGTAAGTGGAGACAAGACAAAGTTTTTGGCACTGGGCAGGGGTGGAGGGGGGAAAGCCACTTCCTTTCGTTTAGGTGAAGTAACCAGGAAAGTATCAGGAAAAAGCTTGGACACAGAACATGGGTTTTGGTTTTGGGTTTCTTTTGCTTCTGTTTTTTTTTCCCCTTGACTCACTTCCCTGTGCAGAAGGCAGAGCTTTTTTAGTACAGCCAACACCTCACCTTTTCCACTGCATTCTTAAATATTACGGGACTAGTTGACCTGAAGCAAACTACCTTAAAGACATCACCTTGGTACCCTGTAGACTGGCCTTCCTTAATTTCTGGTGCCTGCCTTCTAGGCTTTGTAGATGCCTTTGAAGGATGAATTGCAATCTTGTGTATGAACCTGGGGTAATACATTCTCTGTAGTATCCAAGGCAGATCAGTAATGGATTTGTGCTCTGTTCTGTTGTAGGACATGAATCCTCACTGTATTCATGGAGTACTGCTTCTGGTTGAAAGAGATCTGACTTTTCGGATGGAGAAGCCACCAGGAGGACAGGTAATGAAACCATGTATCTGGGGTTTGCTGGGCCACTCTTGCTATCTCTTATTTAATTCTCCAGAAGCAAATTCCCTGTCATTGATGTATGTTTATTCACACATGAAATCTCTGTAGATGTCCTCTGTGTTTTGTGGTCATGGTCTCTTATGGGTGTGATATTTACTGGGTTGTAGTGTTTATGTGAGCTGAACAGATCCCTGTCATGCTCTGTTTATTGCCCCATCCATCAGTGACATTTGCACCACATTTACATCAATCTGCTGGGGACTCAAGACACAGGGTTTGTTGGGAGCATGGATAAGTGTATGGAGGAGCCCTGCACAATTTGCTAGGGATGCTTTTCATGTTCTCCTATTAACAATAAATGCGTGGTCAAGAAGAGATCACATTAGGCTAAATCCTGAACTCCACCTTTGAAGGTGCTTGTTGCTTTCCTGGCTTTTGCATCTCTCCTGTTTCCTCTCTTCATACCTGCTGCTGCCAGTGGCTGAGAGACTTCTGCAAGAAGAAGATGAGATTGGCATTTGTGTGAGGTTCCCTTTGTAGCCAAAATGTCTGGAAAGACTAACAGGAGGGAAAGTTACCACAACATCACTGAACTCCCCCACTACAAGTAAAACTGTCTTGGTATTCTATGGCTGTATAAGAAATGTGGGCTCCGAGCCACTCTGTGGTGAGTGAAGAGGATCAGATTTCATCTTAGTCCTCTCCCTCTGCTCCAAGACTGCTGCAAGCTACAAGAGTGGACTGAAATTCTGTGCCTGCTAAAACTCTGTAGGCTACAGAGTAGGCCTGGACCTCCTTTTTGGCTCCTGTGGATGAAGATGTTGTGATAGGCATCAGGTTTGCTGTGTGTGTCGTGTGGTGTCCCAAAAGGCTAAAGAATAACAAATGCTATTAGTCCATTTCCTTATTGCCCCCATGTGGAAGAATTCAGAGTCAGAATGGGGGCTGCAGGCATGTGCATGCAGGGAGAGCTACAGAAGACATTAAACACATTGAACAAACACAAAGAGTGTAGGAGGGAACACAGGAAAGGCTAATAAAGACAAGGGCATACAGGAGGAATTGGAAGCATCATCACAATTTTGTAAGGAGGTGGAAACTTTGTATTGTGTGTGTGGGAGTTAAATGTCTGCACCTGAGTTTGTGTCTGGGCTGGCTTCCATGTACCTGCAGGAGCACTTGTTGCTCTGGTGAGTGTAGATATGCTCTGAGGTCCTACAGACTTGCAGAAGGCAAGTTACCTGTGTCAAGATCCAAGAAACTCTTGGAACAAATAGCTGCTTTGATGAGTGGAGAGTTGAGGGCAGGGCAGAGGCTGCTCTGTTAGACTCTTTTTCTAGGAAGTGAGATGGGGAAGCTGGGGGCTGGATTTAACCTCCCAGATTCTCCAAACAGATGCAAATCGCAGCACAACTGTGGGAACATACGAGGGAGTTGCTATGCTTACACCGGGAGGTACTGGCTCTGGAGAAGGCAGGCTGCTGCCAGACTCCCATCACAGATGTTCTGCCTGGTGAAACAGCATGTTGTGGCCTGCATTCCTTCAGGGTTCGCCCACTGAGCTGTTCAACAAGCTGGTCTAAGATTGAATTGGGGTTTTTTTCCCCTTCATATTGTAGTGATAATGCAGGTACACATTGCATGCTGTGCTTCTGTGCAAGATAGATAAAGAAATGATGGATTCTACCTTTTGTTAACCTTCCCCTCCTCCTCCAGTACTCACACCCTAACAGAAGTGTGCTTTTTTCTTTTCCTTTCTATTCCTGTGCAGTTTGAACTTCTCACCTCCATGAAATCCCTCCATAAGCACATAGACAGCTCACAGCTGCCTGTAGAGCTGGATGGGACCTTCCCGTACTGCCACCAGGACTGGCTAAGCTTCCGCAGGGTGAGTAGGATGTCTCGTGTGCTTTGGTGTCTGAGAGAAGCAATGGCATGGTAACAGATGGGAACAAGAGGAACCTGTCAACAGCTGAACCTACAAGCATTAAAAGACAATGTTCCTGCAAAGCTGTGAATGCAAATGAATCTCTGTTGTCAAAAAAATGCTAATACTGTCTTCATAAGAAGGGTACACACTGTGGCCTATTGGCATGACTGCAGGAACTAAAATTTTAGGTTTTTACTCATCTGCTTGAACTGCATTAATTTTTTCGTGCCTTCAAAATATGGTCAAATCTGGAATGGAATCCGGTTTTGTCGTGGTGTGCAGTGGCTCTTGAGTTATACTCCGAGGATTAAGGACAGACATCTGAAACTAATGTCAGGAGAAGGTGTTAGTATCATGTTGCCATTGGACTAACAATGAAGAACTTGAGTGAAGTAACAAGAATTAAATATTTTTTGTTTTGGAGCAAGTTCCCCAGATCAAGCTATTATTTTGTTAATAAAATCTGCAGTCCTTGCAAGAGCAAGGCGTGGAAGTTCCTGATAATCAGTTCAGAATTCTTCTTCTAGGAATAACTTTTACTTCAAGCAGCAGGGTACGTGCAGACTGCCAGAAGCCTGCAGAGGGTAGCATCCATGGTACCAGTACCTGTCCTGGGTTGCAGTGTATTCTATTACCATCCCCATCAGCTGTTAA